>NC_089749.1:52218607-52291107 GCF_040412425.1 Macrobrachium rosenbergii | reverse complement strand
CTTGAATAAGTGAGCCTGTCAGGTGTTTGAAACAATAATTATTTTTCGACAGACCTACGTATGTTTCAGCTAAAAGTAAGTCAGTATACCTGGTATTTAAAGCCAGCATATGTATTACCATAAGTCAGCTGGCGTAAAAAAGTATTTGAAGTAATTTTTCTTTTTTTATAACATACATCACCTTAAATCGAGCTGACCTGCCAGGTGTTTAAGACTAACATTTTTTGGCTGTATCTTTGTAGTGTAAGCTTACGCAAATCGCCTAAATTATCGTAAATTATCGATAACAGTGATATCTGGAATCGTGCTATATTCCTTGCTTTACCAGTTCTGCGATATACCTCTTCCCACATTCCCAAAATTTTTTTGGATAGTTATTTCACGTAATGATTCCTTGCTCACCAATTCTGTGATCTACCTCCTCCCAACTTCACGTAGTAATTATAACATATGAAGTCCACCATCCACGACCATGTCTAGCGAAGGTAAACGTCTGCTTTCAGAAATATTTGTGGTCCATCGAAATATTTAATTTTTCCGGGTTACTCTAACTGCGTTACTTCAAATTTCCATCCTGGAATTCTATATCTTCCGTATTCTAAAGTCTATTTAGGGAATTTCAAGCTCTTGTGTTCCCGTGAACGGAAAATAACAGAAATTTATCTTTTCCAGCAGATGAATTTCTCCTTTTTTCCATTTAAAGAAAGAAGCGAATTTGAAATTAGGTAAATATTATATTGAAATTTATTATTATATTGAAAACTAATATTATATTGAAATTTAATATTATGTTGAAATTCAATATCATATTGAAATTCATTATCATATTGAAATTTATTGCTATAATGAAATGTAATATTATATTGAAATTTATTACTGTACTGAAATTTATTACTATATTGAAATTTAATATTATATTGAAATTTATTACTATAATGAAATTTATTACACTATCGAAATTTAATATGTTGACATTTGTTATTATATTGAAATGCAATATTATATTGAAATTTATTACTAAATTTAAAATCAATATTATATTTATGTTTAATATCATGGAATGTAATATCATACTGAAATTTAATATCATACTGAAATGTAAACTTCACCAAAATTTTTTTTTGTTTTGTTTTGTATCTTTCGTCCGTTATACCCAGTGTCCCTTGACACTCAAGGAACTAAGTAACATCTCAAGAAGTAACATCTTGACAAAGCACCAAATACCGTGACTCTGTCTGGCATGCCTTATACTTCCACAAAGCGGCCGAGAATAGAAAACTGGACTTCATAATTAGACCGACCACTGCCAACTGCCGAGTGATTTTGAAAATGCATTGGTAACCAGTAACGACCGGAAGTGCCCACGGTGTTTGCCACCATAAAATGACTCTAACCTCATGCGACGTTCGCGTAATGTACGATTATATATGAAGTCAGTGCCCCCATGGGATTATTATTAAGGTATGTTTAGAGTCGTGTTAAAAGGAGCGGTTCTGGGCAGTTTCTTTGTGCAACGATTTTATTCAGGGGAGAAAGAGGGACGCTTCTGCGTGTTGTTTTGGCCTTCCCTACTTTCTCTTTCTCTCTCTCTCTCTCTCTCTGTATCTTGCTGAGCATCATCATTCAGTTATTATCATCTTCCTGATTACTCTTTTCTTCATACACACACAATATATATATATATATATATATATATATATATATATATATATATATATATATATATATATATATATATATATATATATATATATATATATATATATATATTATATATATACAATATATATACATATATATACATATACTGTATATAATATATATATATATATATATATATATATATATATATATATATATATATATATATATATATATATATATATATATATATATATATATATATATATATATATATATATATATGTGTGTATGTATGAAGAAAAGAGTAATCAGGAGGATGATACTGAATAGATAAATAGATATGATTACAGAGAGAGAGAGAGAGAGAGAGAGAGAGAGAGAGAGAGAGAGAGAGAGAGAGAGAGAGAGAGCGAGAGATAGAGGGAGAGAAGGGATGCGTCCATCAGTCTCCCCTGAATAAAATCTTTGCACAAAGAAACTGCCCAGAACCGTTCCTTTTGACACGACTCCAAACATACCTTAATGATTATTACTATATTGAATTATATTATATTGACGGCATATATAATCGTACATCAAGCGAACGCCGCGTGGGGTTAGAGTCATTTTATGGTGGCAAACACCGTGGGCACTTCTGGTCGTTACTGGTTACCAATGCATTTTCAATATCACTCGTTACCAATGCATTTTCAATATCGCTCGTTACCGATGTATTTTCAATACACTCGTTACTAATGCATTTTCAGTATCGCTCGTTACCAATGCATTTTCAATATCACTCGTTACTAATGCATTTTCAATATCGCTTGTTAAAAATGCATTTTCAATATCACTCATTACCAATGCATTGTCAATATCGCTCGTTACTAATGCATTTTCAGTATCGCTCGTTACCAATGCATTTTCAATATCGCTCGTTACCAATGCATTTTCAATATCGCTCGTTACTAATGCATTTTCAATGTCACTCGTTACCAATGCATTTTCAATATCGCTCGTTACTAATGCATTTTCAATGTCACTCGTTACCAATGCATTTTCAATACCACTCGTTACCAATGCATTTTTAGTATCACCCGCCGGTTGCCAGTGCAGTGGTCGGTCTAATTATGAAGTCCAGTTTCCTATTCTTGGCCGCTTTGTGGAAGTAAGGCACGTCAGGTAGAGTTGCGGTATTTGGTGCTTTATCAAACTTTCAGAAAAGTTTGGATTTTAAGGAAGACACCGAAAAGTCAGAAGTTTTCAAAATGAGAAATAGAGCAGAAAGGAAGGAAACGGGACTAAAAGTTTTACAAAAACATTCAGTACACTGAAATACAGAAGTGAGAAACGAAAATCGGAAATAGAACAAAACAAAAATTATATAATTGTTAAACCTGAAGGGTAGTTCTTGAACACCTGCAAAATAATAATAATAATAATAATAATAATAATAATAATAATAATAATAATAATAATAATAATAATAATAATAATAATAAATTATCGATGTACTTCATTTAAAAAGTATTTTGTGAGTAAGATTCTCCTTTCTTTTTTTTAAAGTTCAGTATATAACCATTAGTCGATTTAAGCAGCTCTTGCCTAGAAGTTTTGTAAAAATAGATTATGGCATTTAAAGTATTGAAATTTACAGCAAGTCAATGAAATTGTCACTATTGTACGGCAATAAAATCTCTCTCTCTCTCTCTCTCTCTCTCTCTCTCTCTCTCTCTCTCTCTCTCTCTCTCTATATATATATATATATATATATATATATATATATATATATATATATATATATATATATATATATTGTATATGTACATATATGTATGTATGTATGTATATATATATATATATATATATATATATATATATATATATATATATATATATATATATATATATATATATATATATATATATATATATATATATATATATATATGAGGAGAGAGAGAGAGAGAGAGAGAGAGAGAGATTGAGAGATTTTATTGCCGTACAGTGGTGAAAATATCATTATTGACTTGCTGTAAATTTCCAATACTTAAAATGCCATAATCTATTTTTAAAAAACCTCTAGGCAAGAACTGCTTAAATCGACTAATGATTGTATACTGAACTTTCAGAAAAATAAAATGAAAGTCTTACTCAAAAAATACTTTTTATATGAAATACATCGATAATTTTTTTTTTTGCAGTGTTCAAGAACTACTCTTCCGTTTTAGCAAGTATATAATTTTTGTTTTGTGCTGTTTCCAATTTTCGTTTCTGGATTCTGTATTTCAGTGTACTGGATGTTTTTGTAATAGTGTTAGTCCGATGTCCTTTCTTTCTGCTCTGTTTCTCATTTTGAATATTTCTGACTTTTTGGTATCTTCCTTAAAATCCAAACTTTTGCGAATAATAATAATAATAATAATAATAATAATAATAATAATAATAATAATAATAATAATAATAATAATAATAATAACACAGGAGATTAAAAGACTTCTTGTTTAGATTTTTTAAGTATAATATTAACTGGGCAGCTGTACAGGTCTTGATTCATATATAAATATACTAAAGAGTAATTTTTTAGTCCCATGCACTTGCTGGAACATAAATTATCGTTATTTTCCAATGATAATAATAATAATAATAATAATGATAATAATAATAATAATAATAATAATAATAATAATAATAATAATAATAATATATAAACTGTATTTCTGTATGTTAGTTAAGCTTCTTCAAAAGCAGAAATCTTAAATTCAAGAGTATGGAGTCATCTTCAGATAAGGAACCGAATGATATACCTTTTTATACTAGAGCCTAAAAACCCATGATTGTGTTTAAATAACGCTTTAATAATAATAATAATAATAATAATAATAATAATAATAATAATAATAATAATAATAATAATAATCTGCAGACTCATGCTTCGCAAGCAGACGGTACCTGGGCCTCTACCACGAAAATATAAGTTGTTACAAATAATGACTAGTAGTAATAAGAGCAATAACAATAATAAGAACTATCGATAGGTAAGAGCTAATCCTGTAGCCTAAATGAGCTACGCGCATTGATTTCCGTTGCTTGTGTAAATCCAAACCAGAAGTTGTGGATCTCGTGACACGTTTCTGATGAGTGTTTGCGTTGTAAAATTTGATGCTGAATTATTAGCGCTGTACACACAGACCAAGGATATTGATCAAGGGGTAAACAGCGTTCTGTATTTGGGATAAATAAATAACGTGAAATCACCAGTCCATGGGGAATTGATGGGCTGTAATTGTAATCTACAGGACAGGATTAATTTCATTCTAGAGCCATAGTTAGAATACATACCCCCGCCAACATCAAACCCTTATGAGTTTTGGCCATAACCGGTTGGTTGTCGGGATTCGAACGAAGTCTTACAGATTAAGCGACTCTGTTTCTATTGTCAGGTTTTCTTTGCAGAACTGGTTATTAAATTCTGTAACCAGGATGTACTGTAATAGTGTATGGGCTTTTTATTTCGCTAGCCGCTAATAATTGAAACAGATGAGCAATCCATCTTTCAAAATGTCGCCTTTTCTCGGAGGTTACATTCCTATATCTCCCAATATGTAGTCCCTTAATGCCAGTTATTATGTCGACGTTTGGTAAAATTTTAGTAAAATTATACATACACCTTGTTTTTGTGTACTGCTGCTAACAAATAAAAACCTAACCTCTCTGGAGGAAACAATAAACGGAAGAATAACTGCTTCTTTAACTACTCCGAAGGAGCAGAATAAGTAACTGGCAATCAGTCAGCTGTAGCGGGTCAAAGCATGAATGGAGAAAGGCGTGAGACTTGCAACCCCATCCCAAGATTTGCTGAGACTGGAAGGTTAGACTCCTCTGCAGCCATCATGTAAAATAACCCTGTCCCTCTCTTACGAGAGTAGCAAGACCCTCTAAAAAGAAATAGCTTCGTCTACCAGTGCAAATGCCATGTCCGTGGATGCCCCATCATCTCCTCTACTGGGATGGCGACGATGCCCTGGCGAAGAGGATCTCCTGCCACGTACAAAAAGGGGCACACAGCATCACCCTCATTCATGACGCCATTATCACCAATATCAAGATAATCAGCAGCGGCCCCGACGCAAGATGGCAACGGATTTTAGAAGCCCCATATCCTGAAGGAGAAACTTGACTTAAATACAACACAGAAACAAATCTCATTCCCAAAAATATACGCAATCCTACCAACTACAAATTACGCAATCCACAGCCATAACAAGACCATATATAGAAGAGAGACAGCAGAACACCCAGGAGAACCTCCCTGCGATCGGGGGTGAATCATTTAATAAATTGTATTGTACTTATAAAGGAAAACACGTATGTTAATGAAACCGCGTCTTTTTTTCTATTTTTCTATTCACTTTTGCTCGTAGATCTTTGTTAAGGAACGATGAAGTTTTCAACTAAAGTTACTTTTTTAAAGCTTCGGAAATCAATTTCTCTGCAATCAAGAGAAAATAGCCACGTTTAGAGAAGCTTGTTATATTTACACTTAATCCAGAAATTGGATCGATGTAAGAAAATTCTGTTTAATCTATTCAAATAAATTTTTTCTCCCATTCCCTATCTTCTGTCATTTCTATTTCCCAGCACTGACCACCAATACATTATCTACAAACATTTCCTACTTTGTTTTTTTTTTTTTTATCCTGATCTCCATCCGAATCTCATTACTCTAGCCTATTCTTTTCAACAAAACTCAACTTTATTAACTAAAATTGCAAGCCCAGGTACGGAAGGATACAACGCTATATAATAAATGATTTCCAAAGCCTATTATGTTTTAGAAATGAAACAGACATACGTGAACTCTTAACTTCTGGATTTCATAGCATTTTTAAGTACGAATTTCACTAAAACCCTTGGAAGTCCGAACAGGAAATGAAATTAACCCTGAACCGAATTCGAAACTTGAGGTAAGGAAAGAGAAGTTATGCAGTTCATTTCCTATTTTAGAATTTCAAGGATTTCAGTGGAATTTGTATCGATGAATGTGACATTCACATTCTTAAGGCAGACTTTTAATCGTAGCTGTGTGAGTGTTGGGGTATTTATGTTTTGTTTATCTTTTGACAGAATTTTTTTGAGTTTCAACGAAAAATGAATGCCAAAATTCCTTTTGAAAATATCTGTATATTCATTTGAGAAAATTCATATATCTCTCTATCTATCTATCTATCTGTTATATATAATTTATCTATCATATATAAAGTACACACACACACATACACACACACACACACACACACACACACACACACACACACATATATATATATATATATATATATATATATATATATATATATATATATATATATATACACACATACATATATTACATATGTGTGCGTATAACTCACAAATATAAAAACCCAACGATCTGTTAACATCGAAGTCACTATACCGTGGGAATAATTTACAACCAAGAGGAGAGAGAGAGAGAGAGACTGAATGCAACATAGAGAATATAGACTGGAAGTGGTAAGTGACAATGCTATTTACAGTCAGATTAGTTAGGTAGCGCGAGAAACAGAGAGAGAGAGACAGAGAGAGAGAGATGAAATGCGACTATAACAAATACGACACTGTTTCTCCAAAAGACAGACAAACAAAAAAAAAAAAAAAAAACAATCGCGCAATCACTTGACAAATCAATAAACTTTGGGAAACGCGCACAAAAGCTAAAAAGTTCGAAGCAGCCCCCTTATAATAAAATAAGATGGCGGATTACGTCATGCATCTGAATGACAATTACCATTTTACATAAAGCCCCCAGCTTTCGATTGTGACAATTTGACGCGCACGTAAAAATACATTTATGCAGCGCGGTCACGTGTTGACACAAAAACTGTCCGTTAAAATATTTATGAAAACTGTCTCCGTTTCGCTGCATAATGTTTTTCCTCTCCCAATTTTATTATTATTTTTTTTTTCTTTTCGTGCGAATGGGATTTTTTTTTTCTTTTTTGTTGGTAATGGTAAGACAGTTAAGGGTGAAATTTATGTAAAAGTCTCGTTCATATCAAATGGTTCTTTACAAAATTTGTATGTGTGTTACTGCGCGTGTAAATAATGTGCGGTATGTGTATGGACGGGTGAAAGGATAATGACAACGCACAATATCTTATATATATATATATATATATATATATATATATATATATATATATATATATATATATATATATATATATATATATATATATATATATATATATATATATATATATATATATATATATATATATATATATATATATATATATATATATATATATATATATATATATATATATATATATATATATATATATTTATATATATATATATAATATATATACATTACTTCATGGATGAAATGTGCTGCCCACAAAGTGTTCTCGTCACTGTTACACGCAGGGGGAAAAAATGTTCAGCACTCTAATTTACTGGCCTGATTGCTTATCAGTCAACGTCCATCTACGCCATAGCTTTCCGGGATTTTCAAACATTTGAGAAATGAACGATAATTGCTATTCCCAGATTTTTGACGTCGTTAGGATTTTTTTTATTTATAAGGTTTTTTTATAAGATTTTTTTATTTATATGATTTTTTTTGTGTATAAGATTTTTATATAAGATTTTTTATTCATAAGATTTTTTATTTATAAGATTTTTTATTAAGATTTTTTATTTATAAGATTTATTTTATAAGATTTTTATTTATAAGATTTATTTTATAAGACTTTTTTATTTATAAGATTTATTTTATAAGACTTTTTTATTTATAAGATTTTTTTACGTATAAGATTTATTATTCTATAAGATTTTACTTATATGATTTTTTATTTTTGAGATTTTTTATTTAAGTTTTTATTTATAAGATTTTTTAAAAGATTTTTTTTTATTTATGTGATTTATTTATTCATAAGATTTTTATATAAGATTTTTTTTATTTAAAGAAAGATGATTCGTGCGATGTATTTCGTTTGAGAAAGCTAGCGACAGAAAGAAGAGAGAGAGAGAGAGAGAGAGAGAGAGAGAGAGAGAGAGAGAGAGAGAGAGAGAGAGAGAGATAGGCATCCACACAAGCAAACAGACAGACAGATGTAAATGTGAGATTTGGGGAGAGAAAGAGGGGGATTTCTTTATTGTAATGTTATTAAAATTACAGAAAAAAATAACTTAGAATTATGTAAGTAGGATGAATCTGCATTTGCCAATCGATATTTTTTTTTTAGTGTTTCACTTTGAAACATAAAATTCTCTCTCTCTCTCTCTCTCTCTCTCTCTCTCTCTCTCTCTCTCTCTCTCTCTCTCTCTCTATATATATATATATATATATATATATATATATATATATATATATATATATATATATATATATATATATATATATATATATATATATATATATATATATATATATATATATAACGCTCAGTGTCATTGGATTACAAAGAAAACGAATATCACCAGTAATGAAGAATCAGGCTCAAAAAATAAATTACAAATGACAGTGTATTTTCTTTCCTGTTAATATCTTGATAACTTCGTTATCGTCTCCTTTAATTAAGGCTTGTAATTATAATTGTGGACCCTATGTTATTATTATTATTATTATTATTATTATTATTATTATTATTATTATTATGAGTGCTGTAGTTGTTGTTGTTGTTGTTGCTTCCTTTGTTGATGCAAGAGTTTCATTAGTATATTAATTACTGTCTAATTGCTGGTAGTACAGTTCTTGTTACGCTAATGCAATTTTTATAATTTATTCAGGCGTCATATTTACATTGCTCTTGTCTTTGTTCATTTTTCATGTATATTTCTGTTCTTGTTCCTGTTCAGTAACAGTCAAATTGTATCTTTTGCTGTTTTTAATTAGTTATGCCACCTTTAATCACTGATTTTGAAGTCCCCAGTAGCGGGGTCAGTGCTTTCATTGCCTCTCACTCGCGGTGCACTGCAGGCATTACTTAAGGTTCTCTGCAGCGTCCCTTCGGCCCGTAGCTGCAACCCCTCTCATTCATTTTACTGTACCTCTGTTCATATTCTTTCTTCTATCTTACTTTCCATCCTCTCATAACAATTGATTCATTCTAGGATTGCTTGATTGTACACCTTTCAATCCTTTCTACTTTCAATTTTCCTTTCAGCGCTGAATGACCTCATAGGTCTCAGCGGTTGCTTATTCTATTCTATTGTGTATTCCATTCTATTCTGTTCTGATTATTGAGTCCATACCAATTTTTGTTAAGACATATACCAAAAGAGTCCGGGTCAGGAAGTCCTGCTCTTTCCTAAGGGTTGTGTTCCCGTGTGTTGTTGTGTAATGCTGCCATCTACCGTCAGTCCTGGAAATTACTTGAGGATATCTGCAGTAAAAATACTTCCGTCTGCTATCATTCTTTTCTGTTAGAAGTGATTCTTTCGTAGGAATAACAGAGCAGGACCTTCAGAAGATTAATTAGTGGCAGGTGAGATTTTCATTAATTGTATAGGACGGTTTCGACATTGTAATAGTTTACTAACAGTCTTTGTATTATTAATAATAATAATAATAATAATAATAATAATAATAATAATAATATCCTTTATTTCAGCTCAAGGCCATATACGTGGAATATACAAAGTAGAGACAGTAATATACACAGTCTAGATACATGAGATAACATGATAAAAAATGATAAATCGGTAATAGCCACACAGTTGCTGAAGAAGTATAAAAAATAGTATTCATAATAATGGTAATACCAGTAATAATATTGAGAATTATAGTAAAAAAACACACACAGAAAATTATAACAATTAAAAAAACAGATTGCATACAATTAATTTCCAGTTAGGGATCGTAGGTTGTTACAGAAGTCGACGTTTTGTCAAGGAAAGGTACTTTAGTCTTTAGGGTTTCTCATTAGATAGACTTAAAAATTATTTTCAAGACCATTGTAGGTCATTTTCAAAAGAATAACTTTCTCACAAAAATAGTCTCGGGTTACCGATTAATATGTTAGTCTGTTTCATCTATGACGAAAAAAAGACCCATAAAACACTGTTTGTACTACAGTAAAAGACATTCATTTCATCTATATTTAATGATTAACCAACTTTGTTTATTTCTTGAAGTCCTTTGATTTACATAGTCTGTACCACTGATTATTTTCAGGTTTGGGAGGTCTGGCGTTTCGTCATATTCCGTCCATACCAGATTCATAGTGAACCTATTGGACTGTTGGTAAGTATTTTCCATTCAAAAGTAGAGGTGGGGAGCTTTCCTCTTTCGGTATACTAGAACCATACTTCCTTAAAATGGAAAACTGCAGTATCTGCAAAATTTTCGAAATTAACATGTGCCACCTATTGGTTTCGTGAAACACTAACACACAAGTTGCTGCAGTTTCAGAATGATTCTTCAGTGCTTTATTTAGGGGGTCCCATTTGCAGTATCTGCAAAATCAGTAGGAAAGCAAGGGAAAACTGCAGTATCTACCATTTTTCTCAGTTTTGTATTTTTGCAGATATACTGCAGTCTTCCATTTTAGGGCAGCATACTTATTCCACTACCCTTATGGAGTACGGTAGACTCTTTGTACCATGCTTCAAAAGGGGTACATACTCTTGATTAAATGTTTAAAAAAATACTACTTGGTGAGTGGAAGCTTGGTGTTCTTTTCGATTTAATTTTTGGGGCTATTTAAGCTCGAGCGCATCTACAGTACTTTTGAAAGATCTAAGAACCTGCCGTACAATTCGAGCAGAACATCATTTTTCTAAGCATTCCTGTTATAGTAAATTTCTAAGTTTCAATAAAATTCCTTTTAAATCTACGTTCAGAGAGGAATGTTTCACATTCAATGAAGAAGTTATTTTCACCAGCCTTGAATGTCGTGAATGAGCATTCAAAAATGTGTAGATTTATTCAGAGTTAAGGATATCTTATATAATGAAGACAGGTGTACACCGCTCATTTCCAAAATATGTTTCGAACTGATACCCAAATTCTTTTAAATGGTCTTGTTCACAGTTCTTAAACTGCGCAATTTTCAAATTCTTGAATTTAAACTTTAATTGTTCACATTAATTGAATTGTCTGCACATTTTTTAAAACTGAGTCCCAGTGTTAGTCTATTCTCTGAAGAATGATTTTCAAGGTAATGTTCAATTAGAATATTATTATATAACTATCATTAGATTTGTTTAACCAATAAATTTTCCTTCCTTTGCAGGTTATGCAGTACTGCTGAGAGATAATTGAGCGTTGAGGGTATGCCAGAAAGATCTGAAATAAATGAAATTCCTGAGGCATAACAAATAGAACAATTGAAGATAGACTATCCCGGAATAAGCAGATTCTAACACTGTCTACCTTGAACTGAAAGTTAGTAAAAGTTTTAAGCAATCTGTTTACGTAGATATGACTGAAGTAGACTTTGCAATTTTTTATTTGAAGCTACTTGGTTAACAGGGAAGCCTTTGAAGTGTGAAATAGAGTTTTTTGTATTGGATAAAAGTACACGTACGGACGTATTTAGATGCACGGTTTTTCCAGAATCGTTGAATTCACATTTTATCCCAAAAGCAAACGTAATAGAATATATTTATAAGGTTATAACTGAATTTTTGGACAACTCAAATTACTGGCAACTCAGATGTAGAAGAAGGAGAAAATCACATCCAACCCTGTTAAGTATCATAAAGAAGATGGAATTGAACCCATCGTACCAAAAAAAAAAAAAAAAAATTCACCACTCAAATTAACCTGATTGCTTACACTTTTTTAAATAATTACTTGAATATTTTCCAGGACAAACAGTAATATTCATATTCTGAAGGCGATGTTGCAAGTATTGTGATAAGTGATGAGTTGGTTAGATTTTTTTTTTTGTGTTTAAGAAATAAAAAGGGATTAGGTGTCTGGAATCGGCCATCAGATTTTGTGTGTAAAAAGGTCGTGGAAAATTATGACTGTTTTTATTGTTTGTTTGAAAACATTTATTTAAAGAGCAAAATAATTGTTGAAAGTAGTCAAGAACAACAACAATAACAACAACAACAATAATAATAATAATAATAATAATAATAATAATAATAATAATAATAATAATAATAATAATAATCAATTTTAATAATAATGATAATTATTGCCTTTCCGGTAAGACTGATATTGTTTTTGGTGTTAATGATGAAACCTAAAAAGAATGATTTAAAAAAAAGGGTGAATGACGCAACCGAAAGAGACAGGAGTCGAAAATCGAAAGCGAGAGAGAGAGAGAGAGAGAGAGAGAGAGAGAGAGAGAGAGAGAGAGAGAGGATTAACATTCGAGGGGAATCGGAGAGGTTAAAAGGCACAGTCGCCAGGTAGTTTGACAAGGCGCAGCCTGCTACGAATTATTAACGGTTTTAACGATGACTCCGTCGAGTTGTTCTTTCAAAGGTGTTGCTCCCCAGGGACCCTGTGAATGTTGTTGCAACCGCAAAACAAACCTGTGCAATAAAGAGTAGAGGGTTAATAGTGCGTGGAGCTTTATGGGTTTTGCAAACTTCTTTAAGGAATCATTAATTTGTTTTATTTTTTTCTACGAAAATTCGACTGTAAGCTTAGCACTGGGACACTTTCAGTGGGAAGAGGGAGTTGGAGTGGTTGGACAGCAAGATTGAAGAAAGGAAGCGGAATGGAGGTAAAGTAAAAGGCTAGAAAGTGGGTGCAGCAACGGGCCAAAGGGATGCTGCAAACAGCCTCTAATAATGCCCACAGTGCACCACGCAAGGTGCACTGACTGTACTATACTCCTTAAAGGGATGATGATTTATCGAAAATTGTATAGAGGAAGTGATTTTACCTCCAACTGCTCCTAAAGACTTAGGGATAATTTGAAGGGCAATGAAACATCCTCTTAAATTCACCTTCTTGAATTTCACTATTTTGTTTTCAATAGCAAGATGTAGATACAAATGAAAGACTAACACCGTGACGCGCTCTCTCTCTCTCTCTCTCTCTCTCTCTCTCTCTCTCTCTCTCTCTCTCTCTGTTGAGAATAGAACTTAGGTCGATGAACTGTTGGGTCATTAATCTTTTTCTGCTAAATAAATCGCAAAATGGTGCATTACTTGACTCCGTGAGAATGAAATAAAACTTAAACTTAAGAATTGGCCTTATATATCTCGGTCATGGTTTGTACGTCACACATTAAAACGAATATGTTACCGCTGCGACGTGTGACATTAAAATAGAATCACTTGTGATTCTTAATCTGTCACAGATGTAACGGACTGATTGAAACTATTCGAAATGTTACGAAAAAATATCAATTCAATGTTCATGGTATTAGATTATAAAAAAAAGTCGTTCACAGTACTATCAGAAAGGCGGATTGCACTGGTTTGGATAAAGTGAGAAAGATTGGGACTCCGTTGCTTTCATCCACAAATTCTCTGGAGTAGACGAAAATGGGGAACCCATTTCAACAGAACTTGTGTCCAGTTGTTGTTCTAGAATCTAGATTAAACCAGCTATATGACGGGATGGGTTTTGCTCCCAGGAGCAACGCGTAGACTATTTTTTTTTTTATGAAGGCGAATGCTCTGGAGATAGT
Source organism: Macrobrachium rosenbergii (assembly GCF_040412425.1). Lineage (NCBI taxonomy): Eukaryota > Metazoa > Arthropoda > Malacostraca > Decapoda > Palaemonidae > Macrobrachium > Macrobrachium rosenbergii. The sequence goes on along the minus strand of NC_089749.1, from coordinate 52,276,852 downwards.
GTTTAATATAAAAAACCTTAAGGCCTACTAGACTGGGCAGAGCAAAAGCATCGCTTGTCAACAAAGAGGTATGACTAAACCTAACATTAGTTCCACATTTCATGGAGTGTGGGGACGAGAGCAGAAGATTGTGAAATGTGTTTGGCAGAACCTGGCCAAATATTTACAAATTATGCTGTGTCCTTGTTATAATGTCCTGTGGGTGTCGCACGCTGCATCAAAAGGCATACAAAACCTAGACATTATTCCATGATAAGAGACTGATTCTGGCTTTGTCTTTGAGCAATTATTATAACCACACCAATGAAAATTAAGAATAAAAAAGTGCCCTTACGCAGATGCAAATGCATCACATACAGCCACAAAAATATGACATTTACGCAGTTGTATCTGCACATGCGCAGATGTGCTTGTCCTGCCCTGCATCACCATTGCCTCCCCAACCACCTCCCCCACCCCCACCTCCTCCCCACCCCCTTTCCCTTCTCCGCATGCACCAAACTCCATGCTGACTTGTTGATTCTTCGCTATCTAAATACTTACCAGAATACGACACAGTACAGGGAAGGGAATCTATACCTCATATTCCACACGGGTCCCGTCCTGAATCATTGATGGCGCAAGGATATACCAAGCAAGCGTTAAGGTCCGGTGAGAGATCTTGCTAAAGTTGAACGATCATCTTCCCTCCAGGAAGTCTGGAGGCGCAGGTCATCTCTCTCTCTTTGTTCTTCTTCGGTGGTATCTCCCACAGGTTTTCCTTGAGCTTTCCTTTTGTTATCTCCCACGGTTCTCCTTGAGCTTTCCTTTTGTTATCTTCCAGAGATTTCAGTAATCGTATTTTTGTTATCTCCCACTGTTTTCCGTGGTGTTCTCTTGTGTCGTATTTCCCACAGTGTGCACTAATCTTCTCTTTCGTTATTTCACACTGTTTTCCCTGGACTTCTCTTGTCTTATTTCCCACAGTTTTCCCTGGTCTTCCGTTGTGTCTTCCTTCCCACAGTTTTCACTCATCTTCTCTTTTGTTATTTCCCACAGTTTTCACTAATCTTATCTCTTGTTACTTCCCACTATTTTTCTTGGTCTTCTCCTGTCTTATTTCCCAGTTTTCACTCATCTTATCTTTTGTTATTTACCACAATTTTCACTAGTCTTCTGTTTCGTTACTTCCCACTGTTTTCCTTGGTCTTCCCTTGTCTCATTTCCCACAGTCTTCACTCATCTTCTCTTTTTGTTATTTCCCACTCTTTCCCTGGTCTTCTCTTTTGTTATTTCCCACGGTTTCACACATATTTTTTTGTTATTTCCCACAGTTTTCACTCCATCTTCTCTTTTGTTATTTTCCACTCTTTTCCCTAGTCTTCTCTTGTCTTATTTCCCATTCTTTTCCCTGATCTTCTCTTGTCTTATTTCCCGTTCTTTCCGTGGTCTTCTCTTTTGGTATTTCCCACTCTTTTCCCTGGTCTTCTCTTTTGTTATTTTCCACTCTTTTCACCTGGTCTTCTCTTTTGTTATTTCCCACTCTTTTCCCCTGGTGTTCTCTTTCGTTATTCCCACTCTTTTCTGGTCTTCTTTTTGTTATTTCTCACTCTTTTCCTTGGTCTTCTCTTTTGTTATTCCCCACTCTTTTCACCTGGTCTTCTCTTTTGTTATTTCCCACTCTTTTCCCTGGTCTTCTCTTTTGTTATTTCCCACTCTTTTCCCTGGTCTTCTCTTTTGTTATTTCCCACTCTTTTCCCCTGGTGTTCTCTTTCATTATTTCCCACTCTTTTCCCTGGTCTTCTTTTTGTTATTTCCCACTCTTTTCCCTGGTCTTCTCTTTTGTTATTTCCTACTCTTTTCCCTGGTCTTCTCTTTTGTTATTTCCCACTCTTTTCCCTGGTCATCTCTTTTGTTATTTCCCATTCTTTTCCCTGGTCTTCTCTTTTGTTATTTTCCACTCTTTTCCTTGGTCTTTTCTTGTGCTATTTCCCACTGTTTTCCCTGGTCTTCTTTTTTTGTTATTTCCCACTCTTTTCCCTGGTCTTCTCTTTTGTTATTTCCCGCTCTTTTCCCTGGCCTTCTCTTTTGTTATTTCCCACTCTTTTCCCTGGTCTTCTCTTTTGTTATTTCCCACTCTATTCCCTGGTCTTCTTTTTGTTCTTTCCCACTCTTTTCCCTGGTCTTCTCTTTTGTTATTTCCCATTCTTTTCCCTGGTCTTTTCTTTTGTTATTTCCCACTCTTTTCCCTGGTCTTCTCTTTTTTATTTCCCACTCTTTCCCATGGTCGTCTCTTTTGTTATTTCCAACTCTTTTCCCTGGTCTTTTCTTTTGTTGTTTCCCACTCTTTTCCCTGGTCTTCTCTTTTTTTATTTCCCACTGTTTTCCCTGGTCTTCTCTTTTGTTATTTCCCACTCTTTTCCCTGGTCTTCTTTTTTTTATTTCCACCTCTTTTCTCTGGTCTTCTCTTTCGTTATTTCCCACTCTTTTCCCCTGGTTTTCTCTTTTGTTATTTTCCACTCTTTTCCCTGGTCTTTTCTTTTTTTTGTTATTTCCCCATTCTTGTCCCTGGTCTTCTCTTTTGTTATTTCCCACTCTTTTCCCTGGTCTTTTCTTTTGTTATTTCCCACTCTATTCCCTGGTCTTTTCTTTTGTTATTTCCCCTCTCTTTTTTTTTATTTTCCTGGTCCTCTCTTTTTGTTATTTCCCACTCTTTTCCATGGTCTTCTCTTTTGTTATTTCCCACTCCCTTCCCTGGTCTTCTTTTTGTTATTTCCCACTCTTTTCCCTGGTCTCCTCTTTTGTAATTTCCCACTCTTTTCCCTGGTCTTCTCTTTTGTTATCTCCCACTCTTTTCCCTGGTCTTCTCTTTTGTTTTTTCCCACTCTTTTCCCTGGTCTTCTCTTTTGTTATTTACCACTCTTTTCCCTGGTCTTCTCTTTTGTTTTTTCCCACTCTTCTCCTTGATCATCTCTTTTGTTATTTCGCACTCTTTTCCCTGGTCTTTTCTTTTTTCTTTTGTTATTTCCCACTCTTTTCCCTGGTCTTTTCTTTTGTTATTTCCCACTCTATTCCCTGGTCTTTTCTTTTGTTATTTCCCACTCTATTCCCTGGTCTTTTCTTTTGTTATTTCCCACTCTTTTCCCTGGTCCTCTGTTTTGTTATTTCCCACTCTTTTCCCTGGTCTTCTCTTTTGTTATTTCCCACTCTTTTCCCTGGTCTTCTCTTTTGTTTTTTCCCACTCTTTTCCCTGGTCTTCTCTATTGTTATTTCCCACTCTTTTCCTGGTCTTCTCTTTGTTATTTCCCACTCTTTTCCCTGGTCTTCTGGTCTTTTTTTGTTATTTACCACTCTTTTCCCTGGTCTTCTCTTTCGTTATTTCCCACTGTTTTCCCTGGTCTTCTCTTTTGTTACTTCCCACTCTTTTCCTTGATCATCTCTTTTGTTATTTCCCACTCTTTTCCCTGGTCTTTTCTTTTTTCTTTTGTTATTTCCCACTCTTTTCCATGGTCCTTTTTTTGTTATTTCCCATTCTTTTCCCAGATCTTCCCTTTTGTTATTCCGCACTCTTTTCCCTGCTCTTCTTTTTGTTATTTACCAGTTTTAACTCATCTTCTCTTTTATTATCTCACACAGTTTTCCTTGATCTTTACTTTGTTTTCTCTTGCAGTGTTCCTTGATCTTCTCTTTGGTTATTTCCCACAGTTTTCACTCATCTTCTCTTTTGTTATTTCCCCGCTCTTTTCTCTGATCTTCTCTTTTGTTATTTCCCATAGTTTCACCTATCGTTTTTTGTTATTTCTCACAGTTTTCACTCAACTTCTCTTTTTTGCCATACAGTTTTTCCTGATCTTCTCTTTTGTAGAGGGAACCTTAGTTTTTAGGTAGAGGGAACTTTAGAATTTAAGTGGAGGAAACGTTGGTTTTTAGGTAGAGGGAACCTTAAATTTTAAGTAGAGGGAACCTTGGTTTTCAGGTAGAGGGAACCTTAGATTTTAAGTAGAGGGAACCTTAGTTTTTAGGTAGAGGGAATCTTGGTTTTTAGGTAGAGGGAACTTTAGTGTTTAGGTAGAAGGAACCTTAGTATTTATGTAGAGAGAACCTTGGTTTTTAGGTAGAAGGAACCTTACTATTTAGGTAGAGGGAACCTTGGTTTTTAGGAGAGGGAGTCTTAGTATTTAGGAAGAGAGAACCTTGGTCCTTTGGTAGAAGGAACCTTAGTATTTAGGTAGAGGGAACCTTGGTTTTTAGATAGAGGGAACTTAGTATTTTTAGGTTGAGGGAATCTTAGTTTTTTAGATAGAGGGAACTTTCTTTTTTAGGTTGAGGGAATCTTAGTTTTTAGGTAGAGGTAACCTTAGTTTTTAGGTAGAGGGAACTTTGGCATGTAGGTAGTGGGAATTTTAGTTGTTAGGTAGAGAGAACTTTAGTGTTTATGTAGAGGAGACCTTGGTTGTTAGGTGAGGGAACCTTAGTATTTAGGTATAGGGAACCTTCGTCTTTAGGTAGAGGGAACCTTAGTATTTAAGTAGAGGGAACCTTAACATTTAGGTAGAAGAAACCTTGGTTGTTAGGTAGAGGGAACCTTTTACTCAGCCTTACATTAAATGCTTTAGGTTCAAGAAAGCAAAATCCTTCTCAAAATAAGTACATTTTTATTAAGCATAATATTTGATAGCAAATTCTGTAAAGAACTTTCTGCCTGGAGGATAAGTCGCCTCTTAAACTATAAGATTTCGTTTGGATCCTGACAAGCACCCGCTTTTGGTCAATAAAAGCAACTGCTCAAAGAAGTTGGACGACGGAGGAGGCTTGCACTCCCTTAGTGTTTTTGTTTACTTGTTCTACTTCACTGTCAACTACAGTGGTCTCTGCTTTACTCCTTCAAGCGTCTGTACATACATTCTCGGTCCTCCTCCTCCCTCCTCCCTAAAAGAGGATCACATTCGAAATGGTTCCCCAGAGGCGCGGCCCTTGCGATCCATCCCTCGATTAGAAACCCTTAAATATCTCCCTGGGACGAGAGGCCACATTATAATCAACCCTTGAAGGCGTTCGGAAGAAACTGTCGCAGGGGAACAGTACCAAAGAGGAGGAGGAGGAGGAGGAGTAGGAAGCTGAAGCATATAACGTAGAGGCGGATTGGAAATTGATGGAGTCTTTGGGAATTGCGTTAATCGGCAAGAGTCCGGGGCCTTGAGCTTTCACGGTTCAAGCAGTCGTAACTAATGTATGAGAGAGAGGGAGAGGGGTGGGTCCTTGTTAATGTGGCTTGTCTTTGCAAATGTAACTTTGGTTCTCTGTGGAAAGCGTGTGGAAGTTTGTAGATCACTGGTAAAGAAAGAGAGAGAGAGAGAGAGGTAGGTGGGTTCTTGTTAATGTGGCTTGTCTTTGCAAATGCAACTTTGGTTCTCTGTGGAAAGTGTGTGGATGTTTGTGGAACACTGGTAGAGAGAGAGAGAGAGAGAGAGAGAGAGAGAGAGAGAGAGAGAGAGAGAGAGAGAGGTGGGTTCTTGTTAATGTGGCTTGTCTTTGCATGTGCAACTTTGGTTCTCAGTGGGAAGTGTGTGGATGTTTGTAGATCAATGGTAAAGAGAGAGAGAGAAAGTGGGTTCTTGTTAATGTGGCTTGTCCTTGCAAATGTAGCTGGTTCTCTGTGGGAAGCTTGTGGAAGTTTGTAGATCACTGTTAAGGAGAGAGAGAGAGAGAGAGAGGGTTGGGGAGTGGATCGCTATTAATGTGGCTTGTCTTTGCAAATGTAACTTTGGTTCTCTGTGGGAAGTGTGTGGATGGATGTAGACCACTGGTAGAGAGAGAGACAGAGAGACGAAGGGTGGGCGATAGAATGAGGAAATTTCTGGCCACTGTGGATTTGTATTTTCTTTGTTGTATGTCACTGTAGTAGATTGTTATAATGTATGTGAATGCATGTAAAATACAAGCAGATGGATATGCAAATATGTGTGACTTCACTTTTTAGTTTCCTGTAAAAGAAAACCACTGAGATGGCTATTTGTCTGTCCGTCCGCACTTTTTCTGTCCGCCCTCAGATCTTAAAAACTACTGAGGCCAGAGGGCTGCAAATTGGTATGTTGATCATCCATCCTCCAATCATCAAACATACCAAACTGCAGCCCTCTGGCCTCAGTAGTTTTTATTTTATTTAAGGTTAAAGTTAGCCATAATGGTGCGTTTAGCAACGACATAGGACAGGCCACCACCGGGCCATGGTTAAAGTTTCGTGGGCCGCGGCTCATACAGCTTTGTACCGAAACCACCGAAAGATAGATCTATCTTCGGCGGCCTTGATTATACGCTATACAGAAAACTCAATTGCGCCGAAGAAACTTCGGCGCATGTTTTACATGTTACTGTATGTTGTAGGTTCTGTGTGGAAAGTCATTCTTATTCACTATCACACATTACCATCAACTCTGGGTAGGCTTTGGCTGAGGGTCCATGCCGGCATAAAGCAAGCTTAATCTGTTTCAGTCACTGGTAACCAATGGCTGGATGCATTAGCAGTTATGTATGGCTTGTGTGAATATTTCCTGTCTTATTGGCAAACGTGCTATCAGTTATAATGACTTTTGCTGGCACGACGACTTGTTAATAAAACCAATCAGTCAGTTATGGTGAATTTGTAACGGTAATTCTGGTAACGGTGGAAAATCTGCGTAACTGAAGCCATAAACTGGGCTCCGTGACTTGAACACCAGTCACAGCTATTTCCCTGTATTGATAACTTGTCTTTGAAACAATGCGAATTCACAGTGAAACTATCCACTTGTTTGACGAAAGCATCACACGTGATAACTCAAATTACAGTTTACCTGAAGCTCCACGTATTGAAAATTGTTTCTGATGATGATAGTGTAACCGTATCAACAAGCATACAAGCAGTAAATGAAACCCATCAACCGCCACAGTATATCCTTTTACACTTTTCGTTGCGATGAACTACCGCTATTTTCTTGGTATTACTGCCTATCAGTGTTGTCAGAACATTAGCTTGACATTTGAGTGTCATTGATGGCGTCTGAGTACTCGGTAACATTCTGGAATGACACTGCGAAAAATTACTGAGTTTTGTAAATTACGAAGTTTTTTTCTTATCCAGAAAATAATATAGTTTTAGGATAACCTTTCGACTTTAGTGGGGAATACTTTGAACAATTCAAGTAATAAAAATTTAACTAATTTAGTTACAAGAGCAGTACGCATTTTCACTACTTTAATCCCTATGATTCATATTCCTCACACCGTTGGACTGTGGAACAGCCTCCCAGAGGATGTTGTGCAATTGGAACTTCAGAATTCAAGCGAAGATGCAATGCATTACTATCTTAATACAATTCTGCTTGTATTTCAGTAATTTACTTACATTTTTTTCTATTAATCTATTAAACTGTTAATCTGTTTTTCTTTTTTTATAAGTGATTTCTTCCTTTTTTGTATCTCCCATTACCTTCTGTCATTCCTTTCTAATGACCACCATATTCTTTGGTAGCTTGAATTTCAAGTCAGTGGCTCAATTGGGCTTGTTACATATGAATAGGGTTCATATTCTGAACAATAATAATAATAATAATAATAATAATAATAATAATAATAATAATAATAATAATAATAATAATAATAATAATAATACTATTACCATTACTACTACTACTACTACTGCTAATAATAATAATAATAATAATAATAATAATAATAATAATAATAATAATAATAATAATAATAATAATTTGAAATAACAAAAGAAACCGAAAATGGTACGGATGGGGTATTTCGTTTAATCTAACACTGTGTATATCTAGTATTTTACAAGGTTGTCGAATTGCTAGTATCTGTGTTCTGTAATTAAGCCTTTGAAGATATAAAGTTGTTAAAGAAAACGGGAGCATATGATTAGAAATATTTATGGCTTAGCTGGACAAAGGAAAAATTTAATCCTTCAAAATACTGGATATTTTTTTCAGACTTGTGAACACAACCAACATTTATGATGCAGGAAGCCATAAATGAGGCAATACGCTTTATATAATCTTAGTGTAATTATTGTTGCACAATTCAACGAGGAAAAAAGAACACTATTTATTAAGTGGCGTCATGTGGAGCATGGCAACTTGCAGCCTGATTACCACAAAAAATGTAAAAAATAAAAATATAAAAGCTGGCAGGCTGTTAAAGCTATCATTGATCTGTACAGGAAAATGATCATGCATATGGCTGCTGTAAAAATACCAAGAAATGGCTAAAAGTATTTGTATATACATATATGCCCCTTAGGGATTAGCGCCATCAGTGCACTCCATGCGGTACACTGTAGGCACTACTTGAGGTTGTTCGCAACGCCCCTTCGGCCCATAGCTGCAACCTCTTAAATTCTTTTTGCTGTACCTCCATTCATATTCATTCTTATATATTTCTTTCCACTCTCCCTTATCAGTTGTTTCATAGTGAAACTGCGAGGTATTCCTCCTGTTAAACCTTTCAGACCTTTCTTCTCTCAATTTCCCATTCAGCGCTGAATGACCTCATAGGTCCCAGCGCTTGGCTTTGGCCTAAATATTATCTTCCAATCTTATATACACATATGGCCCCCATGTAAAGAGCTAGCAAGTTAGTCTTGTGGCAGTGTCCTTTGTAGATGGAACCATTTTAGGATATTACTGCACATATTAAGGCTGCAACTAGCATCAATCTGTAAGGTCAGTACGGTGGATATGAAGGGCGAAGACTGCAAAGGTCACACTTCGTGCAAATAGATTTTCATATATTTAGGTCCGTGGTTTTCAACCTGTGGCCCACGGTGGGGCATGGGCAGTTCGGGGAGGAGTTGGGGACCATGCCACGGACGTCTTCAAAATACTATTTAAAAAATGAAAAATAATTTACGGTAAATGTAGGCCAGGGCTTTCTTGCATAAATGAAAAAGTGTAGTTTTAGTTTTGGTTACAATTCACAAAATTTATTTTCTGTAAATGCGGGCCATTTGCAGGCCAGTGCTTAATTTCATAAGTGGAAAAGTGTAATTTGAGTTTTGATTACAATGCATGTGATTTATTTACATTAAATGCAGGCCAGTGCCTTCTTTCATGAATGAAATGTATAACTAATAAAGTGTTCTGAAAAATAATTCCATAAATGAAAATGTAAAACTAATAAAGTGTTCTGAAAATGCTTTATAATAATCCTATTATCATCATTACACAATTGTGAAGGGCAGTGGGCCATGAGTATTCAGGGATGCCAAAAATGGGCCATGGGCACAAAAACGTTGAAAACCACTGCTTTAGGTCAAATGCGTGGAATCTCCGGCGTCTTTGAAGAATGTCAGTAATTGAAGTCAAAAATTCCTTTCCAGTTGTCAACTCAGACGTTCACTTCCTAAGGGAAACCCCGAAAAGGTTGAAGCAGCTTAAAACGGTTGCCTAGCAAAGGCGTTGTTTTTTTACTGAATGTATTTGTTTGTTTGTTACAGTTTCGATAAGAAATACTGTAGATACTAAAGATGATGAGATTTTGGAGCAATCGGGTATCAGGAATGAAGTTACATCAGTTTTATACCTACCCGGACCCATTCGCTACAGCGCTAAAAAGAGGGTATTTGGGAGTTGAGTGCTTTGAAAAAAGTTACGTCGGTGATAAGGTGATACCACGAGTGCCTTGGTGAAAAGGTGGTGTTGCGGGGATGCTGGTGACAAGGTGTTTTTTACGTGGGTGCCAATGGAAAAGGGATGATGATGTTGAGATGGTGTTGGTGAAGAGTGGTGTTACTGCATGCGAAAACAAGTAAAAAATGCGCCGAAGGTTTTTCTGCGCAATCGAGTTTTCTGTACAGCGTGTAATCGAGGCCACCGAAAATAGATCTGTCTTTCGGTGGTCTCGGTATAATGCTGTGTGAACCCCGGCCATGAAACTTTAACCACGGGCCGTTGGTGGCCTGTCCTATATCATTGCCAGAAGCACGATTATGGCTAACTTTAACCTTAACTAAAATAAATCTACCAAGGCTAGAGACCTGCAATTTTGTATGTTTGATGATTGGAGGAAGGATGATCAACATACTAATTTGCAGTCATCTAGCCTCCGTAGTTTTTAAGATCTGAGGGCGGACAGAAAAAAGTGCGGACAGAATACAGTGCGTACGGACAGACAAAACCGGCACAACAGTTTTCTTTTACAGAAAACTAAAACTGAAGTCACGAGCGTGTTGGTGAAAACGTGTTGCGAGTGTTAAGGTGAAAAGAAGACATTAGTGGTAAGGTGAAAGATGGTGTTACATTTGGTTACAACTAGAGTTACGAAAGTGTTGGTGAAAGACCGGCATTTTTAGGGTGTTGGTGAGAAGGTGGTGTTGCAGGGGTGTTGATGAAAAAGTTATTTGACGGGGGTGTTGGTGAGATGAAGAGGAATAATTGGACTATATTAGAGTGCTGAAGAAAGGTTGTCACGACAGCGTTTGTCAGAAAGTAGTCACGAAATTGTCGTTCAATTAAATGTTATATACGAGTATGCAGGAGAATGGAAGGAATGCAGAGTTTAGGCTAAAGGCCAAGCGCTGGGACCTATGAGGTCGGTCAGCACTGGAATAGAAATTGAGAGTAGGTAGGTTTGGAAGGTGTAACAGGGGGAAAACCTCGCAGTTGCACTTTGAAATAATTGTTAGGAGAGGGTGGATAGCAAAATAGAAGAAAGACAATATGAATGGAGGTACAGTAAAAGGAAAGAAATGGGATTGCGGCTAGGGGGATAAGGGACGCTGCAAAGATCCATTAGTAATGCCTACAGTGCACCCCATGAGGTGTAAGAGAAAGTAGCCATGGAATGGTGATAGAGGAATGACGGTAGAGAAGGGAGAGGAAAAGGAGCACTGTCCAGCCGATGGAAGAGTCCTGGGGTCCACACTAGGTCAAGCATTTACACCCGGCATAAAATCAGTTTAATCTACAAAAAAAAACAACCAACTAACCAAGTTGGTTAGTTTTCAAGACGGGTGACAAAAGAGAGGGCTGCGTCTATGTGCTGCAAAAGTTCTCTCCGACAGATGAATCCTTAAAAGCCTTCATACTCCTTGCAAACGCGAGGAAGATGGAAGGCGAAAGAGGCGTTTCCGCGATTTGCAAGGTTTCTCCGGAAGGTTTAAAACTGCTGCTGCTTAAACCCCAGCTGGCGACGCGAAAGTTAGTCATCATTCTCGAGGTGTTTTCCCCTCGAGTTTGAGCTTTTTTTTTTTTGGGTAACTTTCAGCGTCATCTTGGTACAGACTTTGCATCGAGTACCTGTTATACATACATACATATATATATATATATATATATATATATATATATATATATATATATATATATATATATATATATATATATATATATATAATATAAATATATAATTGTAATTGGTGCAGTGCAGTCTACAATCCACTGCAATCCAGTACATCTTCGGTAATTAAAAGCAAGTGGAAAAATCACATCACTGCTCTGTGAAGATAATCTATTTATTCTATGAAGTTTAGGCTTTCAAGCCGTGCACTGAACCACTTTCGGCCTTTCAGCTTTTCATACAGTGAAAAGAGATCTAGAAAATAATGGAGATGAAGTACAGGAGTCTAAAAGCGGGGGTTAGTGCCGTCAGTGCTCCTCACACGGTGAACTGTAGGCCATACTTGAGGCTCTTTGCAGCGTCCCTTCGGCTGCAACCCGTTTCATTTCTTTTACTGAACCTCTGTCTTTCTTCCATCTCGCTATCCATCCTCTCCTGACGCTTGTTCCATAGTGCAACTACGAGGTTTTCCTCCTGTTACACCTTATAAACCTCTTACTCTCAATTCCCCTTTCAGCGTTGAATGACCTCATAGGTCCCAGCGCCTGGCCATTGGCCTAAATTCTATAGTCTATTCTATTCACGAGGTCATAGTTAGAGAGGCCAGACAGCAAGATGGAAGAAAGGAAACAGGAATGGAGGTGAGGTAATAAGGAAATAGTTAAATTTGTTCAGAGATGAATCTCGGCCCCTCCCCCAGAAGCCCCACCAACGGGGTCCTTACCGAAATCCTGGCTACGCCCTTGCGTTAAAAGGATCTCCTCTGTTGCAACGCAATTTGTTGCAGAATTGTGAGAAGTAAAAAAAAAAAATAAAAAATGCGCCATAGTTTCTTCAGCTCAATCGAGTGTTCTGTACAGCATATAACCAAGGCCAGTGAAATTCGATCTATCTTTCGGTGGTCTCGGTATAATGCTGTATGAGCCGCGGCCCATGAAACTCTCAGCCGGCCATGGTGGCCTGTCCTATATCGTTGCTTGATGCACGATGATGGCTAAATTTAACCTCAAGTAAAATAAAAACAGCTAAGGCTAGAGGGCTGCAATTTGGTATGTTTGATGATTGGAGGTTGGATGATCAACATACCAATTGGCAGCCCTCTAGCCTCAGTAGTTTTTAAGAATTGAGGGCGGACAGTTAAAAGTGCGGACGGATAGACAAAGCCAGCACGATAGTTTTCTGAAGAGTAAATATTTCCTTGGATATTTTTGGGCTTCTTAATGCAAACCAAGTTCAGTAAGAACCAGGTGCATCATTTAGATGAATGATGTTCTAGTCTGTGTTCTTACACATTCATTATCAAAAAAAAATAAAATAGCGATTTGCAAGAGAGCAAGGTACGCTTTAGACTTCTCTTATATAATTAATGTAAACGTCTTTCAAACTGTATATTTTGAGTAATTTAGGCAACTGGTATAAAAAAATATTGAAGGAAGATTTTATCAGATATATACTGGTCGACAAATGTCAAGAAAAAAAACAATAAAAATAAATAAACACTAGTGTGAACGTCAGATTTCTGAAAGCCCTCTATACGTAACTGGTGGCATTCTTGTTAATTTCATGTTAGAATTTCCTATAGAATTTTCCTATATACCTCTATAACTTATAGATATAAGCTTTCTCAAACAGACGCGATTCAATGATTTGAGCTTTTTGAAATTATATTTTTCATTACTTTTTATCTCGCTATTGTTGCTTTATTAGTCTTGACTGCAGTCTTCCTCTCACAGCAACAGTAGGAATAATAATAATAATAAATAATAATAATAATAATAATAATAATAATAAAATAATAATAATAACTCGTAAATACTCGATTTGCTCACACTTTTATTTCTACGTTCTAGTAATTGATAAATTTATTTATTTATTAGTTTTTGTTATAATTTCTATTTTAAACAGTGAATCCGAACGTAAAATACCCCTAATGCCCTTAACCTCTCGATTAACTCAAACTTTTTCTATATACTTATTTACTTATTATTTATTTATCTATTTAATTATTTTCTATTATTTTCTTTTTGCTATGCATTCTTCTCTAACCACTGAATCGATCGGGAGATAAAAACATCACTAGTCCTCGTGGTATGGGAACCAAAATATATTTAGTTGCTGTGAAGTCGCTTGTATTACATTGTATAACATTTGTAATAAATACAACGTACAAATTCAAAAAAGTTTTTAACCAGCCAGACCTTGCAGCGGTTAGATCCTAGTGAGACAGCAGCCGACATGTAATTTAAAAGAACTTGCCAGTCTGACAACACCCCAGTTTCTGCAGTTCGTTGGCTGTTCTCACAAAGGAAACCTTTGTAATCCTGGCGTTGTTTTCTCGTTTCCCTACTGTTATCAGTCATTATTATCATTATCATAAATGTAAGTATTATCATTAACGTCATGACAAAAACTATCGCCGTTCAGGTAGCTCTTGCGAATTCCACGGTCGAGATGAACTTAGCTCTCGACCTCACCTTAGCGCCAGCTTAAGCATAAGGAACACTTAGTGTCAATGAAAGGGCTCCTCCCGGACCGAAGAATTGGAGTTGGTCTTCGGTCTGCAATTACCTCGCCACTCATATGAGACCCCGTACTTAAAAAATTTGGGTGGGATTGTGAGAGGCGGCACCCCCCTCTTGGTTTCACCGAATCATGCACAGAGCGTCGCCTTTTAGTTACTTTTCTCTCTCTCTCTCTCTCTCTCTCTCTCTCTCTCTCTCTCTCTCTCTCTCTCGCATTCTGTAATTCGCATGCGCATTCGCATTTGACCTTGAATAAGTATGTAGTCATGAATTTTTTTCTGGGATGCTTCCAGGCAACATAATGCTTGCATGATATACTTTACTCTCTCTCTCTCTCTACTCTCTCTCTCTCTCTCTCTCTCTCTCTCTCTCTCTCTCTCTCTCTCTCTCTCTCTCTCTCTCTCTCTCTATATATATATATATATATATATATATATATATATATATATATATATATATATATATATATATATATATATATATATATATATATATATATATTATATATATATATATATACATATATATTATATATATGTATATATGTATTTTATATATATATATGCTTAAAATATCACAGTAGATGCACGTGACTTCAGTGTATAAGCGAATCCCACAGGAATCCTGTGGGATTTGCATATATCTATTTATGAAGATAAAAAGGCCCATAAAACACTGTTTGAACGTTGCAACCATATATTTCGAGCACTTCCTTCTCTGCCCCTGTTCACTGGTAAAATATGGACAGATGAAACGTTGCAAGAGTTCAACTGTCCATATTTTACCAGTGGACAGGGGCACAGAAGGAAGTGCTCGAAATATATGGTTGCAACGCTCAAACAGTGTTTTATGGGCCTTTTTATCTTCATATTATACAGTGGTATTACAGTAAAAGACATTCACGTATGTATATATATATATATATATATATATATATATATATATATATATATATATATATATATATATATATGTGTGTGTGTGTGTGTGTGTATGTATGTATATATATATGTATATATGACGCTGCTAATGTTCTGCAAGTTCTCTGCAATGAAGATTCACGACATGACAGAAGCGGTACATCATTCTTGGAGATTTCAGTTTCTGATAAGGAAACACAGCAGCTGTCTTCTAGCAACTCACGAGAGCGAGGGTAGAACCTCAGAATCCGTAACTATGCACAGCTGGGGGCGCGCCTCTGTGACGTCCATTACCTGAAGCCTTGGCATTAGCGAAAAGTACACACACCAATATAGTCACTGCTCAATTGCGACAGCTGTTCTGTAAATGTCCATGAGCAGTTGCTTTAGCTTTTCTGATTTTTGTTGATGTTTGTGCGTCTCTGCATTACTTATTTTTTGGTTTTATTGGCTGATATCCATTTGCTGTTTCCTATCTCATTTTATTTCATCGTCTCTCAGGGTGTTTTCAGAATGAACACTGACTCTTTTTGCATGATAATATTAATGATTTCATATAACGTGTTTGGATTGAATCCAGGACCTCTCGCTTGAGAGACGAGGGCACTACTATTCAAATCACAAAGGCCATGCGTGAAGGAATGTGGAAGTGAAGCAATTGCACATTACCCAAAGAAGTTACTTGGGCTAGTGCCACACATTGCTTACCAGCGAGTTTTACCCAACTTCTCAACCACCAGTGACCTGTTTCCTCTTTTTGTTTGCTTAATTGGTTCCTTATTACCGACTTTATTTATGGTGTTCATTATTTCAGGTTTGATTTTGACTTGAGCTGCTTCACGTTATCATTTTGACCTGACACATTCTCTGTGTAGGGTCAACTTGCTCTGTTCTCCATTTTCAGTGTGTTCAAGCTGAAGTCCAGTATGTTGGGCTTAAGTCTTTTTTTTTTTTATTCCAAGCCACATAACATCGGCCATTTCAACCCTACCCTAACTCAAACTAACTAACTTAACCTAAGCTAGACTAACATTAAACTAACCTTATTTAAACTAACCCAATTTCACTTATACTAAGCTAACCTCAACCTCACCTAACTTAAACTAACCTAACTGAAGCCAAGCTAAACTAAACCTAACTAAACCTAACATAACTTCTTAAGCTAAGCTAACCTAAACCTAACCCAAACTTCAGCTAACCTAACTTAACTTAAGCCAAGCTAAACTAAACCTAACCTAACTTAAGCTAAGCTAACCTAAACCTAACCCAAACTTCAGCTAACCTAACTTAACTTAATCTAAGCTAACCTAAACCTAACCTAATTTAAGCCTAACCCAACATAACTTAACTGAAGCTAAAGTAAACCTAACCTAACTTAAACTCAAATAAACCTAATCTAATGTCACCTAACCTAATCTTACTTAGCAACCAGAATACCCGGGGCCGAAATTATTTGGTGCTTACATGACCTGATCCCCTTTTAGTTAATCGCTTGTCACAAAATAGTCAATTTTTAGAGATCCCTTTCTTCAGATAGGGCTCAGCCTGCTCATTCATATAGATTTTATCAGTTTCCTACTGTCACTTAAGATTTTACTGGTTTTTACTGGACCCTTTCTGGTCACTGTTTTAGATATGGTGTTACAGAAAACCATTTCTTATCTTTAGTTTTGAATAGTGTTATGGCCATATACACATATGTTTATGACCTCTGATGGTGTGATACTAATTTGAGAAACCAATTAGCACTCACATTCCAAACGCTGTGGCCAAAGGTGAACCAGCTATGCAACAAAGAATTCTAAATGTTGAGGCCAAAGGTAAACCTGCTATGCAAAAAAGAATTCTAAATGTTGGGCAAAGGTGAACCCGCTATGCAACAAAGAATTCTAAATGCTGAGGCCAAAGTTCAACCTGCTATGCAACAAAGAGTTCTAAATGCTGAGGCCAAAGGTGAAACTGCTATGCAATAAAGAATTCTAAATGCTGAGGCCAAAGGTGAACCTGATATGCAACAAAGATTCTAAATGCTGAGGCTAAAGGTTAACCTGCTGTGCAACAAAGAATTCTAAATGTTGAGGCCAAAGGTGAACCTGCTATGCAACAAAGAATTCAAATGTTGAGGCAAAAGGTGAAATTCTAAATGTTGAGGCCAAAGGTGAAACTGCTATGTAACAAAGAATTCTAAATGTTAAGGCCAAAGGTGAACCTGCTATGCAACAAAGATTCTAAATGCTGAGGCTAAACAAAGAATTCTAAATGTTGAACCTGCTATTCAACAAAGAATTCTAAATGTTAGGGACAAAGGTGAGAGGCCAAAGAATTCTAAATGTTAAGAACCTGCTATGCAACAAAGACTCTAAATGCTAAATGCTGAGGCTAAAGGTTAACCTGCTATTCAACAAAGAATTCTAAATGTTGAGGCCAAAGGTGAACCTGCTATGCAACAAAGAATTCTAAATGTTGAGGCCAAAGGTGAACCTGCTATGCAACAAAGAATTCTAAATGTTGAGGCCAAAGGTGAACCTGCTATGCAATAAAGAATTCTAAATGTTGATGTCAAAGGTGAACCTGCTATGCAACAAAGAATTCTAAATGTTGAGGCCAAAGGTGAACCTGCTATGCAACAAAGATTCTAAATGCTGAGGCTAAAGGTTAACCTGCTATGCAACAAAGAATTCTAAATGTTGAGGCCAAAGGTGAACCTGCTATGCAACAAAGAATTCTAAATGTTGAGGCCAAAGGTGAAACTGCTATGCAACAAAGAATTCTAAATGTTAAGGTCAAAGGTGAACCTGCTATTCAACAAAGAATTCTAAATGTTGCAGCCAATGGTGAACCCACTATGCAACAAAGAATTCTAAATGTTAAGGACAAAGGTGAACATGCTATGCAACAAGGAATTCTAAATGTTGAGGCCAAAGCTGAACCTGGTACGCAACAAAGAATTCTAAATGTTGAGGCCAGAGGTGAACCTGCTATGCAACAAAGAATTCTAAATGTTGAGGTCAAAGGTGAACCTGCTACGCAACAAAGAATTCTAAATGTTGAGGCCAGAGGTGAACCTGCTTTGCAACAAAGAATTCTAAATGTTGAGGCCAAAGGTGAACCTGCTACGCAAAAAAGAAGACATTTTTTTTTTTGGCTTCATAGATTTAGTTGTACTCACAAAATAATCTCATCAACGAAGTGCCAAGTTTCTGTGCAGACAGTAACGTTTAGTGCTACTTAGTTTTATGTGATGTACTGTACATCATGTACATGTTGCAGAAAATTTTAATGTTAAGTTACTTAAGAGGTTCAACCTGTCTGTAATAATACTGAATGAGCTTACATTTCAAACCAGAAGAGAATCAACGCAAACTTCTTGCATGAGAAATAAATTATACCATAACACATTTACTCATATTTGTACAGTTTTTGTCCTGTTTACTCCTCATTCGTTTTACACGATTCTATCTATATTTATATTACATTAGCGAATAATCCCATGTAAGCAGCAGGGAGAGCAGGTTGAGATCTATGTTGGAAACTGGAAAAGTGTAGGGAGCGGATACCTGTGTTCCCTATTGGGAAAGGAATGAGGGAGTAGACAAGTTTGTTAGACCATGGACAGGGAGGTTGGGAGAGGGGTGGGGTAGCCCCCGTTTGAAGGAAAAGAGGCTTATTTTCCAGGAAGTGGACGGCAGAGGGTGGCGGAGACTCAAGCCCAGCCTCACGTTCGGTGAGGCTTCACCTTCCCAAATAAGGAAGGAAGGATAGGATAAGGGTTATTTGGGGTTGGGGAAGGGCCAAGCTACCCTATTGGGGATGGGGGGAACGGCTAAGCTTCCCCCCACCATGGGCCTTGGACTGCATTAGACATCTAGTTAACTCGGTCATATGTCATCACATTGTGACGTGCTTGAAAAGGAGAGGCGTTCCGAGGATTGTTCGAGAATTTGGTTCATCTTTTTCTAATTCCAGGGTGGAATGTTTTGCATTTTAATGAATATCAAAATAAGTCTATGATTCTCTGAAGCGCTGTTAGGATAATTTGAAAGCTATTATATTCGAAATTAAAAAGGAAACACGTCATGGTGTTTGTCTTATCATGGTATCAACTTTTCCTTCGCATTGCTTTTTGAAATAGTCTTTGCACAATCAAATATGCCATGACAGAGCTCAGATGCAATAATCAGCAAATCTACCTTATACACAATCTGTATACATTATATACAATCAGTATATACATTATAAATGTTCCGCTGCACAGCAAAGTTCATTGTAAGTCTTCGTTTATTTGTCGAAATTCTATGCAAATTTTCCAATTGAATAAATGAATATATCGAAAAAAGGAAAAAGTGAAAGATGTATACCATATATATATAAATTATATATATATATATATATATATATATATATATATATATATATATATATATATATATATATATATATATATATTATGAAATGTTAGAAGGGATTTTGGCAAAAACTGAGACTTTGTCTAAAGGCAGTAGGAAGTCATCCCAGAGAATGGTGAAAGAGGTGGATGTAGGAGACAGACTAATTGACAGTAAATTTAAATTACAATGTGTCTACACCATTAATGGGTGCGGCGGAATGATTTATTTTAGGCATGAATGTAAGCATGGAAACGATTTATGTGTCCAAGTGTTTATGAATTAATATCATCTGTAGTGGGAAAATGCCTTGAGTGAAATCAGGTGGAAATTTTGCAAAGTTGTTGATGTACTGAATAATTGCCAAAAAAAAGAAAGATTCACTAAGCACTCCTAGAATAATGAGCCAGGCCTTTTATTAGCTATTCTATCGCAGCCTAATGAATGTCCAAAACAGGAAGTGATAACTTGTGTAAATGACGACATTTGAAGGAGTTACTGTAATGGCTGCCGAAATTTAGTAATTTTCTTTTTGGCCATGTTGAGAGAACGGGAGAGTCATGAAATAGGATCTTTACTAAGATTTAGAAAGAAAGCTGAGAAATAGGTGTTTTGATGACCTGTACGAAATTGATTCCGTAACAAAAATGTAGATATTCATGCTTAATTTTGCTTTCATGTACATGTCAGATACATATTTTAACCGTCCATCCAATCAAGCATTCGCAGGCAATATATGCATTATATAAAATTGAATAAATAAATAAATAAATATAAATATATATATATATATATATATATATATATATATATATATATATATATAATATATATATATATATATAATATATATATATATATATATATATATATATATATATATATATATATATATATATACATACATACAGAGAGAGACAGACAGACAGACAGACAGAGAATAATACATACGAATGAGTGCTAACTATAACAGATTTCTTGCATACTAAAGATTACTCCAGCAGACAGGACATTCTTGTCTTAGCAGCACTGATATTCAGATAAAGCCTTCTTCATTTCCACCAACAAGAGCTGGCGATTCGATCTTTCTTCATCTTCTTCTTCTTCTTCTTCTTCTTCTTCTTCCGGTTGTCCATCTGCCATGAAATTCACCTCCTCCTGCTTCCCATAACGCACAACAAACACGTACTGGCCGCCGTAACCCCATTACTAGTTTTTCTCCTCCCGTTAAGGACGCTAATTGCCGAATGTTCTGCTGATGTAAATACAATTGTCCCAATTACCCAATTACTGGAATGTCCCGATAAGCTTCTCATGCGCTTGTCTTCTTAACCTCATTAGGCGAGCACCGAGTAATTGCTTTTGCCGTCGAGGAGCGAGAGACAAAAAAGGGCCTTCATCCAATAATTAAAGACGTAAGGGAAACGCATGGCCGCTGCTGGTTCCAGCGACTGGAAGCTACCTTATTCCAGTATGTTTCAAAGACGTAATAGAAAGTCATGACCGCTCACTCTTCCAGCAACTGGAAGTTACCCCGTTACAGTATGTTTCAAAGAGGTAATGGGAAGGCTTGGTCTCTGACTTCCAGCGACTGCAAGCTACCCTCTTCCAGTAGGTTTCAAAGACGTAATAGAAAAGTATGGCTGTTGACTGTTCTAGCAGCTGGAAGTTGCCCTCTTCCAGTATGTTTCAAAGACGTAATGGAAAAATGTGGTCTGTGACTATTCCAGCAACTGGAAGTTACCCCACTCCAGTATGCTTCAGAGACGTAATGGAAAGGTGTAACCTCTGACTCTTCCCGTGACCGGAAGCTACCCTCTTCCAGTATGTTTCACGTACTTAATGGTAAGGCATGGCCTCTAACTCATCCGGCAACTGGAAATTACCCCGTTCCAGTATGTTTCAAAGACGTAATGGAAAGGTGTAACCGCTGACTCTTCCAGCGACTGAAAGCTGCCTTATTCCAGTATGTTTCAAAGGCGTAATAGAAAGTCATGACCGTTGACTCTTCCAGCGGCCGGAAGTTCTCCCTGTTCCAGTATGCTTCAAAGACGTAATGGAAAGGTGTAACCTCTGACTCTTCCAGCGACTGGAAGTTAACCTCTTCCAGTATGTTTCAAATGCTTAATGGTAAGGCATGGCCTGTGACTCTTCCAGCAACTGGAAGTTCCCCTCTTCCAATATGTTTCAAAGACGTAATGGGAAGGCGTGGCCTGTGACTCTTCCAGCTCACTGGAAGCTACCCCTCTTCCAGTACGTTTCAAAGACGTAATGGAAAGGCGTGGCCTGCTGGAATAGGGTAACTTCCAGTTGCTGGAAGTTACCCTATTCCAGCAGGCGTCTTGGGCGCCGGGTTATGACTTGAAATAATACGTCTTCAAAGGGAACTGGAATTTTGTTGAAACTATGTTCTGGAATGGGAAGTTTTGTTGAAAATTTGTTCTGGAATGGGATGTTTTATCGGAAATATTCTGTAGAATGGGACATTTAGCTGAAAATATGTTTAGGTGAAGGGAGGTTTATTGGGAAATGGGTTTTGGAAAGGGAAATATTGTTGCAAATGTTCTGGTATATGAAGTTCTGTCGGAAGTTCAGGTATATCAAATTTTCTATAACGATATACTTTAGAATAAGATTTTCAAATATGTTCTGGACTGGGATATTTTTTACAAATATGTTTTGGAGTGAGAATGCTTGATGCAAATGAAATACAATTTACGTTAGGCTTAGGAGTTCTCTTGAAAATATATTCTGGAAGAGAAAATCTGCTGAAAATGTCCTGGAATGGAAATTTTCCCAGAATAGTTTTTTCTTTAAATTTGGGAATTTTTTGGAAGATTTTTTGTTGTATTCTAATTTCATGGAAATGTTTTTGAAATTGGAATTCTGTTGAAATCATATTCCAAATTTACAAAGTATCTTGTACATATATATATATATATATATATATATATATATATATATATATATATATATATATATATATATATATATATATATATATATATGTGTGTGTGTGTGTAAGAAAGAAAGAGAGAGAGAGAGGGAGACAAAGGAGGTGATTTTTAGTGTATACCAAACTACATATTGCAATTACTTATGCAGAGAGAGAGAGAGAGAGAGAGAGAGAGAGAGAGAGAGAGAGAGAGAGAGAGAGAGAGATTGTTACCTCTCAAGGCTGCTTTTCTTTCATGTCACCGAGCAAAAAAATCGTTTTTCCCTTGGGGTAGGTCGTGGAAGCTTTAACTAGGCTGCGAACAGCGCTTCTAAGACTTCCCACCTGGCGTCTTATATGGTAAGTCCTGTTTGCTTCTGCACATTCTTTCGGTGTAACCTTTGCCTTTTTTTTCATACCTTGCATCTGCAGTCTTCTTTTTTTTTATTTTAATGCAGAATCGTAGGGTGAATATCTATATTGCCCGGAATGTAAATATGTAGCTGTAGGGTATTGAGAGACTGTAATCATGACTTTAAAAAAATGTATAATTATATTTTTATGGTTTCAGTTATAGCTTCTCAACTTTTTATAGTTATATGTTTATATTCCAGGGAATGTATATATTCGCTACACGTTTATATATTAAGAAACATGAAGTAAACTAAAACTGTTTTTTTTTTTAAACTTACATCATAATAACAAGTCCGGGTTTATATTAGAGATCCAGTTTGTACAAGCAATGTTCTTTATTCATCTCTTACAAAAACAAAGCGTTCGGTGACCGCAAACACCCGCCAAGGCTGGGTGATCCCCACCCACCCTCATCCAGATCCAGCTTTCGCAGAAAATCTAATAATTTTTTGTCACTGACTGGTTGTACTTTTAGTGAAAATTTCGTAAAAATTCACAAACAACTTTTTTGGTTATTTGTGCTAAAAAATAAACAAGCAAACAGACGAACAAACACGACCAGAGACGTAATCTTTGCTAACTTCTTTGGTGGAGATAACAAACAGAACTTTCAATAAACATAGACCTATTTTTTTTTATTTCAGTTTTCATCCTAGTAACATTTTAACCTTTGTTTGTATTTAAATCTAAGAGAGTATCATTAAAATCTCTATGAACTTATCATATACGCAAAAGAAAAGAAAAAAATATGCTTATTTCTCAAATCCGTTTTCATCCTTTCAACTGATTTGATATCAAGACAGAATAGAAATTAAGTATTTTCAATTAATCCTAATTTCCAATAGGCCTAGTTTATAATTCTTCTGTCATCTTGTTGCCAATATTTTTAGGTACCAAGACCTTTCAAAACTAGAAAAACAAATTACAATACAATCCAGACTTGTTTTGCAGCAGGCCAATTTTCTCATCCTTCTGTCATCCAAAAATCCCTTTAAGAACGAAAGAAATAATAATAATAAAAATACTTATATTCCCAATCGAATTTCATCGCAGCAACATTAGCATCGTCCAGATCATGTAATCCACTGTCATTGTAGGACTGTTGACCCACTGCATCTACAGATGGTGGTCCTTATTGGCCCTTATTCGCTTCGCCTTTTCATCCTGTTGTTCTCCGTCCAACATGAAATCTCATTGGCCGTTATTGAACGCAAATGAACCTGTTGTTGTTCGATAACTCGAGTCGTTCTTCCCATTTGAAAGGTTAAGCATTCCTCCTCTCTCATTGTTTACACACTGGGTTTGTGCGAGTAGATAGATAGATATACGTGTGCTTGTGCGTGTGGACTCTTGTTGTGAACTCAAGCATGATATCGTTGTATGCATTATTACGAGCTTCCCCTTAAGTTAGGCTTGCAGTGCTCTCTCTCTCTCTCTCTCTCTCTCTCTCTCTCTCTCTCTCTCTCTCTCTCTCTCTTGTTTAAGATGCGCTCAGAATTTAAAAAAGAATGTGGGGTGTAAATTTTTGGTAAATTTTTGATAAATATGTATTGCAAGCAACCGTAAAAGCAGCTCTCTCTCTCTCTCTCTCTCTCTCTCTCTCTCTCTCTCTCTCTCTCTCTCTCTCTCTCTCTCGTTTAGGATGCACTCAGAATTTAAAAAAGAATGTGGGTGATAAATTTTTGATAAATATTTGATAAATATCTATTGCAAGCAACCGTAAAAGCAGCTCTCTCTCTCTCTCTCTCTCTCTCTCTCTCTCTCTCTCTCTCTCTCTCTCTCTCTCTCTCTCTCTCTGCCATTTTTTTAGGATGCGTCCAGAATTTAACAAAGACTGTGGTTATTAATCATTAATAAGTATATATTGCAATAGCCATACAAGCAGCTGGATCTCCCTCTCTCTCTCTCTCTCTCTCGTTTTGGATGCGTTCATAATTTAATAAAGAAGGGGTTATTAACTTCTGATAAGCATTTAATGTAAACAACCATAAAAGCAGTTGGGTCTCTCTCTCTCTCTCTCTCTCTCTCTCTCTCTCTCTCTCTCTCTCTCTCTCTCTCTCTCTCTCTTATAAACGGACGCTAAATCACTTATATCTTACAAGAGGGCCTATTATTCCTTTGCTTTTAATTGCTGCAAACGTTTGCAAATACAGTGGCTAATTTTCTCTCTCTCTCTCTCTCTCTCTCTCTCTCTCTCTCTCTCTCTCTCTCTCTCTCTCTCTCTTCCTTATGCTCTTATGTTTTTTGCTCATGTATTTATCATAGAGAAGTAATTTCTCCCTCTCTCTCTCTCTCTTTCTATGTGTCATCCTTATGCTCTTTTTGATTTTGCACCATTACATCTTATACAGAAAATTGTAAATTTTTGGTAAATTTTTATAAATATGTATTGCAAACTAAAAGCCTCTCTCTCTCTCTCTCTCTCTCTCTCTCTCTCTCTCTCTCTCTCTCTCTCTCTCTCTCTCTCTCTCTCATATTTATGCACTTATGATTTTGTACGTGTATTTACCATACATAAGTAAATTCTTGCACACCCTCTCTCTCTCTCTCTCTCTCTCTCTCTCTCTCTCTCTCTCTCTCTCTCTCTCTCTCTCTCTCTCTCTCTCTCTTACACCATCCTCCTAATCTCGACTGAATTGGTGAGTATTGAGCACGAACAAGAGCATCCTCTGCTTATTCAAGATTTACGAAGGGCAGAATTCACAGGGGCAACCCCTTATTATGATGGCATTTGTTCTACTTGCAGCTTGGACCTCACTTTAGTCTTGCGTGCTTGTGTATGCATGGGCCTGAGTGTACGCCTGTGTGTGCATGCTTGCGAGCACACATACATATATGAATGTGTATATATATATATATATATATATATATATATATATATATATATATATATATATATATATATATATATATATATATATATATATATATATATATATATATATTGTGAGGAGAATTCTTTATAAAACAAGCCACAAGTCTCAGTCACTTCTTTACAAACCAAAATCCTAAACAAAACGAAACAATTCACCTATAAAAATGCTCGTGTAGTTGTAAGTAATGACAGTTTGGGGCGTTATTTTCTTAGCTGCTTCATTGAAAGCGGTATTAGCTTGCGGCTATTTCCATTGAATAATGGTGAAGCCTACTCATTTTTATTACCTCTGTATTTTTGACCCCCCGATGATTCCTAATCAGTCAATCTTCATTTGATAATATAAAGCTTGCTTTGAATCAGAATTCTAACAATGTGTTTGGTTTTATTACTTCGCAGCTGCTTGCAATGAAACCATCATTATGTCCATGTTTTAAGACTTCTTATCATCGTTACTTAAATGAAAACATGTGTTTATCACTCGTTCGTACAAGCATATGTTCATTGTATCGCTTTGCCAAGACGTATAACAAAACTACAATTGCTCTTTTGTTCAGTTTTTTTTTTAATAAAAGCTCTGTTTTTTTATGATTTCCATAAACACAATTTCCCTTTCTAAAAAAAATCTGGATTCTTATTCATTTATGATATAAAGTTCATTGCTCGGTCTAAAAATTCACGTTCAGGCATTTTTATCTGGAATAACGTATATGATACTTTTCTTAAACTAGGATGCGTAATTTAACAGTCTCAAGAAGATTAAAATCAAATCAATGGTCGGTACCAAACAGCATGAAGAATATTTCACGAACATCCCCATTTAGCAATAGTAAAATAAATATATCTCAAGCTTCAATAAGAAAGATCAACAGATGTCGGTTGAAAAAACGCGTGTTTCCCTTACTGATATGTAAATTAATGGGCCCTTGTAATTCATAGAACGTTACAAAAAGGCAGGTTGATTGTTTCTGTACCAAATTATGAACGATCAAGATGAAATTTTGGAGGTACAGGCAAAACTATAAGTGATGCGCAAGAAAAGGGTTGTCAATAGTAAGATTCGAACGCGCATCCGGAGCGTCAGAACAAGGTCACGTTACCGACCTGACCATAGTAACCAGAAGAATCTTATAATATATATATATATATATATATATATATATATATATATATATATATATATATATATATATATATATATATATATATATATATATATATATATGTGGTGCATCACTATATCGTGATCGGAAATAATGAGTAAAAAGTTACAATACAATAATGTAAATGAGATAAAATACAGTCTCTCATTTACAATATTATATATTTTTACTCATATATCTATATATATATATATAAATATATATATAAATAACGTGGAAGATATATATATATACTGTATATATATATATATATATATATATATATATATATATATATATATATATATATATATATATATATATGGATAAAAAAGAAAGAAGAGTAAATCACATTAACTGGAAGTACCCCCAGATCGCCAATACCGCTCACCCCTCCTCCCCACAAAAAATCATGCCAGGCACCTCGTAACGGTAAACCTGACTAATTCTATCTGCTTTTTTACAAGTGATTTGCAACCGGAAGTCTCTGACCTTTGACCATGACTGTGGTGTACTCATAATTATCTCATTAAGACCGGATTGGATTATCACGGTTCTTTAAATCTATAACACCAACTCTCTCTCTCTCTCTCTCTCTCTCTCTCTCTCTCTCTCTCTCTCTCTCTCTCTCTCTCTCTCTCTCTCTCTCTCTCTCTCTTATTTTTTTTTTTTTAGGCCTAGAAAGTTCACGTCGCGATACGCTGGACCTTCCCAGCAATCGCCGGTAATGAACCTAGTGATTGAGTGATGGAAAGGTTGAACTTGCGTTACAATAGACCAGCCAGGCGCCCCTAATCACGTGAATGACGAAGTGAGATTCTTGGATTTTTAATAAATGTGTTCAACGAGCGAAAGAGCCAATTTCATGTTTTTAGATTTGACGGGGATTTTGGAAAAATAAATTTCCGTAGTAGAAACTTCAGAGAATAAATTAAGATTTTTTTTTTCTGAAAAGAAAACTATGTGCCGGCTTTGTCTGTCCGTCCGCACTATTTTTTCTGTCCGCACTTTTTTCTGTCCGCCTCAGATCTTAAAAACTACTGAGGCTAGAGGCTGCAAATTGGGATTTTGATCATCCACCCTCCAGTTATCAAACATACCAAATTGCAACCCTCTAGCATCTGGCAACAATATAGGACAGGCCACCACAGTTGGCTGAGAGTTTCATTGGTCGCGGCTCATATAGCATTATACCGAGACCACCGGAAGGTAGATATATTTTCGGTGGCTTTGATTATACGATGTACAGAAAACTCGATTGCGCCAATAAACTTCGGCGCATTTTTTACTTATTTTTTTTAGCTGACGCTAAGTATCCACAGCTGATATCACTGTAGCTAAACGTGATTGCTTAAGTGGAGACTCGGTCACTGGAATGTTTATGTTCCTGCACAATTAACTTGCGTTTTGTATACATCTAGTATGTAATCGTTGATTCTAATGTCTCCTTAGGCATCAATTAACATTACAAGCATTACATAATAATGTGACATTAGGAAGAAATGTTTAAATATTCATCACAATTATACATCATGTGAAAATATCCAAGTCCAGATAAAAAAAGTCACAGGTAAAAAAGTCACAGAAAAAAAAGTCACATTAATCTTTCCTAGATAATGGCCCCCAAGGGTTTTAACCCGGTATGTATCCACCTTTGCGGCGTGTTTAGTACAGCCCGCTGGGGATTGCCGTAAAAACATATACAAAAGACTGTAAATATCATAAAGATAATGACCCCCAAGAAATATTGTAAATTTTTCCTTGTGACTTTATTACCGGCCACAATGAATTAATGTGACTTTTTTTCCTGTGACTTTTTTTCCCTAGCCAAAATTGTAACTTTTTTCCCGTGACTTTACTGCCGGCCACCAAATATCCAATGCATCGGTCAATAAGAAGCAAGATTGAGTTTTCAGTGATATCAGCTGCTGATATTTACCGTCTTAAACACCAGCCCCCCCCTCCCCCCAAAAAAAAGACTGTAGTTATTTATCTATTTATTTTTGGGGGGGGAGGTGTTAACACGGTACATATCAACAGCTGATATCAGTGAAACCTCTATCTTACTCCTTATTGATCGGTGCATTGTAATAATTGCAAGTATATGCATCTCTGCATATTTTCAAATACTTTCCATCATAATGAGTCTATAAAAATGTTATCCTGGGGTAACTCTCTTGCATAATTTAGACAGCAGACGAGGCAATAAAACTAACGATTACAAAGTCAGTGAATTAAAAAAAATTACGTTCAGATCATGATTTTCGTTTGGAAAAACTCCGGAAGGAGATTTAACGCTCTTGGTCCTTCAGCGACGAAGTATATTGAAAATAATAGAGAGAAAAAAAAGACTTTTGTTTTCGAGTCCTGCTAAGGCAGCACCAGGTTTGAATATGGAGGCAAGTGAAGCTTGAGGTAATAATAAAAATTCTCTTCAGGTGAACTGGTCTTGGATAAAATTTTAGAGATGCAATCTAAAGAGAGAGAGAGAGAGAGAGAGAGAGAGAGAGAGAGAGAGAGAGAGAGAGAGAGAGAGAGAGAAAGAAAAAAAACTAATAAACCTGACATTTTAATCATTATATTCGATGTAGCAGCAAAACTCGTATTCCAAAAGTTCGGTAATACGTAGCAATACGTAGCTCAGTCAGACGCCGTTGAATTGAACCAACCTTTTAAACTTCATAGAACTTGTCTAGAATCATTTAGGTCATACACACTCGCGCACCTGAGGGCGAGCGGACAAGAGTACTGCCCTAAAATGGAAGACTGCAGTATCTGCAAAAATACAAAACTGAGAAAAATGGTGAATACTGAAGTTTTCCCCTTGCCTTACTACTGATTTTGCAGATACCGCATATGGGACCCCCTAAATACTCGTGGAAAGCATTGAAGAATTATTCTGAAAATGCAGTAACTTGTGTATTAGTGCCTGTCGAGCCCAATAGGTGGCATATCTCAATTTCGAACATTTTGCAGGTACTGCAGTTTTCCATTTTAGGGCAGAGTAGTTTATAAGTAGTTCATAAGGTCTTTGTTTCCTCAGCAACCTCATTTATTAAGGTGAAAATACAGGAAGATCTTCACTCCAGATGTTCATGAACATGGCCTCTGAATTTGTCAGAGCTAAAAAAAAAAAAATTTACTCACTCGAAGTTTTTCTGCAAAAGCAAAATATAAATCGAAAGCGTTATCGAAGAGAAGGAAGGGTAATGCCATCTGCTTCACCTCCCTCTTATTCTCGTTTTAATAGAAGTGTCACCGAACTGACTCACGCGAGAGAAAAATAATATAAAGAAATAAGAACCGATGAAAAGAAAGGGTGATACACCTTGCTTTTTCTTCCTATTTTGAGGTGAAATTAAATTTCCTCACCTGAGGGAAGGCTTGACACCAGTCTACCGTGTCTATGAATGCAAAATTTATTCTTGACTGTGGAAGAAGCGCGACAAATCTATTTAATCACGCTGATTGTCTTCGCTCGGTAAATGTACACCTGACAGGTGTCCAGTCACTCGTATTGATGGGACGGTGCTAGTCTAAAAGTAAGAAAGTAAAAAAAAAAAGAACGAATGGAGATAAAGGAAGACGTAAAGGAGAATGGTAGATGAACACAAAGACAAAACTAGCGATATATTAAGTGAATTTATCTCTGCAATTCCTTAATTTCTACGTTATTGCTTGTTTCCTAATTCAGTGATTAACACTAGTTAATCACCTTTACAAAACCAGTTACATGTAATGTGAATTTTTTCACTTATCCCTTGATTTCTACATTCTTGCCTGTTTCCTAATTCGTTGATTATCGCTGGTTAATCTGCCTTACATTGATCAAGAACTGTGACGTCATGAAGTTCTGTTCTATAGTTGATAAACTCCCATTATGAGATATTCTGACCTTTCTTATGAAAGGTCAGAACAAAATCTGATTTTGTTTTGAGATGATGGTGAGTTGTTTTCTTTTATTAAAAACAAGCATTTGTTTTACCGCGTGCCTTATTGTAGTAGTGTTTCCCACTAAAATTAAGCTTTCCTGTGATAGTGGCTCTCATTAAGACCTAAAATAAATTTTGTATGTTAGTGGCTCGCAGATAATTTAAAAGTCCCATTTTTTATGCTGGTTTCTGTCGCTGAAGTCAGTAAAGACTTTCGTTTGCCAGTGATTCCTACTTAACGCAAACCCATCTAATGACTGTGGTCTGTAACCAAATATAATCATTTCTGTAACCAAATATAATCATTTCGCGCTGTTGGCTACCATTACCACCTATCATCTTTTATCCGGAATGTGCAGACTCTCACGGCAACACATGCTAGAAATATAATCTTGAAATTCCGAGTTAAGAAAAGGCTTTTCGTCGAATTTCATCTCATGTTCTTCTAAGCCCTTCAACTCACCGCCTTGTTGCACCATTAGAATATAACTAGTTTTTAGGCTTTCATCGGTTCGTCGTCATCACCAAGTGATTTCGTGACTTTGGGGGGTTGTGGGGGTAGGGAGGAAGGGGAGAGGACTCTTTGAAGCTTTTTTTCGTGGATGAAGTTTCTTGTGACGGAGATCAAATCTTATTACCGATGGTTAACGAAGCCTTTTTTTTTTTTTTTTTTTTTTTTTTTTTTTTGAAAGCCAGAATTTTGGCTTTCTTGGTGTTTCTTCAGATAATTATTTCTCTTTTCATTTTTTTTATTTAGCTGGCATCAGGGTCACTGCTCCTGTTGCAAGCACATGCCGAAATTATTCAGAAGAATGTAGGTAATGAATTTTTTTTTTTTAGATCTGACACTCTTTATCTCGTTAGAAAATTATTAAAACGAAATAGATTAATTAACAGTTACGAAGAAAGAGTTTGCGGCTACATCTCACGTATGATCGCGGATATAATAATAATAATAATAATAATAATAATAATAATAATAATAATAATAATAATAATAATAATAATAGTCTTTATTTCAGCTCAGGACCATATACATGGAATATACAAAGTAGAGGCATTACCATAGATCAGTGATTCTCAAACTGGGTGCCGTGGCACCCTGGGGTGCCACAGACATTGTCTAGGGGTGCCTCGAGATTGTCATGAATTTTGTCTTGGCTAGATCATCTCAATGAACATTTGTAAAAAAAAAAAGTTTGCAGAAGTCTTCATATAATTATCTAATTCTTCTGACATACTCTTTGTTTGTGCAGTATATTTCTGCATGTACGGTGTCCTGATTTTGATTTGAGTGTGGATAATAATTTTATTCATTAAATAAGAAGTTAATTCATGCGATATGGTGGGATGGTGAAGAAGGGGTGCCACGGTAATGATTGTATTAATTAGGGTGCCATCACTAAAAAAAAATTCTAGATACACGAGAGAAAATTATAAAAATGATAATTGGCAATATCCACACAGTTGCTGAAGTAGTAGGGAGAATAGTAATTATATTAATGGTAGTGACAGTACTAATATTGAGAATAATAGTAAAAATATTTAAAAATGACAACAATTAAAAACAGATTGCACACAAATTAATTTCCAGCTGGGGACCTTAGATGGTTACTGAAGTCAGGTCCAGAGGGCTAAATACAAAAAGTGAAAAACAAATCTCAGTAATAATAATAATAATAATAATAATAATAATAATAAAATAGTAATCAATTAGTAAACATAGTAATACAATAAAAACAACAACAACAGCAATAATAATAATAATAATAATAATAATAATAATAATAATAATAATAATAATAATAATAATAACAGATTTTGCAGATGACACTCTAATAAATTTCAAAGTAGAGAATGAGAATCTATAGCAACTCTGGCCACCCCACTGGATAACGCCATTTAAGGAACAGACGCCTCATTATCCCATCTTTCCCAAATTTTAGATCTTCTTGCCTCACTACTTAGGATGCATCGTATAAGCGAATTGCTGCTGTTTCCCAGTCGGGTGATCAGACTGGACATTGTCCGTCTTACAATGATTTTTAGATCATCCACGCTGTTTTCTGTGAAAATCAGCGTGGCAGAGCGATGGCGGGGTGTGTTGGTGAGGCGTCTCAGAATGTCACTGTGTACAACGGTGATACGTCTCATGGCCTCTTGGGTATAATTCATCCAAAGGGAACACCCATTATATGCCTGTAGCAGTACGAGCGGAAGAGCAGCAGTTTCGTGTCTGGGTGACAAAAGGCAAACCTCCTTGCAATCTTGTCGCCAGTTGCACAGTTTACGACGCCTCTGTTCTATGTGTGCCGTATCTTTTAGGTCGTCCGTGTTGACGTGGCCCAATTCCGGAAATTCATGCACAAATTCCAGACGATGATTTCTGAGGAAAATTTGCGGTTCTGCAATATGCTTAAGCGATCTCGGGAGCAGCGACATGCACTGGGTCTTGGTTTCGTTGTATAGGATATCAAATTCCTCTGCATATTGGCGGCAGGTGTCGATGAGTCGCTGGAGACCTTGCACTGATGGGGAAATCAGAACCATATCGTCGGCGTAACAGAGGTTGTTAATTGTTGTTTCGTTGATAGAGCATCCGATTGGAAGTGAGTTCAGTTTGACGTTCAGGGCATCTGTGTACTGTTAAACAGGTATGGGGAGAGAATGTCCCGTTGTTGGAGCCCGTTTAGGGAGCCGAAGGTGTACGACAATACGTTACCCCATTTGACACAGAACTGCTGTTTGGAGAACCAGCAATATAAGATCCCAATTAAATATAGAGGTGTGTCACTTCTGTGCAGCTTCAGGAAGAACTTCAGGTAGTTGACTCTGTCAAATTCTTTTCTCACATCTACAAAACATAGGAAAACAGGAGAGGCTGGCTGATAAATGTAATAGTTCAGCAATTCTTGCAAGATATAGATGCAGGTGTCGGTTGAGTGGTTTGCTTTAAATCCGAACTGGTTGTCTGCGGTGTTTAGAAAAGGGAGAAGTCTCACTAGAAGAACCGACTCCAGTATCTTTGACGCAGTTGTAATAATTGCAATAGGGCAAATTGCCAAGGTCAGAGAGTAACTGGAAGCAACCTGAGGGACATTGACGAAATAGAAATAAAGGAAATTTGTTGGAGAGTAACTAGAAGCCACTGAGGGACAGTAATGAAATGTTCAAGTGTGATTGGAAGAGACTTAGGTACAACATGGAATTGATAGTAAGGGTAAAATGATGAGGAGTAATTAAATGCCCACTGAGGGACAAGGAAATAAGCATGGAGAGAAATTGCGACCACTGCAGTCAAATAACGCATAAATACACAGTGAATTATGTTCAGGCGTTTGGTCTTCAAGACCTAAATTTCATAATCAATCAGTCACAATAAAATACTTAAGTCGATAGAGTAAAAATGTTTTTCAGTGGAATGTGCCAATACGTCCGTATTTTGCAAGTGTTTATATTTAATATAGTTTTTTGAAAGGATGTCGATGTGAAAAATCTTGACCCTAATTTTACTTTTAGAATATTTTTTAATTCAAATCATCTATGCCCAAAACTTTATTTCTAGCGTTGATGATCATAATTACTGCAACGCCAGATTACTCGAAAATTCAGTGAGCCAGCAAATCAGTCAATAAGTCTTGAGGAACATGCATGCAAAAGCGATAACGACCATCTCCATGCACCACCAGTGCTTTACAAAGCAGACACAAAGTTTCCAGAAGACGCATCTTGTCCTCACTGTTCATTTCATTTCATCCTGGTTTTTTAAAACAAGTCGTCGACCCCGTCGTTCCGAGTGGCGTGACTATCGTGTTTGATGAAACAAAACGTCGAATAGGCCAGAACCCTCCTGAAGCGAGAAAACACGATTGTGTCATTCTGCTGAAGACGTGATTTTAACATACACACGCGTGATTCTCCGTGCGTCCTCAAAGGCTGAATCAGAAGAATCGAAAGAGGGTGAAACGATTCTGGCGATCTAATGGCTCCTTCAGAATAGTCTGATTCCTGGTAAACTTAAGCCGGACTTTCCGAATTTTCTGGCGGATTTTGGGATCTTTCCTAGATAGTGACCCCTAAGGGTTTTTGGGGGCCGTTATGTAGGACTAATATTTCTTGGGGGTCATTATCTTTATGATACTTACAATCTTTTGTTTATGCTTTTACGGTAATCACCAGCGGGTTTGTACTAAACACGCCGCAAAGGTGGATACATACCGGGTAAATCCCTTGTGGGTCA
Source organism: Macrobrachium rosenbergii (assembly GCF_040412425.1). NCBI lineage: Eukaryota > Metazoa > Arthropoda > Malacostraca > Decapoda > Palaemonidae > Macrobrachium > Macrobrachium rosenbergii. Next base: position 52,242,180 of record NC_089749.1, on the reverse strand, counting down.
CTATCTAGGAAAGATCCGATTTTGGTTGCAAGTGGCTGGAATCTGCGTCAAGCAACCAGAATTTTATGGTCATGGTGCAAAAATTGATGTGGCATATGCGACCGAATTTTGCAGCGAGGAACTCATTTCTCTCTTTTTATCCTGGTGCAGAATGGATCCAAACTTTGCAACAAAAAAAATTTATTTTTGGTTTGTTGAAATGCAAGAGTGAGTAATCAGTTTTATTGTGTACTGTGGCAAAATTTCCATTGAAAAACCAAAATATTTAAGTAGTATAAAGCATCAAAAATTTGAACCAAGCAATTAATATTCTAACCTAGCATTAGAAAATAAAGTAGCATATTGATTTTTTGTGTTGTAACAACGCAAAGGTGTTACAGTATTACTGTAACACAGTGCAAAAGTGTTTCAAAATTAAAGAAACGCAATGCAAATGTGCCGCAAAATTAATATTAATGTTGGATGACGCAAAGTTCCTGAAAAATCAGCGAATCATACTGCGAAGTTATAGCAAAATCAGTATGACATAATACAAATGTGTTGCAAAATTAAGGTAGCGCAATACAAATGTATTGCAAAATTAAGTTGACATAATGCAAGGGTATTGTAAAATTAAGGTAACATCGTCCGAAGTGTTGCAAAATTAAAGTAACATAATGAAAAGGTGTTGCCTATTTAAGGAAACCAAACGCAAAGGTGCTGCAAAATTAAGTTGACGCAATGCAAATGTATTGCAAAATTAAGGTAACATATTGCAAATGTGTTGCAAAATGAAGGTATCATACTACAAAGGTGTTGCAAAATTTATGTAACATAATGCAAAAGTGTTGCTAAATTAAGGCAACATAATGCAAAGGTGTTGCAAAATTAAGGTAACACAATGCTAAGTAGTTCCAAAATCAGTGTAACATGATATGAAAGTGTTGCAAACTTAAGGTAACATAATGCCAAATTGCTGCTAAATTAAGGTAACATAATGCTAAGGTGTTGCAAAATTAAGGTAACTTACTACAAAAGTGTTGCAAAATTAATGTAACATAATACAAAAGCTTTGTAAAATTAAGGTAATATAATGCAAAAATGTTGCAAAATTAAGGTAACATAATACAAAGGTGTTGCAAAATTAAGGTAACATAATGCAAAAGTGTTGCAAAATTAAGGTAACATAATGCAAAGTTGCAAAATTAAAGTAATACATCGCAAAGGTCATTCATAGTCAAGGTAGCATACTGCAGAGGTGTTGCAAAAATTACCGTGAAATAATTCAAAGTTCCAGCAAAATCGAATTAGCACAAATCATCAAAACTTCTCCTAAGTAACTAATATTTTCCTCGTGTGTTGAATCAAAACTGAGGTCACATATTTCGCCAAGGTGATAGTATACTATCAAGAACATGCATATTTGACCATTTTTGTTAAGTTGACGGTAAGGGGTCAGATTATGTCATACAGGATTTGGTGAATGGAAGACTATCATCGATAGTAAAAAGAAATTATTATAGATAATTTTTAAATCGTAAAACATGAATACCACATACACGCACGCACACTGATATACACAGGTGGTCAAAGGTTCGAATCCTGCCGGAGACGAAGTAATTATAAGTTATGATTTCCCTAGGGCGTAAGTTATTTCCGAGGTGTGGTGAGCTGGATATTAAACGATATTTACAGCTAAATATTTGTGAATATAAAAAAGAAGCTTGTGTATAAGTGACAAAATTAATATAATATATATATATATATATATATATACAAATACATATATATATATATATATATATATATATATATATATATATATATATATATATATATATACATATATATACTGTATATACATGCATATATATATATATATATATATATATATATATATATATATATATATATATATATATATATATATATATAAATTGTTCTTATCTTACAGTCAGTAACCTGCTCTCATCTTGCTAACCCCTGCCTCTTGCTCTAATCTCCTCTCCCCCTATCCTCCACCCGACTCCCCACTCTCTCATATCACTCCCTACCATCCCCACTCCATCTTCGCCACTATATATAAACAACAAATCTGATTCATGAAAGGGGATGTGTTTGTAAATGCTGGGGCTGGTAGGGACGTGGAGATGAAATCTCTCTCTCTCTCTCTCTCTCTCTCTCTCTCTCTCTCTCTCTCTCTCTCTCTCTCTCAGGCTGAATGTTATAATATTATTTATACTAATAAATAATAATAATAATAATAATAATAATAATAATAATAATAATAATAATGCGCAAATCAACTGCCACAACCTTCATTCACTGATGATAATATTCATACTAATAAATAATAATAATAATAATAATAATAATAATAATAATAATAATAATAATAATAATAATAATAATAATAATGAGAAATCAACTGCCACAAACTTCTTTCACTGATAATAATATTACTTTTATACTTATAATAAAGAAATCAATAAGGTTCCTATACACAAACGAAAGTTCTGGAGAAATATGAATAGTAAAGAGAACATCTGATATGCATAACTTTTCATTTCCAATCTCATCGTTTGTTCCTTTCAAATTTACAAAAAAATATCTACCTTTCCAAATCCATTATATATCGATATGTTTCAGCTTTCGATTTTTGTAATTTTTTGTAGTAACTGTTGGAGGCAATTTCAATCTAATTTGCTTTGCATATTTTATTAGATGTTTTTTGTGTGTCTATGTGCGCGTTTGTGTGTGTAAGGATTTTGTGTGTGTGTGTGTGTATGTAGTTGTCCCCAGTCGACCTTCAGCCCTTGCTAATCTGAAGCAGTAGCAGAAACCACGCCAAGAATATATTTTCTAATATTCTTTTAAAGCGCCAAAAATGGCCATCATGAATTAAATCGCTTCCAGTTAATATCCTTTTTGCCCATTCGCCACAAAGCTAATTTCTACAGGGGCCTTCTAAAATCCCCATGTAGTACCTCACCACCGAGGTTAACAAGTCTGGAGTTTTCGCTTTCGTGCGATGGCAACCTTTCGGTCAACAGTGCGCCCGATTTCTGAGTGGTATGTTGCTAGAGTGCGATAACTGAATGTTTCTGGCATGTTAACTGCAGCTGTAGTGCGTGCTACTCGTTTTAGCAAAGTACCGGGTCGTAATTATGAGAAAAGTTGTAATAATATAGTCTGGTTTATTTTCTTTTGAGTTGACAGTAAGTATCTGCAGTCGATATCTCTGAAGCTTCTATCTTGCTTCTGATTGGTTTGTGGTGGGGAGTGCGAGTTTCCGCCAACCACGAGTAATCTTAACGTCAACTGTCGAAATTTACCGTCAGATAAAAAAACAAAAACAGACTATACTTTAAAGCACAACGTGCTTTGTCGTTTTTCTTCAACTTTTGTTGTTGTTTTTTATTTTTCTGTGAAAGAAACTTCAGTGCCGGCTTTGTCTATCCGTCCCACCCTTTTTTCTGTCCGTACTTTTTCTGTCCACTCTCAGATCTTAAAAACTACTGAGGGTAGAGGGCTGCAAATTGGTATGTTGATCATCCAACCTCCAAACATCAAACATACCAAATTGCAGCCCTCTACCCTCAGTAGTTTTTATTTTATTTAAGGTTAAAGTTAGCCATAATTGTACATCTGGCAACGATATAGGACGTGCCACCACCGGGTCATGGTTAGAGTTTCATGGACCGCGGCTCTTACAGCATTATACCGAGACCACCGAAAGATAGATATATCTTCGGTGGCCTTGATTATACGCTGTATACAATGGCTGTACAGAAAACTCGATTGCGCCGAAGTGTATTACTTGGTTTTTTTACGTATTCTTCATTATTTGTTTATCCCAATTTATTTGTCATTCTCTTCGCTCTGTTTGTCTATTCGTGGCAAGTGGTCATTCTATTCTGTGTGAGCGTCTTTTGAGTTCATGGTCTTTCAAGTTTACTCAAGAACACTGTCGACGCATTTCCTACAACAGATTAATATTTATTATTAGTATTTTTCGTTTTTGATATTTTAGGTATCGTGTGCCATGCTCTATTTGGAGTACTGTTTTGCCGGCTTTGTCCGTCCGCAGTTTTTCTGTCCGCACTTTTTCTGTTCAGCCTCAGATCCTAAAAACTACTGAGGCTAGAGGGCTGCAAATTGATGTGTTGATCATCCACCCTCTAGTCATAAAAACTTACCAAATTGCAGCCCTCTAGCCTCAGTAGTTTTTATTTTACTTAAGGTTAAAGTTATCCATAATAGTACTTCTGGCAACGCAACAACACAGGCCACCAGGGCCAGCTGAGGGTTTCATGGGCCGCAGCTCATACAGCATTACACCGAGACCACCGAAAGATTGATCTCTTTTCGGCGGCCTTGATTATACGCTGTACAGAAAACTCGATTGCAGCGAAGAAACTTGGGGAGCATTTTTTATTTGTTTGTATTATTTCGTCTTTTACAAGAAAACAAAAAGAATTTATCGGTGTGTATATGATAAAAATGTGTGATGTCTAGCCTTGGAGTCGAAGAATTATTATTTTCAAGAATATGAATTACACTTATGATATGAATCGGTATATTTTCTTTCTTTTTCTTGAAACATAGCAGGATGCAGTGATTCTGAATGAGGGACGAACAAAAGAAGAGCCCATAAATATGGACAGGTTTTATGCCTTAAGCAGATATTGGGAAAACTAGTTAATAAATAACCCTCAGGTGACAACAGTGTGGCTGCTTTAAAATCAGAGATAAAACGATTGTAGAACACACACACACACACACACACACACATATATATATATATATATATATATATATATATATATATATATATATATATATATATATATATATATATATATATATATATATATATATATATATGTGTGTGTGTGTATATATATATATATATATATATATATATATATATATATATATATATATATATATATATATATATATATATATATATATACGTTTGTGGTTACAAGCTGCAAGTATCACATTGCCTCATTCCTCTGTTGGATTTACTCAAAGGTACAGAACCTCCATTAACACTTAAGGCAAACGCTTTAACCCGGCAGCTCCGCGCTCTGAGAGAGAGAGAGAGAGAGAGAGAGAGAGAGAGAGAGAGAGAGAGAGAGAGATTCTTCAACAACCTTATCAGCTTTAGAGTTTCCGAGTAGAATAGGAAAAATAACAGGTACACCGCAAGCGGTTATTTATCTCAGCCAGGGATGGATTAAGTAGTAAGCACGTAGGGCTGGCATTGATGTACGACGTCTGACATAAACAAATCCTTTACATGTTTTATTCAACCACGACGGCAGAATTTTATGCGTGAATTAGAGAGATATGTATATTAAAGGAGCCGTTGCCTTGTGCCCTAAATCTCTTCTCTCTCTCTCTCTCTCTCTCTCTCTCTCTCTCTCTCTCTCTCTCTCTCTCTCTTCATCCGTTTCTTCTCGTTCCCTCTCCCGACTCCTTTGTGAACGTTACGGAAGCAAGTTGAAACACTAAGGGGTCAGTCTTCGGCAAATGTAATCGCTTCTTATCGTCGCTACGATAAGCAAGGGGGGATGTTTACACAATGCTGACGTGAAGAGGAAGTGACGCCAGTCCGCCAGTTGTTCGCTAAGGCAAAAGGAGTTTTATCGGGGAGCTCAGGGTTTGTCTGAGCCGGAGAGGGCTTTGTGTGTGCGTGTGCAGTGTATGGGTTTGTCCTAATGAACTTTAATGAGATAAATGTTGGCGCTTATCACGGTTGAATATCACTCAGTTTCATGTGTCAGACTCCCTGAGAGAGAGAGAGAGAACGCTTTCTAGAATGGTTATGTACATGATTGTATGATTGAGAGTATGGATGGCACACACGCACACATATATATGTATATATATATGTGTATAGGATGTGTAAGTGTACCAGTGTGTATATACAGTGTATGTATATATGTATGTATGTATATATATATATATATATATATATATATATATATATATATATATATATATATATATATATATATATATATATATATATATATATTCACATATAAGCTGCCGAAGTTCCCACAACGCTAGCCGGATCATAACACTTACCAAGAAGGTTTACCGGCAGTGGGTCGAACGCCCTATGCACATGCTATTGAGGCCTCTCCTTTCCAACATCTTTTACTCCATCTATCAATTCATTTCTGTGTCCTCTTTTCCTTCCTCCCAACACTCCAGCAAATCAGAACTGGGTAATCTTTTCCCCAGCTTATCATCCTCCATTCTTCCCACATGAATGAGCCATCAGGGAAAGATGGATTCATCCTTTCACCTACACCTACCCTCTTACCACTCCTGTATATCTCCACATTTTTCATCATTTCAGTTCTTCTTATACCACGAATCCTAAGTGAACAATTCATCTTGACTGATTTCCTCTTCTTTATTGGTTTTTTTAGTTTTCATTCAGCAGCCACACTTCACTTCCATAGAAGACAGTTGGTTCAACAATCCTTTCGTACATCCTAACCCTGGCTTCCAGAGATGCTCAAAATAACCTCCTAGTCTTTAGCAGATATCTTGCTTTCTTACTTTCTTCAGTTACTCTGTGAGTCTCCTCTGCTGTTGTCCTGCTATCATCTTAAATTTTTGCTGAAAATAACTATCCGAATAAACTGGTTCCATTCTCTCTCCTTCCATGATCTTTATTACTCTATCTTCCTTGTTCCTATTTACCAGGATAACATTACTCAGACTCATCTTTACTCTCAACTTTCTCCTCTTGGAAATACTTTCAAATTATTTCACTAATCTCTGCAGTTTCTCCTCCCAGTCCCTATTCAGTAATGTACCATCTACAAACATCAGCCATTCCACATTTCATTCATAACCTGTCTTAGGCCGTCACTTTTCACTTACATTTATTACTCTTGCTCTGACTTCCTGAATCACTCCATCCTTGGAGACGATACATTTTTACATCAAACCAGTCACTCTCACACTTACACGCTCTAAGATGTATTTCACTTCCATTATAAAAACCTTTTATTGGTCTCAAAAGTTTACACTATACCATGCATTCTTAATGCCCTCTGGTTAGCTAAATTTTTCTTTGGTTCCCTATATACAGTAGATTCAAGGTTTGTGAAGATAAGTGCATCCATGGTGTATAGAGAAATCGAGGTGAGATGTTATGATGTGTATTGTACACACACACACACACACACACACACACACATATATATATATATATATATATATATATATATATATATATGTATATATATATATATATATATATATATATATATATATATATATATATACATGTATATGTACATATATATATAATATATATATATATATATATATATATATATATATATATATATATATATATATATATATATATATATATATATATATATATATATATATATATATATATATATATATATTAAATATATAAACAGTATATATATCACTGTACATTTACTACCCTGGACATTCTTTCAATAATTCAGCTCAAAAACTGCTGGAAACTTCTTGAGTTCTTTTTTTTTTCTCTCCCCAACGAGACTGTACCCATGAACTGCAAGCCCTCGTTCTTCCACATAGTCTATTTTCCGGAACGCAATAAGCGGTCGTAAGCCGGATAATCAGACGAACAGTTGGACTGTTTTAATTAAACAATATTTCAAAACAATGACAAAAGGAGACGGGACGTTTCTGAATCTTTGATGACGGCTTTTGACTGATTAATTAGTCTTTGCTTTTCTTTAATATTAACTCAATCAAAGTGGATTTTTTTTCGTTAATATAACGTTATTATTCCTTTGTAGCCTCAAGTCGCGTCTCTTTATACTTGGAATATTTTTCCATATGACTTTTGTGATTTTTTTTTCTTTTTTTCATATATCTATATATTTTTTTTGATGGATCCTGCTGTTGTTGTTAAATGAATTTCTTTCTTTAATGTTAAATGGGATTCAGATGATGTTTGTTTGTTCAGTTCTAGACAATTTTTTTTGTCTGATTTTTTTTTTTTTTTTTTTGTCATTTCAGGAATGCTTTTGACAACTCTGGCCACCTGGAAGAGAATAGACAGAATGCCTTTCCTTGCTGGTCCTATGTCAGGATCACAGGTCCCATGATGCTAGAATGCATTTCTTCAATTAAGTCAGTACTCTGTTCTGGGTGATACAAAGTACAGAGCTGCATTTCAGGTAATTATGGTTATGTTTCAATTAAGTTTTACACTAAAAGACTCGTTTTCATAATACTTATGAACTCTACTAATTATAAGACTTCATCTGAAATAATAAAACATCAACCAACTGACTCTAATAAGCTGTCTCTTTGGATAGTAGAAGCCAATGAGTTCTATGGCCAATCAATATTCTAAAAATGTGTCTTGGTACCCTAATGCAAACCAATCGTAGCTTCTTGACATCTGGCTCGTAGAGACTCCTATACCTAAGCCTAAGTTTGTTTCCATAGAAACGGAAAAACCTCAGTTAGAAACTAATTGGTGCAACTTTGCATGTGGGTCTTGGTTCCTCTAGACCAGTGATTCTCAAACTGGTGCCTTGGCATTCTGGGGTGCCACAGACAGTGCCAAGGGGTGCTGCAAGATTGTCATGAATTTTGTCTTGGCTAGATCATTTCAGTGAACATTTGTGAAAAAAAAAGTTTGCAGAAGTCTTCATATAATTATTATCATTGTGTCTACTCTAGTTATGTTTATCTAATTCTTATGATATGCTCTTTGTCTCTACAGTATATTTCTGCATGTACGGTGTCCTGATACTGATTTGAGTATGGATGATAATTTTATTCATTAAATAAGACGTTAGTTCATGCGATATGGTGGGATGGTGAAGAAGGGCTGACACGGTAATGATTACAGTAGTTAGGGTACTATCATTGAAAAAATATTGAAAACCACTGCTCAAGACTTTTGGGATTCGTTACCCAGAAACTGTCGTTGATACCTGCAGAAACAAGAAACATATCGCCGAATATTACACACACATATAAGGAGTTATTAACAACAATATGCATCGTATCTTTAACCCATCTGAGACAAGATGCACTTTTAGCCCAATGAAATTAAATCCTTGCTGACATTTTTAGCAACTTCACAATGCGTACATAGTGGCTACGCGCTTCGAATCACTAATCAAATTAGAACTTCAGTCAGCTAATCTTGTTTTATCTTTAGTGTCTTAAGTTTGACAACGACGATATTTCAGTTAATTAATCACCAACAGCCTGAAGAATGACATTAATCTTAGTCTCAGAGATTTAATGAATGAGATTCTTCCAGTTCCAGTTTACCTCCTTTGAGATCTCGTTTGCAGTGCTGTTTAATGTAAACAGACTCCTGCAGTCTGTTTTATCTGTCCTTAATGTTTGTTTTCATGGTTGTGGAAGGTACTTTCACCATAGCTTTTGTGGAAGGTACTTTCACCATAGATTTTGTGGAAGGTACTTTCACCATAGATTTTGTGGAAGGTACTTTCACCATAGATTTTGTGGAAGGTACTTCCACAAAAGCTCCTTTTTATGTTAACAGCAAATGCAGCGGTTTTTAGTAAAGAAACGTGAAAAGCAAACTACTAATTCTGGAACTAACACAAGTGGAAAATAATGCTATGGTGATAGTACCTTCCACAAAATATATGATGAAAGTACCTTCCACAAAATCTATGGTGGAAGTACCTCCCACAAAAGCTACGGTGAAAGTCCCTTCCACAAGAGCAATGGACTTTCACCGTAGCTTTTGTGGAAAGTACTTTCACCATTGCTCTTGTGGTAGGTACTTTCACCATAGCTTTTGTGGAAGGGACTTCCACCATAGATTTTGTGGAAGGGAATTTCAGCATAGCTTTTGTGGAAGGAACTTTCACCATAGATTTTGTGGAAGGTACTTTCACCATAGATTTTGTGGAAGGTACTTTCACCATAGATTTTGTGGAGGGGACTTTCACCATAGATTTTGTGGAAAGGACTTTCACCATAGATTTTGTGGAAGGGACTTTCACCATAGATTTTGTGGAAGGGACTTTCATCATAGCTTTTGTGGAAGGTACTTTCATCATAGCTTTTGTGGAAGGTACTTTCACCATAGATTTTGTGGAAGGTACTTTCATCATAGCTTTTGTGGAAGGTACTTTCACCATAGATTTTATGGAAGGTACTTGCACCATAGATTTTGTGGAAGGTACTTTCACCATAGCTTTTGTGGAAGGGACTTTCACCATAGATTTTGTGGAAGGTACTTTCATCATAGGTTTTGTGAAAGGGACTCTCACCATAGATTTTGTGGAAGGTACTTTCACCATAGATTTTGTGGAAGGGACTTTCACCATATATTTTGTGGAGGGTACTATCACCCTAGCATTATTTTCAACTTGTGTTAGTTCCAGAATTAGTAATTTCCTTTTCACGTTTCTTTACTAAAAACGTTGCATTTGGCGTTAACATAAAAATGAGTATCATATTAATTACCTAGACATTATATTTTTTTCAAAATCAACATGGTATATAGAATAATAAATATATGAATAAATTTATTATTAATATATTTGAATATCTGATTCACTTTTGACACTAAACCGGTCAACATCCAGTCTGCTTAATCCGCATACCTTAAATAACCACAATCAATGTCACATTCATTTATGGTGAATAGCCAGTCCTAACTGACTTCAGTGATATCGGCTGCAGATATTTACCGTCTGCTTAAAAAAATGGTTATAGATTATTTGCTATGCTGACGAACATTCAAGCATGATAGAAGAAGAAGAAGAAGAAGAAGGAGAGGATGATGATGATGATGATTGTTATGATGATACCACACTCATTGGTGTCGCAGTACCAATGGACACCAGAGTAAATGAGAAAGAAAGAAAAAAAATTGATAAGTATCAAGACCTGAAAAGAGAAATAAGAAGGATATGGGATATGCCAGTGGAATTTGTACCCATAATCATAATCAAGATCCCTGAAAAGGAATCTGGAAAAACTAGATGCCGAAGTAGCTCCAGGACTCCAGGACTCATGCAGAAACAGCGCACATAGTGAGAAAAGTGGTGGACTCCTAAGGAGGCAGGATGCAACCCGGAACCCCACTCTATAAAAACCACCCTGTCGAATAGGATGACTGAGATAGACAGAAAAAAATATTATTATTATTATTATTATTATTATTATTATTATTATAAAAGAACTTGTGTTAGTAATTTTTTCAGTATTTAACAACGATAATCTGTTAGTAATAGGCTCCATATTTAGATTTGTCGTCATCAGCCCGAGAAAGCCTTCCTTACTAATATTCTGTATATGAATACATAAAACGAGAGTACCTTTGTCCGAGTTCCGGGACCTTGAGTAATATAGATAGGATCTGGACTGGCTTTCTCGACCCTCTCTTATATTAGCGCCATTTTTAACGACCTTGGTAGCCTCCTTCAGTAATAGTGATACTAATATTTGTGCGGCTTACAAAGCAAAGAAGAGAAAATAAACAATAAATGAAAACGGATGAAACTAGCAATTAATATATTTATTTTTCGTCCTCATATAAACATATTTCGTCACCTCATTTAAATATATTTCCTCACTTCACACACATACACACACACACACATATATATATATATGTATGTATTTCTCTGTTTTTTCGGATTTATTTCCTCAGTTCACTTACATATATTTATTTCCTCACTTTTCTTAAATGTATTTCCTGACTTCATTTAAATGAAATTCACTTAAGTATATTTCTTCGCTTCACCTAAATGTGTATCCTCACTTCACTTAAATATAATTCCCTCAAGTATATTTCTTCACTTAAATATATTTCCTGACTTCACTTAAATAAAATTCACTTAAGTATATCACCTCACTTCACCTAAATATATATCCTCACTTCACCTAAATATAATTCACTTAGATATATTTCCTCACTTCACTCAGATATGTTTCCTCACTTCACTTAGATATATTTCCTCAATTCACTTGGATATACTTCCTACCCACGCTTACCCGACCCATAGAAAAAAATAGTTTTTTCTAGAATTTTCTCTTTAGTTTCCTCCTCCCACCGCCAACCCCACACATGAAAACAAGTACACGTACGCACACACACACACACACACACACACACACACACACACACACAAATACCTAGAAATAAATACATTGCAACAGAATATACGAATAGAAATATGATTAAATAAATAATGGTGAATGGAAGCGACTTCAGCATTTAAAACAAATGTCCGAACCTACACAAATTCATTTGAACCTTTTGAGTGAAATATATATACATATATATATATACGTATTATATTTGATGACATTAAAGCGAAAAAACAGGTCTATAGCCTCCACTGTTCATATGACTTTTGTCATAGGTATCACTATATGACAACGCACCGGTTAAAAGACCTACGGTCTAACAATTTATTGTATAGTACATAGAGAGACGAAAATAGCAATTAGGACTCTAGAGAAATCACAAAAGATCTGTTCCATAAAATGCCGGCATCAATAACAGAGGTTATTTACTGCGCTTTTGATCAACTGTTTTGTAATTGACAGGGCGAGTATCAGGAACGGAATGTTACACACCAGATGCTTCTGTAAACAAAAATATGATTTGGTATGAAGCGAAGAGTTAGTTAGATTTTTATTTTTGTCTTTTTTTTTCTTGGTTAAAATGGAATTCGAAATCAACCGTAAATGGCAAACCAGATGTTACAAAACATGGAATTTTTTTGTGGTTTGTGATAAAACTATCATTTTGTAAAAAGCTGTTGACATATTTTTAAGAGAGAATTTCAATCAGTTTCAGTAATAAGAAACAAACACTTTTTTTTTAATCTTTCCTTAAGATGAAGCTTTATTTTGGGTTATAATTCTGCAATGATAATGATTGTCGCTTTGAAATCTTTTCCTCAGTCAAAATGGAAATTAAAATTTAGCAGAAAAGAAAGTTACATATTGTCGATTTAATTTTGTTAAAGAATAAGAGAAAAATTACGTTGAGCTTTATATATATATATATATATATATATATATATATATATATATATATATATATATATATATATATATATATATATATATATATATATATATATATATATATATATATATATATATATACAAACCTTTATCTAATGCGCTTGCGTGAAGAAGAAGACGGAAAATAAGAATGCTTCCAAGTGGCTTTCCTTTATCAGCGAATGTAATCCTCAGTTTCATCGAAGACGCCTAGATTTTAGCAAGATAAATCTCCCTACGTAAATAATTTGTTTTTTCGAACAATGAAGTTTTAAATTTGAAAACCAGTATATGCTTCAGTAAAAGGGAAAAAAACGATAAAAGAAGCAAGTTGCAAAGATCGTATGTCTGTATGTACGTATGTATGTCACATGCTTCATAGTATTTTGAAACAAAATCAAAATCAGTGCACATATTTACAACATAATCCCATGTCCATGTTTGTCCGTATAATTTATCAAAGTTCAAGGATTTCTTTATAATAATAATAATAATAATAATAATAATAATAATAATAATAATAATAATAATAATAATAATAATAATAATCGTTTGTATGTATGTCAGATTCTTCATAGCATTCTGAAATGAAGTCAAAATCGGTGGACATATTGATTACAAAATCCCTTGTTTATGTTTTTCGTTTTATTTGATTAAACTTAAAGAATTTCCATATAATAATAATAATGATAATAATAATAATAAATTCACACTTATGTATTCGATTCACAGAGGGCTTCTTAGTTGGTTTAGATAAAGCTGGCTTATGCCAGCAGGTGCCCCTGTCTAAAGGCAGTCCTTAATAGTGATGAGAGTTTTGGAATGTATAACAGCAGGTCTGGTCTGGACCTCTGAATTCTGACCACCGTACGGAGACTGATTCACAGGACGGCACAAAGACATAAAGGTGACGAATGGTTGACTGGAAGATCGATAATAATGGATAACGGAATGCTATTTTGAATTACGAACAAAAGTCAAAAATAGTAGATATCTTTCAGCAGATAGTTGATAATAAAGACTATTGATAGTTTATATCAATAGTCACGAATAATGAGATAAAAGGAAAAATACGACAGAGAAAATGAGACAGTCTTCTTAATGTCACCTTCTGTTCTCCTATTCCGTGTGATACAAGATGTTTTCTTCTCCTTAAATAAATTTATTCGTGGAAACTGCTTTGAGATTAGTCAAAGATCTGTTATAAAAAAAAAGGTAAAAAGTATCCCGAAGTTTCTTCAGTGCAATCGAGTTTTCTGTGCAGCCATAATCAAGGCCACCGAAAATAGATCCATCTTTCGGTGGTGTCGGGATAATGCTGTATGAGCCGCGGCCCATGAAACTTTAACCACTGCCCGGTGGTGGTCTGTCCTGTATCGTTGCCAGAAGCACGATTATGGCTAACTTTAACCTTAAATAAAATGAAAACTACGGAGACTAGAGGGCTGCAATTTGGTATGTTTGATGATTGGGCGGTGGATGATCAACATACCAATTTGTAGCCCTCTAGCTTCAGTAGTTATTAATATCTGAGGGTGGAGAGAAAAAGTGCGGACAGAAAAAAGTGCGGACGGACCGACGAAGCCGACCGATAGTTTTTTTTTTACATAAAACAAAAACAGGACCTGTTATGTTTTAAAGAAGACTGTAAACATTACAAATATGTTTTTTTATGTAAAGTGTACAAAGTACATAATTAACAACTCTACGGTCTGAACATGAAAGGGCGAGTCCTGCTGTACAGAGACACACAATGATTCTTTAAAAAAATAATTTTTTTTTTTATTTATTTATTTTGTTTTACTTTTAACTAAAAATATCACAGCTTGCTTCTTGCTGCACGGTAGGAATGGTATCCCCTGAATGTAGAAATGATTAAATAATGCAATCATTTTATTACAACCATGCACTCACTGAACATAATGGTGCTTGGCAGAAAATAATTTTCCAAGGAAAAGGTTTCTAAGGAAATAATGAGAAAATGTTCATTTGCACTCT
This sequence comes from Macrobrachium rosenbergii, assembly GCF_040412425.1. Taxonomy (NCBI): domain Eukaryota; kingdom Metazoa; phylum Arthropoda; class Malacostraca; order Decapoda; family Palaemonidae; genus Macrobrachium; species Macrobrachium rosenbergii. The sequence goes on along the minus strand of NC_089749.1, from coordinate 52,227,138 downwards.
CGCAACGTTTAGATTTTAGATCAGTGGTTCTCAAACTGGGGGCAGTTAACCCCGTGGGGGTAATGAAGCCGTTTCCGGGGGGTAACGAGACACTTTGTAAAAGTAATAGTTCTTTGGAGTAAAATTCAGTAAATTTATAAATAATAATAAATAAATGAATGAATGAATAAATAAATGAATTAATAAATCATTTTAATTTGTTGTCAAAGGAATGATGTCTAAAATCTAAATTCTCTATTTCTTAAGACTTGAGTAAAAGTAAAATTAATTTCTTACATATAAAAGGCATTAGAGATTAAGCATTCCAGTATTTTTCTTTCCTTTATATTATAACTTCACATAACTGAAGAGGAATGAGATAGGGGTAATGGCAACCTATCACACCATTGATGCCGGGGCGGGGTGGTTAACGATACCAGAAAATTTGAAACCCACTGTTTTAGATGTTAAAAATCAAGAGGCTGGGTAAGGCGTAGTTATATGCATATTCATTGTAATCAACAGATCTTTTAAGTGGTCTTCATCTTTTCAAAAGAAATTATTCATGTTTCCTATTTCATTTTAGTGTTCCCGTATTATCGAAAGTCTGGGGTCTAAAGCTTTCAAAAATCGCATAGATAAAAATTGATATTTATTTGTTTGTACATTCAACGTCCTGATATAATCTAAAATAGTGTAGAGTGGTTAGGAAAACTTAATTACTGTATATGCACATCATTTAAATCTTTCGTTAGCCTTAAAGGATCTAAAAAAAAAAAATTATAGTTAGATGAAAGAAGGCCAGTACCAATGCGACTCATCCCAGCAGGAAAAAATATGAGAAGAATTTGTTCCCTCGAGTTATAAAAGAAATATGCCCGCAAAGAATAGGTAAGATCCCAAGAGTAACAATGACAATACCAGAGAGAGGAGTAATCATCTTGAGAGTGTGTGTGTGTGTGTGTGAGAGAGAGAGAGAGAGAGGAAATGGTCGTAATTATCTTTGTTAAACGCGGAATACACGCGGATAGACGCAGCTGTCAAAAACAGCGCTTTCGACAATGACAGTACGTATTTATTCACACATACGAACGTCGTTTGTGCTATAATGTAATGAGTGAACGGATGCTTAAATATGACCCGTTGTACCTGTGCGTAGCTATATACCACATTTTCATCATCATCAATTATCTTCACTATCAGTCATAAGTAGTTTTCCATTAGAGAAAATCCCCGAAGACTTTCTATTCATAATCTGATTTCTCTGAATGTCTCCTCGCATCGCCTGTTCACCAGACCTTCTTCGTCTCTCCTTCTCCGAGCTTCTATTTGTCATTCTCTAGTATCTTGCCTCCTTTTCTTATTCTTCTTTGTTTTACCCTGTCCTATACACATCTTCATATTACCCTCATCTACCTTATCCGTCGACTTCGGTTATTTCCATCCTTAAATAAACACCTCAGATGTCCCATCCAGTCATTTCTTTTTTACTACCCATGTCTTTGATCTATAGAGTGTTAACCCCGTAGGGGTAGTGCCGTCAGTGCACCTCATGCGGTGCACTGTAGGCGTGACTTACGGTTCTTTGCAGCGTCCCTTCGGCTCCTAGCTGCAACTCCTTTCATTCCTTTTACTGTACTTCGCTTCATATTCTCTTTCTTCCATCTCACTTTCCAGCCTCTTCTAACAATTTTTGTAATAGTGCAACTGCGAGGTTTTCCTCCTGTTCCGCCTTTCAAACCTTTTTGCTATCAACGTCCGTTCCAGCGCTGAATGACTTCATAGGTCCCAGGGCTTGGCCTTTGTCCTAAATTCGTTTCTGTTGAGTAGTGTCAACGCTTAACATTTTTTACTCATTCCTTTTATTTATTGAATAATTCATAATTTATCCAAGATTTCTTTTATATAGTTTTTTTTTAATTTTCTTTTATACGTGTTACTTGACTATCTCAGAATGTTTAGACAAACGTACATATCTTCTTATGTATGTGGAAGTTTACGCCGATCTAACTATCTATCAATCTATATATATACTGTATATATATATATATATATATGTGTGTGTGTGTGTGTGTATATATATGTAATATATATATACTGTATAGCCTATATATATATATATATATATATATATATATATATATATATATATATATATATATATATATATATATATATATATATATATATATATATATATATATATAATGTATATGTACAGTATATATATACACACAAAACACATTAGGATGTTATATATATGTATATGTATATATGTGTGTATATATATCCTAAAGTATGTAATTAAGAACTTACCTATATTAAAATCATACTTATACAAATATACATTTATTCGCACACATGTTTGAATATGCACACTTCAAGCATATGTAGTTATTCATGTAGTTATGAATACAGATCTTTACATAATTATACATACACATTGCAGTAAGTACATGTATTTTTATCCTAAACATCATTCTTGCGCACTTATTTGTATTACATATACGTCCTTACTTGCATACATACACGGTATCGTGTCGTAACACGATACCGTCCATTCTTTGCAATTTAATTAATTTTTTTGTATTTTCATTTCTCTAACGACGACATTTTAATTGAACTCTCCAAGGTGACCTTTGGGATCTGATCACAGCATCCTGCAAGAGGAGATTATTAACTTCTCGTCTTGAAATCTAAGTCTTGCAACATGTTATTTCATTAAGGCTGTGATTGCTCGAATGCAGAAGGAGATAATCTTCTAGATGCTGACTTAACCTCATCTCGAAGAAAAGGTGTATACGCAGAATCTCGAACTGTATATTAAGGTTTTTTTCTGTTTTTTTTTATTATTTGTTTTTTTTTTTGTTGAGGGGTAAGGAAGGCTGATTTATAGGGTTCACATTTATTTTACGGTTAAGGAAAATTATTGACGCTGAAACAAGAGAATGAATGGACAGAGAATCTGGACGCTGGACTTAACCTAATTGCGAAGACAAGGTGTATGCGCGGAATCTCGAACTGTATATATATATATATATTTTTTTTTTTTTTTGTTCAGGGGTAGGGAAGGCTAATTTATAGGGTTCACATTTATTTTACTGTTAAGGGAAGCTATAGACGCTGGAATAAGAGAATGAAAGAATAGATAATCTGGATGCTGGACTTAACCTAATCGCGAAGAAAAGGTGTATATGCAGAATCTCAAACTGTTTATTGTTTTTTTTTCGGAGTTAAGAAGGTATATTTATAAGGATCACATTTTTAGTTTTCTGTAAAAGAAAACTATTGTGCCGGCTTTGTCTGTCCATCCGCGCTTTATTCTGTCCGCACTTTTTCTATCCGCCCTCAGATCTTGAAAAACTACAGAGTCTAGAGGGCTGCAAATTGGTATGTTGATCATCCACTCTCCAATCATCAAACATTCCAAATTGCAGCCTTCTAGACTCAATAGTTTCATTTTATTTTAAGGTTAATGCTAGCCATAATCGTGCTTCTGGCAACGATATAGGATAGGTCACCACCGGGCCGTGGTTAAAATTTCACGGGAGGCGGCTCATACAGCATGATACCGAGACCACCGAAAGATAGATCTATTTTCGGTGGCCTTGATTATACGCCGAAGAAACTTCGGCGCATTTTTTTACCTGTTTATAATATTAACGGAAGTTACGGACGCTGAAATAAGAGAATGAAGGAGCAGATAATTTGGATGCTATGCTAAATCTAGCCGCTAAAAAAAGGTGTATATGCAGAATCTCAAACTGTATATCTAAAACTGTATATTGTTTTTTCTTTATTTTTTTATCAAGGGTCAGAAAGTTACATTTATAATGATCACATTTTTTTTCACTATCATTGGAAGTTATGGACGCTGAAATATAGAATCTCAAACTGTTTATCTAAAACAGTATATTGTCTTTCTTTTTTAATTTTTTTATCAAGGGTCAGAAAGTTATATTTATAATGATCACATTTTTTTTCACTATCAGTGGAAGTTATGGACGCTGAAATAATAGAATGCAGAAGAAAATACTCTGGGTGGTAGATTTAACCATCGCGAAGAAAAGGTGCATTTGCAGAATTTCAAACTGTGTATTTTTTTTCCTTCTTTTTTCGTCCATGGGTCAAAAAGGTTAATTTATAGGGTTCACATATGTTTTACTATCAAGCAAAGTCATACACGTTGAAGTAAGGTGCAAAGGAATGACCATTATTAATAAGAAATTCAAAATGTCACGAAAAACGGTTTTATAATATAAATCCACAGTTACGTACATAAGTAGTGTTATATGCAAAAGTTCAAAACAAAGGCTTCCGAACGCCTGAAAGGTGTTCCTCCTCACTTTTTACGTTAAATATCTTTTGTAAATTACACAACTTATTTATATAATGTTGGATTTTTATTATACAATACCCATTATATTTCTTTCAAAAGATTTGTACACAGGATAATCAGTCTCAAATCAAAAAGATTTATGCAAATGGAAATGTATTAGATTGAGGTGGGCCGCTTGAGTATGAGGGAAAAAAAATTGCTATAATTAATTTCAGGAAAAAATAATAATTTGTAGCCTCTTGATAGCACTTCTTTTTCTGTAAAATAATGTATATGTATTTATATTCGAAATAATAATAATATTATATATTATTATTATTATTATTATTATTATTATTATTATTATTATTATTATTATTATTATTATTATTATTATTATTATATTTTCAAATGGACAATCTTCATAGCAGTTTTTTTTTTTTTTTTTTTTTTTCGCTTTTCAGGAAAATAATACCTATGGATTCAGCAATTTTAATAAAAGTTTAATAGCCTTACCTTTTATAGCAGGTTTTTCTTTCTTTAGAAAAAAATAATAGCTGTGGATGCAAAAAGGTTTAAATAACCTAACTTTTCGTGGCAGGTTTTTTCATTTTTTTTTTTTTAAATAATAGCTGTGGATGCAAAAAAGGTTTAAATAACCTAACTTTTCATGGCAGGTTATTTTCCTTTTTTTTAGAAAAAAAAATAATGGCTGTGGATGCAGCAAGGTTCAAATAGCCTTACTTTTTATACTTCTCTCGACAACTTATGCATATATGTACGTATACATACATGAATTTTCATATTTACGAATATCAAGCGACAAATATCGTTTAATATCAGAATCACCATATATTGAGATATCTTTGGGAGTGAGTTATTCCTAAGATACAGTGAATTCGATATTCGACGATATTTGTGGTTTAATATCTATATTTGCATGTACGCATATTTTTGTTACGTTTATCTGTTTTCGTTTAATTTAAGGTATATTATTCTTATGTTTTTTTGCAAATATCTTTTCTTGTTTTTCTTGTTCCTTTTGCATTGGTGTTCATCGGTGATACTTCTTTTAATACTGCTACTACAGCTAGGATTGTGAAGAATATTAATACTTATATGACTCTCTCTCTCTCTCTCTCTCTCTCTCTCTCTCTCTCTCTCTCTCTCTCTCTCTCTCTCTCTCTTCAGGTGACCAGTCTATTATTTTTTGGTGGTTACCTCTTCTCCTTATTCCATATACTCTAGTATAACATTGAATATGTGTATATATATTGTATATATGAAATATATATATATATATATATATATATATATATATATATATATATATATATATATATATATATATATATACAGTATATACTGTATATATTAGTATTCATCCGGCTGGTGACAAAGGACACTCGTAAACAAGTTGAATAATGGAGCAGCTATCTAAAGCGATAGAGCAGTCTTTTTCAGGAGCCGGGCTTCGGCGCCCAATGCTGCCTCTCTCCTGCTCCATCTCCCTCCCCTCCCCCCTATCCCCTTTACCCAGGAGCCCCCTCCCCCCCTTTAAAAAAAATGGGGACCGATTACGTTGTCTATATTCCAAATGTGATGAACCAACTCTCCCAGATGAATAAACGCGTGATTATAAAGGCAAGGTGTCGACCATCGTCCAAAAATTTCACATCTCTCTCTCTCTCTCTCTCTCTCTCTCTCTCTCTCTCTCTCTCTCTCTCTCTCTCTCTCTCACATCTTCCTTTTTGTACACTTAGTCATTACCTCGAGCGGCGTTTGTTTGTCCCAGAACTGAACAATGGCTCTCAGAGCGTTGCGTTATAGATGAGCATTCTGTTCGGCGTATTTTACTTTCCATTGTATAGACAGCTACAATTCGGGAATACCTTTTATCCTTTGCAGAGCCGTCTGCATTGCTAATGCGACGGTGTCTTTTCAACAACGCCGAAGAGAGAAGAATGGCGGCCTAATTGCGACATAGATATCATAACAACGATAGATGGCGCTCGCAAAAAACCGTCAACAAAGCTCACGGGGCGGATAATAACATGAGCAGCACCAACATCATTAGCGTCTCTGTACTACAAAGCGCCCCCAATTGCCTTTTCGAATCGCGCTGGGGACGGCGGAGGAGATGCGGAGCGAGATAGAGACACCGAGAGAGAGAGAGAAAGAGAGAGACACGGAGAGAGAAAGGGACGACGACGGACGGAGACACCATAAGAATGGCCTCGCCGAGAGGAGGAGATGGTTCTTTTTCATCTTCTCTTATTTCCTATCACGGTTGAAATGCTACCTGCCGCTGGCTGCTGGCCTTTAGAACAATGCAGTCCCCCACTTGTGCATCAACAACATCGTTCCACAAAAGACCCCTCCCCCCAACAACCCCTCCCCTCCCCATTCGCCCGAAAAGCCTTTTGAACAAGAGGCCTCGCTGCTCACCGATAACACCGACCAATAGAAGACGGCAGGAAAAACGCGCGGCACATTCACCCAATAGGATCGGCTCATTACGTCGAGAAAATTCGGCCCGGAAAGTTTCCGTTATATCATCCAATTAGCGTCCTTGCCTGTATTAACAACTCATTAGGCGACGGACGAAACAGGTAACGGTTCGAAACCTCCTCTCGCCTGTTTTGATGATTAACATAAACTTGTAGGGAGTCGGTTTTTTTTTTCTCTTTCTCTTTCTCTCTCACTCTTTCTCTCTTCCAGAGTCAAGCAGCGGAGACTGCCCCTTGACTCTGCACTGGCCGCTACTGCTGGCATCTGGCTCGCATGTTTTGAGATTGTTTGCTTTTTTTTTTCGCTGCTGTCAGCTGCATTGAATTCCTTTATATATACGCAGTATGTGTGGGCATACTTTTCAGACACAAACACACACACATATGCTGTATATATATATATATATATATATATATATATATATATATATATATATATATATATATATATACAGTATATATATATATATATATATATATATATATATATATATATATATATATATATATATATATATATATATATATATGTATCTGTATATAGTAGGAGAGTTTCTTCATTTGACTGTCGTCTCAGATTCGTTTTTGTAGTGATAAAAACTCCTATCCTCATTTTTTTCCCATTGTAATTCAAAATGAATTTAGGAGGTCCTTGTGATTATTACAAAACTACAAGTAACGGGTAAAATATGGCCAGTTGTCACTCTCTCTCTCTCTCTCTCTCTCTCTCTCTCTCTCTCTCTCTCTCTCTCTCTCTCTCTCTCTCTCTCTCTCTCTCTCTCTCTCTCTATATATATATATATATATATAATATATATAAAAATATATGTGATTTGCTTATCAGCTGAATCCACAGGGAAAGCTTGAAAATAAACGACATTGCCAACTACTTTCGTGTAATTAGCGCATTTTCGAGGCACGAAAGTACTTGGCACTCTGTCGTTTCTTTTCGAGATTTTCCTGTGGCTTCAGCTGATAACTAAATCACATATTTTTCCGATATCTTTTAGTAATATATATATATATATATATATATATATATATATATATATATATATATATATATATATATATATATATATATATATATATATATATATATATATATATACACATGCATATATATACATAATATATATATATATTTATATATATATATATATATATATGTGTGTGTGTGTGTGTATGTATATATACATACATGTATATCATCCCACGATCCCATCTTGGTTCCAGATTTGAGGAATTCCATCATTAAAAAAGTCAGTTACCAACATGCAATTATTTTCTTGCAAACCAGGAGCGAATTTCAGCCCAGCCAAAAATATTCTATCTTGATTCGTACCGTCCCTCTATTCCCTCTTCCCCATACCGTAACCCCCCCCCCCACCCTCATGGCTACACCTTCTCCCCTAAGGGAGAGGGAGAGCCCTCCCATAAGCCTATCATCCCGAGAGAGAGAGAGAGAGAGAGAGAGAGAGAGAGATTGCATCATGACAAATAATCACATCGAAAAACGCCTTTGACTCCCCGTTGAGAAGTATAAGTAATCTCGGGCATGGTGATAAGATGACATTTGGGAAATAAGAAGAAATCTGAGAAATAAGAAGACATTTGACCACGTAATTACAAAACAGATCGAAAATGACCGATTCAACGACTGAGCTTCTCATTCCCCCCCATACGCGAACTCTGCAATTAAGACCAAATTAGCTTTAGCTTTC
>NC_089749.1:52206107-52213607 GCF_040412425.1 Macrobrachium rosenbergii | reverse complement strand
GAGAGAGAAAGAGAGAGAGAGAGAAGGATACGAAGAAAAGGAAAATTTTTTAATGCTACCTATATACTTAGGCTACTGAAAATGCACGAATGCAGAAAAATACACATAGGTATACACATATACAGAGATATATACATATATATATATATATATATATATATATATATATATATATATTAGATATATATGTATGTATGTTTATGTATGTATATATATATATATATATATATATATATATATATATATATATATATATATATATATATATAATGAAGCAGGTCATTATTCCTAGGGAGCCTTAGGTATAAAATGAAAATGATGACGAATTGTCTGGAGAATATTTGTTTGTTTGTGAGCCATCATTTTGAGATTCATCCCGTTTTCAAGGGTAAAAATATGTCAGTAGTGACATACGAATAAAACTCAGTAGAAAAGTTTATGCAAAAGTTTCCAAAACATATTACAATTTATAGTTTCATCTCTTCACAAAACTACAAAATTTAAGCCTTTAAAATTATATAAATACGGAATTTAAGACGTGAAATATTAAAAGCAGAAGTGAAAAACTCTTAGATTTAACAAATAAATAAAATCAGATTGCTGGGTGACCAAGGATACAAGATTAGCCGGAATGTAGATTTAGAAATAACCGGTTTGGGCCATATGGAGAGACGCAGAAGATAATTAGTTGTTATTTAGTACCCTTTAATTTATATATATATATATATATATATATATATATATATATATATATATATATATATATATATATATATATATATATGTACAGTATATGTACATATATATATATATATATATATATATATATATATATATATATATATATATATATATATATATATATATATATATATATATATATATATATATATATATATATATATATATATATAGTTGTTAGTTGTGTCATACCTTTTGTTTGTTTAGACACACAAAGAAACGAACTGTCAAGACAGGGTACATTCTCATTAAAGGGGAATCTTAATGGCCTCACGTCAAAGCCGACTTCACTGAATTCGCTAAAGGACGAAGATGATGGGACTTCAAGGACATAATTGTTCTTTGAAAGAATGTACTAGGATTCACCAGGCGCTGACTGACCTCAAGGATACTGGAAGTTGAGGCCACTATTATTATTATTATTATTATTATTATTATTATTATTATTATTATTATTCTTTGAAAGAATGTACTACAGTTCGCTAGGCGCTGACTGACCTCAAGAATACTGAAAGTTGATGTCATTATTATTATTATTATTATTATTATTATTATTATTATTATTATTATTATTATTATTCTTTGAAAGAATGCACTATAATTCACCAGGTGCTGACAGACCTCAAGGATACTTTAAGTTGAGATTATTATTATTATTATTATTATTATTATTATTATTATTATTATTATTATTATTATTATTATTATTATTATTATTGGAGAAACAAATCCACAGTTATGTATGGGTACAGATATATTTAAAAACTAAATCTATACAAAGAGAGTTCGGGAGTCTGTTCGATTCCCCTTTTCAAAAGGCGAATTTAACAGATTCCCGAAAGCTCTGTGCATAGATTTATTTTTTATATATATTTGTACTAAGACATAACTATGAGTATTTTCCAATTATTATTATTATTATTATTATTATTATTATTATTATTATTATTATTATTATTATTATTATTATTATTTCTCCTTCCTCCCCACTCCTCCCTACCCCATCTTCCCACCTGTCAGCCATTGTTTTTAAGTGAGGATACCATTTACCACAGTCGACTGACGTCCATGTACTTAAATCATTGCCTAATCTTTTGCATGTGTTACAAGTTTGTGCACACTTGATTGCGTGGTCCTTTATTACTATTACTATTATTATCATTAAAACCATTATTATTATTATTATTATTATTATTATTATTATTATTATTATTATTAAGCTATTTTTTCTGATATGTGATTCCAGAAGATAGAACAAGCTACTGGGATGGAGTTGCGAGCCCCATGTTCGTCTGTCTCTCACCCGCGCTGCATCACAACTGGCGCTGCCTACCAGGTACGTAATTCATTGCTTAAATCAACGGAAACTCTTAGGTTTTTCACGGCAGTCACCGAAATTGTTAAATATCCAGCGGTATTCAAACTGTGATCTTTTGCTGGTGTGGTGACCGTAGGTGAGCGTACTACACACTCACTTAAGGACCCCCACCATCATTATTATTTAGAAATTAATAAATAACAATATGGAACAAATCAAAATGCGTCAGCTTGCAAAATATTCTTCCACTACTTGTAAATATAGAGAAAAAGTCAATAAAACAACAAGGAAAAAATCAAAGATATTGAGTAATCAAACAGATAAATATATTTTCATATACGGGACTTCATCGTCAAACATTCAAGACTGTGTTGGTAACCTTTGCCTCTGCTACTTATACAAATTCCTTTCTCAGAATCCTTATCTAGCTCGAGAAAACATATATAGTTCTACCTCTGGATATGAGAACGTGAAGCATAGTAGCGCCTCTCATCTTCAGTGAGTTTGGTCTGAATTCTGTCGTATGTCAAGTAACTTGGTCTAGTGCATTTTTATTGTAAAAGCTGTTTCTTTTAAAAATCCTGTTTTTCGCCAATAGCAAAAATCAGATTTTTATCAAGAGGGCCATAATAATGTTATCTTTAGCTCAACTGTTTTCTCAGATTCATTCACAGTAATGTCCACCTCCGGCGTTCCGTTTTTCATCAACACCCCTGTCATCGGCACTTTTTTTTTTGAGAGTGCGTCCCTGCGGGAGTTTTTTTCCTTCCTTATTCCGGGTTTCAGTATAGGTTTCAGAGTAAATTACCTTACGTTCGTCATGGCGACGCTAGTTCACAGAACTATCTGAATCAATCATTGATTGTTTTTAGGAAATTTAGGCTGTCAAGCCATATGTACTTGTTCACTGTCCGCCATTCAGTGCTTAAGTCAGTGAAAAGAAAAAGAGATCTAGAGCATAATGGATATGAAGTACAGGGATCTAAAGGTGAAACTGGGGGAAACTCCACAGTTGCAATTAGAAGTAATGGTTAGTGAGGCTGGACAGCAAGACTGATGCAAGGAAGCGAGAATGGCAGTAACGTAAAAGGCTGAAAAGTGACTGTTTGTAGGGGTCGAAGGAACGCTGCAAATTCCCTTCAGTAATGCCTACAGTGCGCCACGTGAGGTGCACTGACGGCACTATCCTTTACAGGGTTGATACGTCGTGGTGGTCAGTAGTCCCAGGCAAGAGTTTGAACTGAAGATTTTTCTTCAATGATGTGTATGTTTTTACATGGGGACGTTGAAAATCAAAACCAATTTTTATTTATCATTCCATTTGAGGAAGGGTAACTCTCTCTCTCTCTCTCTCTCTCTCTCTCTCTCTCTCTCTCTCTCTCTCTCTCTCTCCAAAATAATCATGGCCATAACTAAGTTTTGCCTACGGCATACAGACTTATTTTTAGAAATCTCTCTCTCTCTCTCTCTCTCTCTCTCTCTCTCTCTCTCTCTCTCTCTCTCTCTCTCAACAACCCTTCTCGTCCTTTCTTCTCCGTCATGAAAAGCTTACCTTGGTGATTCTGACAAGGTGTTCTATTCACCTTTCTCTCTCTCTCTCTCTCTCTCTCTCTCTCTCTCTCTCTCTCTCTCTCTCTCTCTCTCTCTCAATGAAAAACAGTGAAATAGTGAACTATATCTAGCTTGAAATTCAGCCTTAATTTTCTCTCTCTCTCTCTCTCTCTCTCTCTCTCTCTCTCTCTCTCTCTCTCTCTCTCTCTCTCTCTCTCTCTCTGTACGAACAATTCTTCCACCGTCTCTGTGGCTTTTTTCATATTCAACAATAAAATCATGTATCGTAGGATCAAGACTCTACTAGACCTTACATTATTAAAGCCTTTCGCTGCATCTTGATAAAAAAATATTGGCTGCGAGATAAAGAGTCTTAGAAATCTATATATATATATATATATATATATATATATATATATATATATATATATATATATATATATATATATATTATATATATATATATACATTATATATATATATAATATATATATATATATGTAATATATATATATTTACATTTATATTTATATATATACATACTATATATTATATATATACATAAGTATGTATATAAATAAATGTCATGTTATCTGCAACTATGAGGAGAGTCCGAAGCATTCAGTATTATTATTATTATTATTATTATTATTATTATTATTATTATTATTATTATTATTATTATTATTATTATTATTATTACGTGGAAACTTTAGTATAAAATAAACAAGAATATCTGGTGGAAGAGTTATCAATTTTATACGACAGCCCTCATGTATACTTTCAACAGCAGACACTGTTATGGATGATATGATGAGCTGATTAAATTTCGAAACAAAATACCCTTATGTAAGTGAAAGACGTATTAAAGTGGTCTCTACCTCTGAACTATTCTAAATGTCTTTGCGTTCATTATTTATAGTAATTTATGCAAAAATATTTTCTGATTTGCAAACTACAGGATGTCTTTTGCGCATAGATATCCAGCACTTGGTTATCAATATTAATATTTCCCTTCTCACTCCTCGAATGCGTCTTAGCGAAGTGAATTATATTTCTTCTTTCAAACGAGCTTTTATCGTTGGATTTCTCTAGCTCCTGTTTACATTATATTAGAATACCTGATTTGTTTTGTTCTTTAACCAAGCGACGGCGGACCCAAAATTAGATGCTGACAAACACGGAATCATCAAAACATTTTAGGTACGTACTCCGCTCCCACGACTGCCTATGATGTGCAAAAGCAATTTTTTTTTTTTATTTTCCTTCCTCGTGTTCTTTTGTGAAATCAGAAACGGAATATCCTCATCCCTTTAACGTAAAGTTCATCGTTTAATTTCCTTCTCGATAAACTGTCAGTTGTGGAGTTCTCTTTTTGTGTTGTCATTTGTTAATGTAGCTTGTTTATTTGTAAAGCCTAGGGCTTAGGACTATGGCTTCCATAAGATCAGTTCTGACCTTTTATCTTTCAACTTTTTCTCTCAATATTTGCTTGTCCTTTCATCATCGTCATAAAATCAAGAATTCCGATCACGCTTAGCTTAATTTATGGCATAGAAACTCATTTAAAAATATTACTTCGTCACGAATAACGTAATGAATTTTCTTAATTTCTCACCGGTTCCAGTAGCATATCTTCCCTAGGAATTAGACCGATATCTTCACCAATCTTTCCCCTATATTATATTTCTCCTCCAGCTTTTCCTCGTACTATTCCCTCGTCATAAAACGAAGAATTCCAGCATTCCAGTCCCACGGTGTTTAAAAATGCTATCGAGGAACTCACACCTAATAGAATTCCATCGTCAATAACGCGGCGAGTGTCAGAGTCCGCCATTCCGCGGAGCCCGGCAAAACCAATCATCCTCGTGACGTCATAGGTGACGTCATCAATGGAAACGCACCATAACACCGGCAACCTCCCGCTGGATGATTAGCGCTGAATAATGAACGTCCAATTCACGTTCACACGAGTCAAAGCATGAATCCGATGAATACTGCAAGATGCAACATGGGCGTTAGCTTCGCCGAACACCGCCGGAGACTTGAGTGAACGGCTTAAAATGCAGCGAACTCCAGGATGAATTTGAGTGACATTTAGAGGACGGCCGATTGTTCTTTACTTTTTTTTTTCTCTCTTTTTTTTCCTGAATGTCATTTGCACCTGGTTTAGTCTCATCCATTCGATTGTTCCTTGGTGCGTCTCTCTCTCTCTCTCTCTCTCTCTCTCTCTCTCTCTCTCTCTCTCTCTCTCTCTCTCTACCATTCCTCCTAATACCAACTCCCTTTTAATGTATTTAATGCCTAATGCTACAACCATATCGGAAAAAATACCAGTGACGTAATAGAATATCAGTGATACATCCTAGAAAAGAGTATATGCTATACATACACAATGTATTCCATACAGTAGAGTATAGTTATTCTTAATGTAAAGCATCTCCGTATGTAGCGTGCTTCTATATGAACTTGTGCTAAAGGCCTTTTCAGCGTCATTAGAAAATCAGTACTTTCTCCGGACCCGAATCCAATTTAATTAAGTCTCTTGATTATTTTATTGCTGACGATTACAATACGACTCCATGATTAGTTCAGTTTAGATTTAAAATATTTTGCTGTCTCTGACTTCCTCGTAAATTTAACTCTCGAATTTTACTTTATTATCTTTGACGTTTCTTTTAAATATCTTTCATATCTTTATCTTACAGCAACTGCAAATCTGTCTTCATCATTACTCGTGCGTTGTTTGATTTATAAAAGCACAAAGTGAATGCAAGGTTAATTGGAAAAGTTTTTTTTATATATATAGAATGATCAGGCGTTCTCACCTTTAAAACATACCTTTATTAAGAGTCGATTCGGCAGTGCATGTATATTGTCTTGCAATAAGAAAGATTTCAATAAACAGAAGTTGCTTACTGATGATAGTATAAACATGCGCAGTTAGTTTAAATATAAGATACATGTATACAAATATATATTATATATATATATGTGTGTGTGTGTGTGTGTGTATGTATGTATTGAAAACGAATTTTCAAAATGATAATCCCACTAAGACCTATCCATTATTGTAACTAATTTTCAAAATGAGTATTTATATTAATAATCTCATTAAGACATTTACAGTTATTTTTGCAAAGCGAGTATTTAAATTAAAAACCTCACTGTAACATTTCCATTGTTATGAGGCATTTTCAAAGCGAGTGTTTAAACTGACAGTCTCACTGAGAACTTCTCATTTTGAAACTCGTTTTCAAAGCGAGTATTTAAATTAACAATCTCGCTGAGACAGTCCAATTTTTGTGACTCATTTTCAAAGCAATTATTGAAATGAATAATGTCATTAAGATATTCCCATTTTTTTGACGTTTTTTTCAAAGCGAGTATTTAAATTAATAGCCTTACTAAGACCTTTCCATTTTGACTCCTTTTCAAAGCGAATATTTAAATTAATGATCTCATTGAAAAATTTTCATTTTTGTGACTGAATGTCATAGTTAGTGTATAAATAAACAACCTCAATGATACGTATCCATATTTTGGCGTTTTTTCAAAGCGAATCTTCAAATGAAAAAGGTTTTGCAATATAAAAAAAAAAAAACAAGAATTACGCCGAAGTTTCTTCGGCGCAATCGAGTTTTCTGTACAGCGTATAATCAAGGCCACCGAAAATAGATATATCTTTCGGAGGTCATGGTATAATGCTGTATGAGCCGCTGCCCATGAAACTCTCAGCCGACCGTGGTGGCCTGTGTTGTTGCGTTGCCAGACTCATGATCAGGGCTAACTTTAAACTTGAATAAAATAAAAACTACTGAGGCTAGAGGGTTGCAATTTGTTATGTTTGATGATTGGAGGGTGGATGATCAACATATCAGTTTGCAGCC
>NC_089749.1:52188607-52201107 GCF_040412425.1 Macrobrachium rosenbergii | reverse complement strand
ATTCCACCTCAGGAGAATTCATGCCGAATATTGGTCACATATTTCCACTGCATTTTCAAAAGCTAAGCAAAAAATGTAGTCACTATTCTTGAAAGCAAGGCCAATTAAACTATCACATTAAGCGAGGCTATAATTTCGCCGTTTATTATGTAATAAGGACCAAATCACAACAACTTGATAGCCTGATGGCTTCATTCCCCTAGCGCCTTCCCCCTCCTACCCAGCTACCCCCAAAAAAAAAAAAAAAAAAATAATTGGCATGTATTCCAATAATGTCTCTGGTAATGTATGGCAACCTGTCAGAACGAAGAGCAGGACCATGAGTTATCTGGAATCGTGAGAGAGCTGTGTGAATAATTAAGAGTATTGGACACCCATTTCATGTCTTGGTCCTTCTCCCCTAAATCATAATATCACTCGGGACGTTTACCATTAAGCATTCACTTAAAAAAAAAGAAAAAACTATAAATAAGCTTTTAAGTAAGGCATTCAGAGCATTGATTTTGCTGTAAGATCATAAATAGCAAATGTAACATTAGCCGCCTCTATATACGATACAGATCGAAGGGTAAGCTGCATGGGGGGACGCCTAAACGGCATGATTATCCTTCAGAACTTCGATTGATTACAGCTTATTGCGTCATGAAACGCCGTCCTTTGAATTCTGTTAATGGGGTACGCTGGAAATTATTAAATTTTCTTCTCCGTAGGGGGTTATTGCCGTCAGTGCACCTCCTGCGGTGCGCTGTACGCATTACTTAAGGTTCTTTGCAGCGTCCCATCGGCCCCTACCTGCAACCCCTTTCATTCCTTTCACTGTACCTCCGTTCATAGTCTCTTTCTTCGATAAGGCTTTCCACCCTCTCCTAACACTTGTTTCCTAGTACAACTGCGAGGCTTTCCTCCTGTTACACCTTTTAAACCTTTTCACTGCCAATTTCCGTTTCAGCGCTGAATGACCTTATATACGTCCCAGCGCTTGGTCTTTGGCCTACGTTCTATGTTCTACACTATTCTGTAAAATTTTCTCGGAAACACATTTCGGACGAATTCGTTTTCGAATGCTGAAGCTTGACCATTTCAGGTCTCGGTTTAGAGGTATTTAAGGAATTATCAGGCACCGTAAGATTTACACATCCCGGTAATGCCTTATCTTTCATAGGATTTGTTTATTCATTTTAGGTTTAAGAATTACTACTAAGACTCCAAGTTCATTCAAAATCACCAGATTTTTATTGTAGACTGTACAGGGCCTTTTTAAGATCTTAATTTTATATATATAAAAAAACTTCAATTGTGATAATTTTTTTATTAGTTCAGGATACGTTGAGGCTCCAAGTGTGTCAACAACTCAAAATTTAGCCATTTATTTATGTTATTCATTACGTAAGACGTTAATTACCTCAAAAACTACCGAGTCGACAATTTATTGTAAGAAATAAAACTTCCTCTCAAGGTTTTAATCTCATCTAAAATTCCAAAACCGGCAGTTTCTTGTAGATAAAGACAATTGTACAGTTACTATAGTACATCGACCACTTCTGCAATCAAATATACGTAAGCTAACTCAGTCACGCTTGAATACTTAGACAATAATCAACTACCCCTTTCTCGAATTACATTCTGCGATTCGGTATTATCACTCACATTATCGACATATGACTAAATAGGGAGTGTTTGCCTGATTGCAGAGCATGCGGAACATGAAACTCAAATCTGCCAACGACAGCTGATAAAATTTTTATTACGAGCTGAAAAATTATAGTGATTTCTACCTGGTAGTGGCTCCGTGATTTACTTTTCGAATAGCTGTACATAATCGTTGAATTAGATGTCAATTTCTGCAAGCTAGTAAATCCCTTATTTTTTTTCACGATACCTACATAACAGCAAAAATAGATTTTGAGATATTTAGATCAACGCTGCTTGCATCAACGGGTGCCATGCCATTCTGACCCACCAGCTGGGACCTGGTTTGATGAACAGCAGCACCAATCTGCAGTAAATGTACCTCGCTGTCGAACTTCTCAGTTCCAGAGGTCCTTTATTCCTCACACCGCTGTACTGTGGAACAGACTCCTTGAAGATGTCGTGAAACTGGAACCTCAAACATTCAAACGAAGATGCAATGCATTACTATCGTAAAGCAGTTCATCTCGTATTTTATAATTTACTTACATTATTTTCTTTTTGTTTATTAATTCTAATTTATTTGTTCGTTTCTAATAACATCGCTTCTTCCTGTATTTCTTATTGCATTTAGTTACTCCTTTCCAATGAACACCATATTCTGTGGAAGCTTGAATTTCAAGTCAGTGGCCCCTTTGGTGGGCTTGCTTCATTTAAAAAGGGTTCATCATCTAAATATAATAATAATATTTATCGTTGGGTTTAACGTCATATTCTATGTACGTTGTTCTTTTAAAACACTGTTAAGATAAAACCTTCGTTACTTTTTTTGAGAAATGAGATAGTGAAGTAAATAGGAATTTTTTTACCTTTCCGGTTGTCTCGATTTTGTTTTTCAGATATCTTATGAAAGGTTTAGATTGAAAATAATCAGGTTATGCTTCGCGACTAGGATAAACCTGACACTTCTGTAAGTTCACTAATGTGTCATTTTTAGTTATCTGTAAAAGATAACTATTGCGCCGACTTTGTCTGTCCGTCCGCACTTTATTCTGTCCGTTTTGCTACCCCTCAGATCATAAAAGTACTGAGGCTAGAGGGCTGCAAATTGGCATGTTGCTCATCCACCCTCTCCAATCATCAAACATACCAAATTGCAGCCCTCTGGCCTCAGTAGTTTTTATTTTACTTAAGGGTAAAGTTAGCCATAATCGTGCTTCTGGCGACGGTATAGGATAGTCCACCACCGGGCCATGGTTAAAGTTTCATGGGCCGCAGATCATACAGCATTATACCGGGACCACTAAAAGACAGATCTATTTTCGGTGGCCTTGATTATACGCTGTAGCGGCTGTACAGAAAACTCGATTGAGCCGAAGAAACTTCGGCACATTTTTTATTTGTTTTTTCGTAACACATCGTAATGTGATATAACGTAATTTTTTTTATTTATTTCCAACAGCATTTACCTTCCTCGGAAAAGTAGGGAGGAAGAAAAATATATTAAACCAATGATTTTTATATTTAAAAAATTCCATCAAACATACGGATGAATTTCAAATGAATAAAAAAATTAATTTCAAGTCTGTGGATATGCATAAGCAATAATTACTGTTTTATAATAGCAGCACTAAAAGAAAAATGACATCTGAAATGTTGGGATTAGATGTAAGCTTAAAATGAGTAATATATATATATATATATATATATATATATATATATATATATATATATATATATATATATATATATATATATATATATATATATATATATATATATATATATATATATAATTGTATATATACACATATATACAGTATATATATTATATATGTATATATATATATATAATATATATATATAAAATATATAATATATTGGTACAAAACCAACCCATCCAAAAATAAAAAGAAATAATAAAAATTAAAAAATACAACAGAATGCAATTATAAATATTAATTTATACCTCAAAACACTTTTCGGCTATAAAATATCATACTGTGACTTCCCGTGAAAATTATCAAATCTAACAAAGTGTTGAAGACAACAAATGATTGAAGAAATAAAGATTAAAAGGCCATGATGGTTATCAAAGTCTGGAGGCAGATCAGTGCCTAGAGACAGACCACGCACACACACACACACACACACACACACACACACGTACGCACATATGCAAAGTCTAAAACCTCTTTCCACCCATGGATCGAGGCGATGGCTACTAATATCTCAGTAGGTAGACCTATGTAGCCGCCCTCCCATCAAAACCAATCCCGTAATGCCCATCCCTGGCTCACAGGAACAGCAAGGTTGTGTGCCAGTGAAATTCTGTCATGGTATATGACTGTACTTAACAAATAAATAACACACATGAAAAGAAAACTCAGAAAGTATGGTATTGAATATCATGAATATAAATAGAAAAAGGCAGGATCTTTCCTAGATAGTGACCCCCAAGGGTTTTCGGGGTTCGGTATCTAGAACTACAGTAATATTTCTTGGGGGTCAATATCTTTATAATATCTAAAGTTTTTGTTTATGTTTTTGCGGTAATCCCCAACCGGCATATACTAAACACACGCCGCAAAGGTGGATACATACCCAGTTAAAACCTTTTGGGGGTTACTATCTAGGAAAGATCCGATGGACAAAAATAGAATAAAGAGACAGGAAAAGCTAGACAGTCACTACGGACAAAGAACTCTTGGTAATCGGCATGACTCTCAGCTCGCCGTCCGCCCGTCCGTTTAACAGGGGCCATCTGGGAGGTGATCTAGAATTTCATGTGCGCATGAGTCTGACCGTAGCTGTTTGTGCAGGTGTATCGAAGCTAATTGATCCCCTGGGACAAAACGGAATCTGGGTGTGCCCCAATGGGCCGGAGAGATTGATGGATAAGTCAATAATTGAAGAGTAGAATTTTATTATCTTTTTTTTATTTAGTCTTGGTGATTAGGCTAATTGACTTATGAAGCTCTAGTTTCACGTTTTGGAAGGTGTGTACCGAAACGGTTGAAAATTATGATGATAAGGAGAATCGTGATTAATAATCATAAGACGATGACTGGTATTTATGATGACAATGATGATCATTGTATTTGCTATAACAGCATTGCCGAAGTACTGCTGGGTATAGGTGCTGATGAAGCTCTAATGGATGAATACAGTAGCAATATTACACTACTCTGTCGTTATATTTGATATGAGAAAAAGAACTGAATTTAAACCCAAAGGTTTAAATGAAGAATACCAGAAGTCTAATGAAAACTGGAGTTGATTGCAAACATATCCATAAGCAGTCATAAATCCGTGTCATCTTTCATGTCAGGATCATATTCATGCTCTTTTAAAATAATCCAATACACCAGGAAAAGGTTTTCACAATGTCGGTCGGATATGTATGCCCTCAAAACAGGAGTCTTAGCCAATATTATCAAAAACAATGTCGAAGATTTAAGAATTTCTCTGTAAAAGAAAACACTTTGAAACAGCTGCCAAAATCAGCTGAAGCATTATTGTATGTCAGAATTTTAAAATAATCAAATACTTGGTGCTGTAAGAAGTGTATTATACAGCATTTAAAAAATGATCAAACGTACCCTTCTCAAATCTCATTGGTCATAAAAGTATTTGCTTAAACAGCCCTGATTATAAAATCATACCCAGCCTTACATTAGGACCATACCCTGTTAGGAGAACCATTATCAAAATCCATAATAACATTCAGTAATCATACAAAATAGTACTTTCAGTCATTTTCACCTGGGAGAAGTGATAGTCAGGCAGTCATTACATCAGTTCCTTTTTATGGAAGTGATGTGTGACAAGAGAAGTGAGAACCAAGTGGGATCATAATATCATTTCTTGTCTGTAGAAATGGTTTGTGACAGGTAAGTTGGGATCCTAGAAAGTCATTATATCAGTTCCACTTAATGAAAGTGATTTGTGACAAGTAAAGTGGGATACTAGTAGGGTCATTATATCAGTTCGTCTTTCGAGAAGTGATTTGTGACAAGTAAAGAGGGATACTTTTTTGGAAGTGATATTTGACAAGAGAAGTGGGATACTGGTAAGTCATTATATCAGTCCCTCTTTTTGGAAGTGATATGTGACAAGAGAAGTGGATACTGGTAAGTCATTTTGTCAGTTCCTCTTTCTAGAAGTGATATGTGACAAGAGGAATGGGACGCTGGAAAGTCATATTAGTTGCTTTTTCTGGGAAGTGTTTTGTGACAAGTAAACTGGGATACTGGTAAGTCATTATATCAGTTCCTCTTTCAGGAAGTGATTTGTGACAGGTAAAGTGGGATACTAGGAAGGCATTGTATTAGTTTCTCTTTTTGGAAGTGACATGCGACAAGAGAAGTGGGATACTGCAAAGTCATTCTATCAGTTCCTCTTTCGGGAAGTGATTTGTGACGAGTAAACTGGGATACAAGTAAAGTGGGATACTAGGAGGGCATTATGTTGGTTCCTCTTTCTGGAAGTGATATGTGACAAGAGAAGTGGGATATTGTAAAGTCATTCTATCAGTTCCTCTTTCGGGAAGTGATTTGTGACAAGTAAAGTGGGATACTAGCAAGTCATTATATTAGTTCCTCTTTTTGGAAGCATGTGACAAGAGAAGTGGGATACTGTCAAGTCATTCTATCAGTTCCTCTTTTTGGAGGTGATATGTGACAAGAGAAATGGGATACTGGTAAGTCATTATATTAGCTCCTCTTTCAGGAAGTGATTCATGACAAGTAAACTGGGATACTGTGAAGTCATTATATCAGCTCCTCTTTCGGGGAGCATTGGTGACAAGTTGAGTTGGATACTGGTAAGTCATTATATCAGTTCCTCTTCCTGAAGTGATTTGTGACGAGTTGGATACTGGTAAGTCATTATATCAGTTCTTCTTTCTGGAAGTGGTATATGACAAGTGAAGTGGGATGCTGGTAAGTCATTCTATCAGTTCCTCTTTCGGCATGTGATTGGTGACAAGTAAAGTGGGGTACTGGTTGGGTCATTACATCAGTTGCTCTTTCTGGAAGTTATATGTGACAAGTGAATGGGATACTGGGAAGTCATTATATCAGCTAATCTTCCAGGAAGTGATTTGTGACAAGCAAAGTGGTATACCAGCGGGGTCATTTTATCAGTTCCTCTTTCGGTAAGTGACTGGTGACAAGTGGGATACTGGTTGGGTCATTTTATCAGTTCTTCTTTCGGGATGTGATTGGTGACAAGTAAAGTAGGATACTAGCAAGGTCATTATATCAGTTACCCTTTATGGAAGTGATTTGTGACAAGTAAAGTGGGACACTGACAGGGTCATTATATCAGTACATCTTTTATGTTGTTCATATGTGATAATTAAAAAAAATTACCAGATAATATGTATATAATATATATATATATATATATATATATATATATATATATATACACAGTATTATACATATATATACATATATTTATATGTATATATATATTTATATATACAGTATACATATAAATGTATATGTGTGTTGTTATTCTTAAAGCGCGTACCAATGTGCATACTCTTGTGGACATGAAATTTGGATATGGGTAGAAAAATACGAATCGAAAGGCCTTTATTATGTAGTCTGTCTGTTACAGATTACTGACACGCCATTACCAAGAACCTCGTCAAGATGACGATCATATAAGTAGTCATTTACAGAGGCAATATGATCAATCATTACCAGCAAATGACCAGCCATGATATGATGATACATGTAGACCGAACTTACCATGACAAACAGACCAAATTCAACACATCGAGACAAAATCAGTGGCCCCTGTGGGCTTGTTCCACATGAATAGGGTTCATCTTCTGAATAATAATGATAATCCATAAAAAAATCTCATAATAGCATGCGTGGCTAGAATGGCGAAGGAATCCACAGTGGTGTAGATGTAAATATATTATTATTATTATTATTATTATTATTATTATTATTATTATTATTATTATTGGTGAAGTCCACAGTGGCGTAGATGTAAATATACATTTTAGAATATATATATATATATATATATATATATATATATATATATATATATATATATATATATATATATATATATATGTATGTATATTCTAAAATGTATATTTACATCTACACCACCGTGGACTTCTTCATCATAATAATAATAATAATAATAATAATAATAATAATAATAATAATAATAATAATAACAACAACTGGCACAAAACTTCATAACAGCGGGAGCCAAGCTTAGTCTTCTTTGTTATGCTACGTAGGTCACCTCAGGACACAAAGAAGCAGCTGGCGACGAACCAGGGAGAATGAGTCGCCACTATTACCCCGAAGCACATGCCTCAACACACTCGCAAAGGCTGTTAGCCGGATGAGTATGTAAACAAGCATTCCCTCTTAAGGGGATTCCGAAGGGTACATATGTTTAAGGGGCGCTTTTTGCAGTGTGAGGTCGGTCGGTCGCAAACACGAGACGCAACTGGGCGGATTTGTTACATCAGGGAAGCCTTCGGCGTGCTGAGGTAAGCGGCCCCTGGCAAGTCCTTACAGGTACGTCGGTCTAGCTTCGCTCCCATCGCTTTTACCGAACCCCTTATACTGACACTCAGCCCCCAGCCACCCCCTACCCCCTTATCTCCTTTACTACCCTTCCCCCTCCCCCTTTCCATTCCTCCTTCCATACTCCTCTCTCTCTCTCTCTGTACATTGCTAACCCTCTCCCATCTCCCTGCCTCCATATACACCTGACTCATTTCACTTATTCACCTTCCGGCTCACCTACTTTTGGGTTCACTTGTTTGCGATTTCTGCGGAGAAGTATTGATACGTACATGAGTGTTTGGGTGATTTTCATAGTAAATAAAAACAGTGGTTAGTGTAAGTATGGATTCCTTAAAGGAAATTATGTTTTCAAACTATGGATATCATTTTGTAATCATTTGGAAGAAAGATACGTATTATAAATATAAATATATTCAGTAGAGGAGCAGAGGATCATTTATAGTGGCACTATCTCATAAACAACAACAACAACAACAACAACAATAATAATAATAATAATAATAATAATAATAATAATAATAATAATAATAATAATAATAATAATAATATTCTTCGTTCAGGACAAAGCGCAGAATTGATACTCACTGGAGACCGACACACTAAGATACGATAACAGGATAATGATTTTCGTAACATACATGATGATATATATTGGAACATTTTTAAAATCTTTATCGGTTTGTCATTTCCAAAGCAGCACGTAAGTAAAGATTAGTAGTTGATATTCTAAAGAATGTTGTGTATAGTCACGTTGATATTACTATTGCAACAAAATAATCTTTTTCTTTAAAAAGCCATCATTAGAGAGAGAGAGAGAGAGATATTCTATTCCTCTGGGGCTGAGGGTTACCTCGTTGAGGCCCTCTCATGAGTGGTCTATGATAATATTCACAACAGTTATTGAGAGAGAGAGATAGAGAAAGAGAGAGAGAGAGAGATTGATTCTATCCCTCTGGGTTGGGGAATTACCTTGGTGAGGCCCTCCCTTGTGTGACTGATATTATTTACGACAGTTATTGAGAGAGAGAGAGAGAGAGAGAGAGAGAGAGAGAGAGAGAGAGAATGAAACTACTACCCCTCTGGGGTTGAGAATTGCCTCGTGGAGGCCATCTCTTGAGTGGGTTATGATAATATTCACAACATTTATTGAGAGAGAGAGATAGAGAGAGAGAATGTGTCAGTAATAATCTACAGGGATGTGTTTCAGACATGTTGATCGATCAGTCACCGAAGCTAAGCAACATTGATTTGGGTTAATGTTTAGATGGGTGACCACCAAGGAATATCAGATGTTGTCGGCACATAAGCCCCTTTAACATCCTCTCGGCGGGCGTGGGGATATCAACCTCATCCCAGAAAACTTTGTGGAAAATCATGAAGGGACATAGATAACATTCCTACCGGAAGGAAGAGATACTGAACCTTGCAATAAACTTTGCCTGTTTAATGTAAGCAACAATAATGAACACTACGACCTTTGCGACTTTCAAAGAGGAGAGTTAATCTTGATTAACTATCGAGTTCCTGATTCGTGGCAAGAGACAAAAAAAAAAGAGTAAAAAATCCGCCGAAGTTTCTTCGGCGCAATAGAGTTTTCTGGACAGCCACTACAGCGTATAATCAAGGCCACCGAAAATAGATTTATCTTTCGATGGTCCCGGTATAATGCTGTATGAGCCACGGCCCATGAAAATTTAACCACGACCCGGTGGTGGCTATCCTATATCGTTGCCAGAAGCACGATTATGGGTTTGATGTTTGGAGGGTGGATGATCAACATACCAATTTGCAACCCTCTAGCCTCAGTAGTTTTTAAGATCTGAGGACGGACAGAAAAAAGAAAAAATGCGGACAGAATAAAGTCCGGACGGACAGACAAATACGGCACAGTAGTTTTCTTTTACAGAAAACTAAAAAAGATGGAGCAGAGAGATACTAAAGACAGCTGCTACCCATTGCTGAACTGCTATTGGCGTCCGTGCAACTTTATGCTTGCCTCCTTCGAAGAAAACATGCTTTAAATTCGGCTCATTTGGGGAAACAAGGGGGAGGGGGAGGTTTCACATTGTATGGCAATGTTCGGTCTTTCATAAAAAGGCAAATTGAGATACTTGAGAAGATTTGCTAGAAACGGAATCATGGCGTATTAGGCTACATATACCCAGTTACTTTCATATTATGCTATAAATAACATTGGATGTGAAAAAGAACTATTCTATACGTTTGTACACAAAGACATTATGTGTATGTGTGTGTGTGTATATATATATATATATATATATATATATATATATATATATATATATATATATATATATATATATATATATATATATATATATATATATATATATATATATATATATATATATATATATAAATTTATGACTCACATCAGGATCAAGCAAGTCTTTCAATTGAAAGATAAGACTGATGAGAGTCAGAAATTTATTTGTTTCACACGTGATTGTGTGTTGATTATATATATATGTATGTATATATATATATATATATATATATATATATTTTTTTTTTGCATATATATATATATTTGCATATTATATATATGTGTGTGTGTATGTTTGTGTGTGTGTCTGTCTCTCTGTCTATCTGTTTGTCTACCAAGTACACTTCTTGATAGCTTGCACTACCTCCGCATCCCTCACCCCCCCCCACTGCATTCAAATGCATTCCAGTGCATGCAGTCTTAAGGGCTCAGAATAAGTTATTGTTAATTATGGAGGATTAAGATGAATCTTGCTCCTCCATCGGAATATCTAAGCGCTGTTAGTTCATCCCAGCATCTCCCCCTCCCCCACCCCCACAACACCTACCTCCCTCCGAATCTGGGGTGAAACAGTTGTATTCATGAGACTGTGTAGCCTTCTGTTGGATGTCTTGCATAGGAAAGCTTTCTCTCTATAGCTTTCACTATAGCTTTCTCTAGTGTGGTCACTTGGCCTCTACACATTTTTCTAAGGGAACAACATTTCCTTTTGATTCTTGATTATTTTTCTTGTAATTATTTCGTATATCATTCTAAAGGGATTATGTTGCATAAATCCACTATTTTCTTATTTTATCCAGTTCGTAATCGCTCTAAAGTGATGGCATACATTAAACACATTTACAGTATATTTTGTGTGGGGTTTTATGTAAATTGTACAGTTTGCATGTATATTTGCATGTTTATCATTAGTTATCAGGCCTTTTCTCGTTTTCATTAATGTAATTATCTATCAGGCATTTTCTCGTTTTCATTAATGTAATGATGTATCAGGCATTCTCTGGTTTTCATGAATGTAATTATATATATCAGGCATTTTCTCGTTTTCACTAATGTAATCATCTCCAAAATACATCGTCATGAATTCAGATTTTTCAAATAAGCGAATATGAGCAAAAGACCAATGGTTCAAATTCCACCATAAAAACCTTGAATAATTAAAGAGAAAATCCTTCTCTGAGTCATAAATTCTCGAATCCTTGTAAGCCTTTCGAATGATGCGTTTTTACAGGCATTCTTAATGAATATTTTGATGTTCTGAACAGTGTAACAAGATAATACAAATTGGATAGGCATAAATGAAAATAAATTACCCTTTCCATCGCGTGGCGTAGTGTTGGATAGAGGAAGATCCACTGACTGATTGGTTTACAAGATGATTGATTGATTTATGGTTACTAAAACTGGCGTCACAACATCGGAAACATTTGTGACAATAGTCTTCGTAATAGTCTATTCAAAAATTACTTGTCGTATGTAGCAATACGACACAATCTCTTTGTAATATAAAAGTCGTTGTATTCTCTCTCTCTCTCTCTCTCTCTCTCTATCTATATATATATATATATATATATATATATATATATATATATATATATATATATATATATATATATATATGTATTTAATATATTTTTATATGCATATATAATATATATATATATATATATATACATATACATATACGTATATATATATATATATATATATATATATATATATATATATATATATATATATATATATATATATATATATATATATGGAGCCTCGATGGCTCGGTTGGTAGAGCAGCAACCTCAGACTTCATAGAGGCCTGTGGCGAGGGTTCAATCCCCGGAGCCGAGCAGTCAGAGAAGGCGGACACTTTGCTATCCGTGTAGACACCCCGGGATTACATATGTAATCAACGGATAGGTTTGCTGAAAGCAAATGGGTGTTGCAGACTAACACACACATAAACAAAGCCACTCCAACATCTTCTAAAAACATAACAGACACATCACACG
>NC_089749.1:52161107-52183607 GCF_040412425.1 Macrobrachium rosenbergii | reverse complement strand
TATTAATGCTTCAAGGCTAACAACCTCTACATTCTTCCAAGGTAAAAAAAAAATCATACTTCTTTATCCCTGATGTTACTAATGAAAGACCACGCGAGGCTCAATTGATCTTCTCTCATCCTGTTTTTTTTATTTTTATCTCTTCTTGTCCTTCTTCTTGAATGGCAGAGACTAGTAGTCTCAACTCTATTCCGCTATGTTCATTACACTTAATCGTCTCTGTCAGCTGGGCAGAGTCATCAGGTCCACACCGGGCCTCTGAGACCCCTTCACACTTTACCACGCTTGCGGGACGCCCTTGCCCAAGAGAAGAAGAAGAAGAAGAAGAAGAAGAAGAAGAAGAAGGAGGAGGAGGAGGAGGAGGAGGAGGAACCAACGAACAGAAACACTAACAGGAAAAAATAAGATTAACCTTGAAATATGTGGTTGGTATACATAAGGCCGTCCCGATGTATACCAACCACCAATATTAAGGTTAATCTTACTTTTTCTTGTTAACATTCCTGTCCGTTGGTTCCTCCTCCTCCTCCTCCTCCTCCTCCTCCTCCTCCTCTTCTTCTTCTTCTTCTTCTTCTTCTTCTTCTTCTTCTTCTTCTTCTTCTTGTCTTGGAGTGAGATGTGTTCAGTAACCTTGATGCTTACTGGATGTTATGGCGTACATCAGTGTCAAAGATTAACTAGCGCTACTGACAATAATTACCTGTGATTTGTTGCCAATATTTGTACTATGATCGTCTAATTCCTGACTAAATACGCCAATGGTAACAATCTAATTCAATGAATTCACGCTGGGACAAAGTCTCTATTGTCTCGTAAAATGCAATTTAGTTTTTTTCAGGAAAGTTTAAAACAATCAAGTAAAAAACAGAACAATAAGAATGAAACAGACAGAAGGAAATGAACTGTTAGAGTCTAATTCTTCACATACGGGAGGAACTTATTACTCTTTGGAGTTATTTACTCATCATCTTCTTACTCCTATCTCCCATTGTTTCCTTAAATAGACATGAGTCACTTATTATTCATCCTTATCATCTCCCACCTCCCCCATTCTCCTACTCCCCCTCCTCTCTCTCTCCATCCTCCTCCTCCTCCTCCTCCTCCCCTCTTTCTGCTCCTCCTCCTCCTTCTCCTCCCCCTTCTCTCTCTACTCCTCCTCCTCCGTCTTTTGCTACTTCTCCTCCCCTCCTCCCTCTCCTCCTCCTCCTCCTCCTCCTCCTCCTCCTCCTTTTTCTGCTCCCCTCCTCCTTCTCCTCCCCTCCTCTCTCTCCTCCTCCTCCGTCTTTTTGCCCTCTCCTCCTCCCTCCTCCTCCTCCTCCTCTCCTCCTCCTCCCTCTCTCTCTCCTCCTCTTCATCCCTCTCTCCTCCTCCTCTTCATCCTCCTCCTCCTCCTCATCCCTCCTCCTCCTCCTCTCTCCTCCTCTCCTCTCCCTCCTCCTCCTCATCCCTCCTCCTCCTCATCCCTCCTCCTCCTCCTCCTCCTCCTCCTCCCTCCTTCTGCTCCTCCTCCTCCTTCTCCTCCCCCTCCTCTCTACTCCTCCTCCTCCGTCTTTTTGCTCCTTCTCCTCCCCCTCCTCTCTCTCCTCCTCCCCTCTCCTCCTTCTCCTCCCCTCCTCTCTCTCTCCTCCTCTTCATCCCTCCTCCTCCTCATCCCTCCTCCTCCTCCTTCCTCTTTCTGCTCGTCGTCCTCCCTCTCCTTCCCCTCCTCCTCCTCCTCCCGCTCCTCCTCCCTCTTTCTGCCCCTCCTCCTCCTTCTTCTCCCCTCCTCCTCCTCCCCTCTCCTCCTCCTCCTCCTCCTCCTCCTCCTCCTGCGTCTCCTCCCTCTTTCTTTTTATCACTCTCCCCTTCCCTTCCTCTCCCTCGCCCTAACCCTTTACATTAGTTCTTATTCTTCTATTCAGTTCAATTTAGATCATCTGTTTCCCCCTTCTCGGGCGCACAGACACGCTTCTGTCATTTATAGGTCCTTACGAGCTCCTCTCTCTCTCTCTCTCTCTCTCTCTCTCTCTCTCTCTCTCTCTCTCTCTCTCTCTCTCTCTCTCTTTGTGTAAATCTGTATGTTTGTATATATATATATATATATATATATATATATATATATATATATATATATATAGAGAGATAGAGAGAGAGAGAGAGAGAGAGAGAGAGAGAGAGAGAGAGAGAGAGAGAGAGAGAGAGAATTAATACAACCAATCATACGACACACACACGCACCTCCACGTACCAACATAATTTTCCAGACAGATATAATCCGTATACTAGAAGAGAGAGAGAGAGAGAGAGAGACAGACAGAGAGAGAGAGAGAATATCAAGGTATATCTCAGAAACGACAAGACACTCGAAAGGAAGGGGTCAAGAAAAGGAGACAATTATTATTGCTAGCTATCAAACGTAACGAAGTATATTGTTGATTTTGTTATTAGCTTTCAATAAGTGTGGTTTTTCCTTTAAGCGCAACGTAACGATATCATTTTGCCTCGGTTGTACAAAACATTGCGCCGCTTGAAGCTGCTATCTTATCTTTATTGAGTTCTTATCAGCTGAGGATTGCTTTAACATACCATTCACTCTGAAATTTAACCTCGTCTTATTTTTAAGGGAAAGTCGTTTTAGCGTGTTTGTCCCTCCGTTTTTAGTTTTCTGTAAAAGAAAACTATTAAGATGGCTGTCCGTCCTTGCTTTTTCTGTCAACCCTCAGATCATAAAAACTACTGAGGCTAGAGGGCTGCAAATTGGTATATTGATCATCCACCCTTCAATCATCAAGCGTTCCGAATTGCACCCCTCTAGCCTCAGCAGTTTTTAAATTTTATTTAAGGTTAAATTTAGCCATGATCGTGCGTCTGGCACCGCTATAGGTGCCAAGAACACACGCCACCACCGGGCCGTGGCTGAAGGTTTCTTGGGCCGCGGCTGAAAGTTTCATACAGCATTATACGCTGTACTGAAAACTCGACTGCGCCGAAGAAACTTCGGCGCATTTTTTACTTGTAAATAACAATTCATCATTTGAAATACTTTCATACACGAAGATAAAACTTTCTTCCCACTTTCTCTCGTAGGGTCGAGGTAAGTCGGATGTTTTTAGAGGCTTTGAAATTATCTATATTTGTCGTTATATTTTCTTTAATATCTATTTTGCCCGTAGTGAAAATGTGATTAACTTTCTAATTATAATGAAAAATCGATAAGCTACTCAAAGATCTTGCGTGCTGTAAAATACTATTTCGAACCGATGTAATGACGATGTAATTAGCGCCGTGAAATTCATGTCACGGTAATTTCCTGGAAGTGATATTGGATAAATATCTAGATATTTATTTTCATGTGTAATTATGTATGTATGTATGTGTTATTTATGTATATAATATAAATATATATATATATATATATATATATATATATATATATATATATATATATATACATATATATATATATATATACAGTATATATATATATGTATATATACATATACATATATACATATATATGTATATGTATGTACACAAACACACATGTATATACACAAAAACATATATATATATATATATATATATATATATATATATATATATATATATATATGTGTGTGTGTGTGTGTGTGTGTGTGTGTGTGTGTGTACTCGTTTGCATCTTGCTATAAACTTATGCAAATCTCATATATCTGATTTCTGTTTAGTAAACCATCTCTTCCTTCTGCCAAAAAAAAAACTACGCAGGGAGATTTTTCCTCCTTTCACTGAACTTGGCATTCGTTTTAGCACTGACCCCATATCCACATTGTAAGTTACATTTGAGTCTTGGGCAAGCCCCAGCCATGTATATAGTAGTATGCTTAGCGTAATTTTGTTTCATTCTTTAGTTATGTTTTCCTATTGTATGCTTTAGCAGTGATGATAACTCGTTTTAGTGGTGACTTATGTTTCACAGTGTTGTTCCAGTGGAGTTTTAGCTGTTTATATTTTAATTTATTATTTTCTTTGTTGGTAAGTGATCTCTCTTTTTCCGTATTTCCCATTACCTTCTGAATAATAATAATAATAATAATAATAATAATAATAATAATAATAATAATAATAATAATAATAATAATAATACATCATTTGTAATATTTGGATATAAGTCTAAACATTCCAAAATTATTTTGAGTTCGGAGACTTGTTATTTTTGCTGTTTCTTATCAGTTTAGACAATATTCAGAAGCCTGTTACCGTGTTCAGGGACAGGTCTTACTGTTTATATGCAGTTTCTCTGTGTATAGTATTCATGTTTTAAGTATCCACTTTGTTGTATATTATTGACGTTCAGTTTATTGTCATTCTTTTGTCACTGGTGAGAGTTAGACTTTATCTCCTATTATGTGTATATGTTTCTTTAAATATGAGAGATTGAGATACAGACATAGCAACTTTGAAGCTTTTGCATAATCCAATTCGTATTGAAGGTATTTTCAATATCATTAGTTGTATTGTCAATAAAAAGGGGCTTATTCACCTATTCTGAAAAGATGATTTGAATATAAGTACGTTTCATTAACTCTTAACAAAGGTTATGCAACCGGATCTTTTTGCAGACGATTATAACAGGCCATTATGCTGTCCGTGTTCAGTCAGAACATTATGGTGACGCAGCTGAGAAGTCTTCAAGTCCTTGACAGGTTCACATTTAGCACTGTTTTCAGCACTAATGATTTGAATACTAAAAGAGCATTGCCTCCTTTCAACCTTACTCTGTTAGCCTCGTAACAAAAGTTATTCTGGGAAACAAGCTCACTTCAGAATTTTTGCACTGTAGATACTCAACTTTCACCTACATTTTCATTGAATGTAAGTTTGCTAACAAACTTTTGCCTTAAGAAACACAGTTTCTCCTGTCTGGTCACTGGATGTTCGTTTACTTACAAACTTTTAACCTGAAAACTTGTTACTTTTTTACTTTTAATCTTTAACACCTATCACTTAAGACCTTGAGTATTTTTCTGATCGTTTTTGTGCGGTGTGAGCCTGGGACTGACAGTAGCTAAGCTAGACAGAGCCTACACATTTCAGCTCACATAAACTTTTCGCTTACAAATATTCACGTTCATGCTTTATTCTCATTGCGACAGTATCTGTTAATTCAGTTGAGTATTTTCGTTTTGATTTTTATTTTACATATGCATAAGAAATATACCCTTCTGAGATGAGTCTCGGAATTCATATTATTCAGGAATCTCGCTCACTTAGAGGTAGTGCTTTGGCAGCTGAGGTATCATTATTCAACACTTACTTTGATCAGTCTTGATTTTCTTTGATTTTGCCAATTCATTTTCTAAATTTTTTGTGGATTCTTATTTAGATACAACTAATGTGTGACCAAGGGGCTCTGCAGAAAATGCCAGGAGCTTGTATAGTTTCTGCTCAATAGCTACACTAGGCTGTCAAGTTCTTTAGAAGTGGGTGCAGTTTCTGCCCAAAAGTTGGAACAGAACACCAGATTCTGGAAAAGCGTGGGCAGTTTTTTTTCCATTATATGAACCAGGCTGTCAGGTATTTAGAAATGAATGCAGTTTTTCAGCACTGTAATTGCACCAGGCTGCAAAGTTCTGTGGAAACGAATGCAGTGTGAGCAATGTAGGTACACCAGGCTACCAAGTTTTGTAAGAGTGAATGCAATGTCAGTTCTGTGGGTACACCAGGCTGCTAACTTCTGTATGAGCGAATGCAGTGTCAGTACTGTAAGTTTGCCAAGCTGCCAAGTTCTGTAGGAGCAAATGAAGTGTTACTGCTATAGGTACACCAGGATGCCAAGTTCTGTAGGAGTGAATACAGTTCCAGCTCACAACAGGCTGCTAAGTTCTGTAGGAGCAAATGCAGTTTCAGCACAAGTTCTGGAGAGCGAATGCAGTGTCAGCACTGCAGGTACCCCAGGCTGCCAAGTTCTCTAGAAGTTAATGCATTTCCAGCACTGCAGGTACACCAGGCTGCCAAGTTCTATAGGAGCAAATGCAATTCCATCACTGCAGGTACACCAGGCTGCCAAATTCTGTAGGAGGAAATGCAGTTCCAGCACTGCACTACACCAGGCTGCAAAGTTCTGGAGAAGTGAATGCGATGTCAGCACTGCAGTACCCCAGTCTGCCAAGTTCTGTAGAAGCGAATGCATTTCCAGCACTGCAGGTACACCAGGCTGCCAAGTTCTATAAGAGTGAATGCAGTTCCAGCACTGCAGGTACACCAGGCTGTCAAGTTCTGTAGGATCAAATGGAGCATCAGCACTGTAGGTACACCAGGTTACCAAGCTCTGCAGAAGAGAATGCAGTGTTAGTACTGCAGGTACACCAGGCTGCCAAATTCTGTAGGGGTGAATGCAGTTCCAGTACTGCAGGTACCCCAGGCTGCCAAGTTCTATAGGAGCGAATGCAGTTCCAGCATAGCAGGCACACCAGGCTGCCAAGCTCTGTAGGAGCAAATGTAGTGTGAGGACTGCAGGTACACCTGGCTGCCAATTTCTGTAGAAGCAAATGCAGTGTCAGCACTGCAGGTACTTCAGTCTCCCAAGTTCCGTAGGAGCGAATGCATTTCCAGTGCTGCTGATAAACCCGGCCGCAAAGTTCTTTAGGAGTAAATGCAGTTTCAGGACTACAGGTACACCAGGCATCCAAGTTTTGTAGGATCAAATGTAGCGTCAGCACTGTAGGAACACCAGGCTGCCGAGCTCTGCAGAAGCTAATGCATTTCCAGCACTGCAGGTACCCCAGGCTGCCAAGATCTGTAGGAGTAAGTGCAGTGCCAGCACTGTGGGTACACAAGGCAAGGCTCTGTTCATGCCTGCTCGATGAAGAATTGATTTCTGTGACACTGGTTAAGATAAATCGTCCCTATAATATTCAGGTCACCCAGTTCTTAAAAATGAGGAATTACAAGTAGAGTTAAAATTGTGAACCTTGTCCATTTTCCCAATTCCAGTAGCTGGTATACCATACTCTTATTTCTTTGAGGCTTTTTTTTTTTTTTTTTGCAAAAGGAAGCAGAATTTCAGTGCTATTGTACCACGTTAGCTTAATTAAATGTAAGATAAAAATTCTGTTAGTGTGTTTCTTGCATCTGGTACCTCGGATTCTCCACAACCTAATGTTTTAGCATTTACCAGTCTGTAGCCTTGTATCAGACATAGAAACCCAATTTCATGAGTCCTTTAGGTTATTGTGACAAAACACCTTAATTTGTTTTGTACCATAAAAGATGACAACTCTTTGAATTCTGGTAATGTCTTAACAGACTTTTTTTTGTTAAACATGAAAAGAGAAGGATGCGAGATAAACAGAGAAAAAGACAAAGAGAGAGAGAGAGAGAGAGAGAGAGAGAGAGAGAGAGAGACGCATTGATCAGTCAAAGAGAGGATGACCGACAGAGAGCAGGAGATAGGTAGTACGTGAGAAAAACAAAGAAAAAAGACAGCCGTGGATTAGACAGATAAGTAGACAAAAAAAACAGACAAAGAGAGAGAGAGAGAGAGAGAGAGAGAGAGAGAGAGAGAGAGAGAGAGAAAAACCGACTTGTTAAAAAGAGAGAGAGAGAGAGAGAGATTCTGTTAAAGCAAGAAACCATACAATGCTTGTTCGTAATGACCAAACAGAAGTATGACAAACAGACAGGCGCAGTGGATGACGGGTTATGGTTACAATGGCCTACCTGTCTAATATACAAATAACAACTAAAAATACATTTAAAGTTCCTGAGATTCTGGACATTGGCGGAGTTTTATATTCGCGTCCTTAAAACGCATTATATAGGATACATATTTGTGTTTTCTGTGGTGACCCTTTTTCCCGTTAAGGATTTTTTATCTACATTACGAGCGGTTGCGGCGCCAGTTGGGCCAATTAATAAATCAATAAATTAGTAGTAGTAGCATTATTTTCTATTCTCTCGCAGGTTGATGAGATTCTGCCTGCCGGAGGCAGAAGAAGCTACGAATGATCCTAATTCAAGCATTAGCTGCAGTGAACAAATAACGATTAACAAGCACATGTAATCATTCAATCTTCCTTCTGGAAGACTAAGCTTGTTTACCAAGTAAACGTAATTATATCAAAGTAGGTGACACGATTTCGTGAGTGGGCAGTTACTCCATCACTTGAGGGAGCTGATCGCAGCCCACTTTTCAAGATGAAGTCAGCGGATGTCATTCTGTCAGACGACTTTGTTTTGTTGCTCGATAGCTCGACTGCTCTGCTTGCAGAAGGGAAATATGACCCCATTGCAGGTTTCTTCATCCTTGGGTCCTAGCCCTCTAAATTTTCGTTCGAAACTTAACAAAGATTCTGGATATAATCACAAGCTTTAAGATATTACAGAGAGTAAGCCACACGTATACGTTTTGTTTTTAGATGATTTCATACCTGGCTCTCTCTCTCTCTCTCTCTCTCTCTCTCTCTCTCTCTCTCTCTCTCTCTCTTTTGTCGGGGTGAACGCAATGTAGACTCGATTCCTTAAAAAGTCCAATAAGTCCTTTTTGACGTAGGAAATGCATAATGCACCTGGTGGTAAGTTACTGTCCTAGTAAAGAAGAAAAGACTATCACTATATCTAAATTAGAAACAGCACGGCTTCCCATTTCACCAAAATGAAACCATGTTCATATATATATATATATATATATATATATATATATATATATATATATATATATATATATATATATATATATATATATATATATATATATACATATACATATACTGTGCGTTACTGTCTTGCTACGAGAATGTCTCACAAGCCTGTTACAAGATTGAAGTAACTAATTCCCTTCACTTTACTAGATTAGTGCCAAGTAAACTGACTAATTTTCTTGTTGTGCCAAAGTATTTAATTGCTTTATGAGTGTGCTTTCATCATCGCAAAACTCACTAATTTCCAAGGATTGGTGGTTTAATTTCATAGGACTAAACACGATTATTTAATCAAAGCTCAGTCATTTACTCAGATTGCCAGTGTTTTGTCATTTAAACGAAGGTAACGATAGCATTGTATCTTACTATGACATAGTGAGGTTGTTCAACTTTAGCACCAATATGATTCCATCCAACTAATGGCCAGTCAGTCATTCCTTTGCTAGTAGAATTAAATAGCTTGTAATTAAAACAAACTTTTCCAATGGCGTGACCATTTCATTTTACGCAATTACAAATAGAGCTTTTTATGCCATTTTAATTTAGTATACCTAGAATACAGTACAGTAATTGGCTTTCAGTACCAGGGTACTACTTCACAGAGAAAGTAAAATTCAGCACCAATGTGGTGCTCTGTGAGTAAAACTCAACACCAAAGCGACGCTCTGTGAGTAAAATTCAACACCAAAGCGACGCTCTGTGAGTAAAATTCGACACCAAAGCGATGTTCTGTTAGTAAAATTCAACACCAAAGTGTTGTTCAGTGAGTAAAATTCAGCACCAAAGCAACACTCTGTAAGTAAAATTCAACATCAAAGCGATGTTCTGTGAGTAAAATTCGACACCAAAGCGATGTTCTGTTAGTAAAATTCGACACCAAAGCGATGTTCTGTGAGTAAAATTCAACACCAAGGTGTTGTTCTGTGAGTAAAATTCAATACCAAAGCAACGCTCTGAGTAAAATTCAGCACCAAAGCGATGTTCTGTGAGTAAAATTCAGTACCGAAGTGTTGTTCTGTGAGTAAAATTCAGCACCGAAACAATGCTCTGTGAGTAAAATTCAACACCAAAGCGATGTTCTGTGAGTAAAATTCAGCACCGAAGTGTTGTTCTGTGAGTAAAATTCAGCACCGAAACAATGCTCTGTGAGTACAACCAGCACCGAAGTGTTGTTCTGTGAGTAAAATTCAGCACCAAAGCAACGCTCCGTGAGTAAAATTCAACACCAAAACGATTCTCTGTGTGAAAATTCAACACGAAAGTGTTACTCTGTGAGTAAAATTCAACACCAAAGCGATGTTCTGTGAGTAAAATTCAGCACCAAAATGTTGTTATGTGAGTAAAAATCAGCACCAAAGCAACGCTCTCTGAGTAAAATTCAATACCAAAGCAACGCCTCGTGAGTAAAATTCAACACCAAAGCGACACATTGTGAGTAAAATTCAACACCAAAGCGACGCTCTGTGAGTAAAATTCAACACCAAAGCGACACATTGTGAGTAACATTTAATACCAAAGTAACGCCTCGTGAGTAAAATTCGACAACGAAGCAAGGTTCTGTGAATAAAATTCAGCACCAAAGCGACGTTCTGTGAGTAAAATTGAACACCGAAGTGACGTTCTGTGAGTAAAATTCAGCACCAAAGCGACGTTCTGTGAGTAAAATTCAACTCCAAAGTGGCGTTCTGTGAGTAAAATTCAACACCGAAGTGACGTTCTGTGGGTAAAATTCAACATCAAAGTGACGTTCTGTGAGTAAAATTTCTGCACTAAAGCAACGGCTTGTGGGTAAAATTCAACACCAAAGCAACGCTTCGTGAGTAAAATTCAACACCAAAGCGAGGTCTGTGAGTAAAATTTAGCACCAAAGCAACGTTCTGTGAGTAAAATTCAGCACCAAAGCGACGCTCTGTGAGTAAAATTCAACATCAAACCGACACATCGTGAAACATTGTGAGTAAGATTCAACACCAAAGCAACGTTCTGTGAGTAAAATTTAGCTCCAAAGCGACGCAAGTAAAATTCAACATCAAAGCAACACTGTGAGTAAAATTCAGCACCAAAGAAAGACGTCTCTTGAGCAAAATTCAACACCAGAGAGATGCCTCGTGAGTAAAATTCAACACCAAAGCTGCGCTCTGTGAGTAAAATTCAACACCAGAGCTACGCTCTGTGAGTAAAATTCAGCACCAGAGCTACGCTCTATGAGCAAAATTTAGCACCAAAGCGACACTGTGAGTAAAATTCAACAGTTTCCTAACTGCACCAGAGTCATACTCTACGAGTAAATTCCAATATTTTACTTCTTGATTTTTGCACCAGTCATAGTCCGCGAGCAAAACTTAACAATACCCCTTACGCATCTGAATGCTATGCTGGTAAAACTCGAACAGTTTTGTCACAGATACAAAGTAATTTCATGAAACTTGGCCTATTCAATCACGTAAGAGTTACTTCGTGTAATTTCGACCCGCGGAAGTAATATCGTCGCCATAGCGCTCACAGTTTCATAAAGTTGCTGAAACTGTGGTTTGGAAACTGAATAAATCAAGAGATAAACTTACTTCTCCGGTACTTCTACCAAACGTCATGTTGTCGAATGTGGAGACAAGACAAAATTGAGAAAGTTCTTTCGAGAATTTTTGAAATACTTGACTTGTGTATAACTTGTGCCGAAAAACTCGCCATGGAACATTTAGAAAAAGGAAGGATCAGGGTAACTTAGAAGTTTTGGCAGGACCAGACTAATTCAAGACAAACTTTCAGATTTACATGGTAAAAGAATTCGTTTTCTATGAAAATTAATATAATTTCACTTAAAAGCATTCATTTATTTTTCCTATTTCTCAACAAATGCTTATTGTGTAATTAATTTTTTTTGTGATTATCAATCTATATCACATTCCATGTTGTTTCAAATCTATATAATATTTTTTTTTTTAGATAACTGAGATTTTCACCTCATAAAATTACCAAGATTTAATATCATTATTCAAAATAATGGTGAATACGCAGATATGAAAATTAAAAATGAAATTTTGAAAATAATCATAACAACTTAATGCATCACTACATTAATCATATTCCCTGACCATAATACCATAACATGTCTATCACTGCACTTCTGCTTAGAAATGTGACACTGACATATAATATTAATATATTTTTTGTTTCTATATATATTTGTTATTAGAAACTTTCTTTCGGTAAAACAATAGTTCAAATTTTGATAGAGTATCTGTTGAAGAAACTCAATATTATCTTTCCGTGGTGCACTGTGGGCATTTCAAAGGGGTATTTGCAGCGTCCTTTCGGCCCCCAGCATCACCAACTTTATAGCTTTTAAAATTACCTCCAATTCCGTTTCCTTTCTTCAGTTTTGCTGTCCAGCCTCTCCAACTATTACTTCTGAGAGCGATTATGGGGTTTTCATCCATTTCAACCAACCTGTAGATCCTTGTATTTTATTGATCTTATTTTCTGTATCTTTTTATCTTCCTGTCCTACCACTCTAGCTCTCTTTTTCAATGTCTTCAGCGCTGAATGGCCGAACGTACCCCAGCGCTTGGCTTGACAGCCTAAATTTCATATAATAAAAAAACCAGTGTTATTGTGGCCCGTGCATAATGTGAAATTCTTTCCTAAAGAAGCTTATGCGTGCTGTTATAAATATTGATTAAAATCAAGCAAATTATATATTGATCTGTCTCATTATTATTATTATTATTATTATTATTATTATTATTATTATTATTATTATTATTATTATTATTATTATTATTATTATTATTATTATTATTATTATACAAAAAGCAAATACAATCTGACAGATAAATGAGGCAAATTGTACCTTCTTGTGGCATTTCTTAAAATATATTAGCAACCAATTCTATGTAAGAATGCACAATTCTTTAGCTTCCAATGGCACTTACTTGTTTGGTCAGAAAGAATGATTTTTCAAAGGAACCAAGCCTCCCTCGTCAAAAGAAACGGACTTTCATGGGCACCTCGCCCCCTTCGTCAAAAGAAATTAACTTTCATGGGATCCTGCCCCTTGTCGTCAGATGAAAATGATTTCCAAAGGCTCCTGGGCATCTCCACAAAAAATAACTTTCAGTCTCTTTTTCCCTTTCGTCGGAAGGAAATGATTTTCAAGGCTCCTGGCCACTTTCTTTGGAAGAAAATGACTTTCATTGGTACTTGGTCCCTTTCATCAGAAGAAAATTACTTTCAAGGGCACCTCAAACTCTTTGTCAAAAGAAATTTATTTCCAGAGGCTCGTGGTTACCTCCATAAAACAATAACTTTCAGAAACTCTTTTCCCCATTCATCTGAAGGAAATGATTTTCAAGGCCCCTGGCCCCTTCGTTAGAAGAAATGACTTTAATTGGCTGTTGGCCACTTTCATCTGAAGAAAATGACTCATGGGCTCTTTGCGCACTTCGTCGAAAGAAAATGACTTACAGGGTGTCCTGGCCTCCTTCGAAGAAAATGACACTCAAGGACTCTTAGCTCCCTTCGTCAGAAAAAAAAGGGCATTTTAGGGGCTCTGGTCCCCCTTTCGTCAAAAGGACATGAATTTCAACAGCACTTATTCCTTTTTGTTGAAAGAAAATAACATTCATTGTCTCCTGGGCTCGTTCATCAGTAGAAAACGACTTTCATAGGGTTCCTGTCTTCTCTGTCAGAAAAAATTACTTTCAAAGGCTCCTGGTCTCCTTCATCAGAAGAAAATAACTTTCTAGGGCTCGTGGCCCCCCTTCATAAAAAAAAATTACTTTCAAGGGTTTCTGAAACCCATCAGAAGATGAAGATGGCTTCCATGGGATCCTGGCCCCTTTTGTTTTAAGAAAATGTTTTTATGGACATCTGGCGTCCTTTGTAAGAGGAAAAGTTCTTTCAAGGGCTTCTGGCCCCCTTAATCAGAAGAAAATTACATTCTTGGGATCGTGGCCCCCTGTCTCAAAAGAAAAGGGCTATAAAGGATTCCTGGGTTCCCTCTTTAAAAGAAAATGACTTTCAAGAGTTCATGATCACTTTTGTTAGAAGTAAATGACTTTCAAGGGCTCATGATCCCGTTGTTAGAAGTAAATGACTTGACTTCTGGTCTCCCTTTTTCGAAGGCAATAACTTTCAAGTGATCCCGGTCCCTTTTGTCCCCTGAACTCTTCATCGGAAGAAAATTACTTATAATGTCTTCTGTCTCCCATCATCAGAAGGAAGTTACTTTCACTGAATCCTGGCCTCCTGCATCAAATGAAAATGTCTCTCAGTGATTTTTGGATCCCTTCGTCAGAAGAGAGTTACTTCCAAGGGTTCATGGCCCCTTTGTCAAAAGAAAATG
This sequence comes from Macrobrachium rosenbergii, assembly GCF_040412425.1. Classification (NCBI taxonomy): domain Eukaryota; kingdom Metazoa; phylum Arthropoda; class Malacostraca; order Decapoda; family Palaemonidae; genus Macrobrachium; species Macrobrachium rosenbergii. The sequence continues at coordinate 52,169,603 of NC_089749.1, read as the reverse complement.
ACTTTCAAGTGCTACTGGTCCTCTCCATCTGAAGAAAATAAGTGCTGGTGGTCTTCTCCATCTGGAGAAGTAAATTTCGATAACTCCTGGCTCATTTTGTCTGAAGAAAATGACTTTCAGTGGCTCCTGGACCTCTCATTAGAAGAAAAAATGACTTTCATGAAATCCTGGCTACTTGCTTCAGAAAAAATTACTTTCAAGGGATTCTAGCCCCCTTCGTCAGAAGAAAATGACTATCGAGTTCCTGGGCCCTCTTGCTTAAATAAGAGGACTTCCAGGGACTCCTGACCCCTTTTGTCTGAAGAAAATGACTTTTCATGGCCCCTGGTCCCTTCATCAGAAGGAAATGACATTCAGTGGCCCCTGATCCCTTCATCAGAAGAAAATAACTTTCAATGGTTCCTGGTCCCTTTCATCAGAAGAAAATGACTTTCAATGGCCCCTGGTCCCTTCATCAAAAGAAAATAACTTTCTGTGGCCCCTGGTCCCTTCATTCGAAGAAAATGACTTTCAATAGCCCCTGATCCCTTCATCAGAAGAAAATGACTTTCATTTGGCCCTGGTTCCTTCATCAGAAGAAAATTACTTTCAAGGTCAATTGATTCCTTTCAGTGGAAGAAAATGGCTGACTTATAAGAGCCCCTGCCTCCCCTTGTCTACAGAAAATTACTTTCATATCATCCTTAGTACCTTCATCAAAAGAAAATGACGTTCAAGGGCTGCTGGCCCCTCTAGTTAGAAGAAAATGACTTGTAAGGGATTCTGATCTCCAACATCAGAAGAAAATTACTTGTAAGGGCCTCTGGTCCCGTTGTGTATGAAGTAAATGACTTTCAAGGGCTTCTGGTCACCATCAGAAAAAATGGCTAGATTACAAGGGCTCCTGGCCCAATTTATCAGAAGAAATCTAACTCATTTCCCGTGCTGAAGGGTCCAGGAGCTCTTGAAAGCTAAAGAAATGTGTATTGTTAATATATTGTGCTTCCGAAAGCTACATAAACACTGCCCTTTTGTTGCCTGTATTATTATCATCATCTCTACCGTGAAATAGGACGTGGATTTCATACTGACTTAATTTTGTTTGTTTCTCTGTCAGTCCTGACTCTTTGTCCATGGAGAGTATTTCAACGAAGTTGATAAATTTCATTGGAAAGTTTTGGACGAATGGGCTTTTGGCCAAAGAAGGATGAATTAGATTTTGAAGTAGATGGGAACATGGATGCTCTTTTCTTTTGTTGTCCACGAGATATCTCAAAATTCCCTCGATTTACGTCAGTGTGAATTTTGTTGAAGGGGTGAGGTAGGATTTAAGGAATGGTTTATAATGTTGCGAAATAGAACTCATTTTGGATGCGAGTCCAGGTTTTTTTTTTGTGATATCACATTTTTAAAAATTTCTTTGTCAAATGGCAACAACATAAAAATATTTCACATGCTGTGTAATAATACTCTTCTGAAGTAGTGCTTCCCGGACAGACGGTTACCAAGAGAACAAAAGATTGAATACTATTCTTTGTTTTCACGTCATGAAATATAAAGCTTTATGAAAATAATGCTTTAGCGTCGAGTAAATATATGAGTGTTTCTTTTACTCGTCTGTCCATTTACTTATTAACACATTTATTTATTAATGTATTCATTTGTCTTTCATATATCTCTAATCCCTTTGCACCCGGGATATCACCCCCTCTGAAAAAGCAGGTCAGGCTGTCACGAAACCTTATTAGTGACTCCAGGTAGTTTTGCCGTTTTTTTTCTTTTTTACTTTATGATGTCGTCTTTCAGAAATGAATTTCGTTTCTTTTTTTCAGGATTTATAAGGCTAGTAAGATTAAAGACCTTATATTTTTGTATTCGGTAAGTAATCAAAATTCGCAATGGAACCTTTGAAATAAGATATTCCCCACTAAGAATTTTCAGTATGTGTGTGTAACCTTATGTATATATATATATATATATATATATATATATATATATATATATATATATATATATATATATATATATATATATATATATATATATGTATATGTGTGTGTGTGTGTGTGTGTATACATATGTATATACACAAACACACACACACACTCATATATATATACACACATACTGTATGTATATATGTAATGTAAAATTCTAAAGTACCTAATTTTTTGTTGTTGGCTTATGAGACTCGTTATAAAGCACTATAAGTCATTGTCGCTTGCATCAAACGCGAAACACTAAGTTAATAACCAATTCCTATATACGTTCTTATTTCTAATGTAAGGAATACGCACGAAACTATCTCTCAGGTCCTTGGTTATATCCGTTAAAATATTACCTCTAAAATATTGCCATTAAGCATCAGTTCAGCGCTTTCAGAAGAACGATCTGATCACAAAAACTGATTTATGAACGAACAACGAAATGGAGATGAGACTCCCTACCTCCTGTAAAAGCAAGCAGAACACAGGCAAGCAAGCAAGCAAGCAAGCAAGCAAGCAGTTGCGTTTCTTTACAGCCGCATTATCCAAACCCTTCTGGAATAACATGGGAGAGCTGTCCTCAAGGCGGAATTAATGTTGTTGCCTCGAGTACCCAATCATTTCGAAGTGGCGCATTCAAAGGCATATCCCTACTATTACCACTACTACTACTACTATTGCTGCTAGTACAAGTACTACCACCACCACCTCCTCCTCCTCCTCCTCCTCCTCCTCCTTAACCTTTGGGTTTGTAAAGAACAAGCTGGAATTACAAGGCCATAAGTTTTCGAAGACGTATACCTTTGATACCGCACATCTTTCCCTTCTCGGAAGCTGAGCAATGTCCCGGTCATGGGATCTGCAGAAACGATGCTGCTTGTGTGCAAAAGTTCATGCAAATCAGATGGGTGAGATACAACCGGTGGGTTTTCGTTGGTTAGTGACTGTAAAGCAAAATGAAAGCGTAGGTAATGAAGTATTTTTTTTTATTTTCATCTCTTTTCGAAGATAAGTCAGTCTATTCTTGTTAACCTGGAAAGCTAAACGCACACCAGCGGAATTTCGGCCAACATTTGCGTCACTGCAAAGAAGCTGCGTCATATAGTTTAGCGTAATTCTGAATATGAATGAAAGCACTCGATTAAAGACCTGGCAACTGTGGAGTTCTTAAAGGAAACTGTACGCTATTGTTGATAATTATAACGCATAAATTGGTAGAATCACTTTCCCTTGATAATCGACAAAATTGTTTCCTAGTTAAGTAGGAAATGGCGTCACCAAAACCGTTAATCGAGATTCCTTAACGATCGTGTCTTTGGGTTCAGTTTTTATCTTTTTACTTTTTTTGTATAGTTGAAATGAAGATTCAGTCTTTATTCCAAGGCTGTTTGTGTATTTACAGTTAGCTACGACTTCATAGTGATGTCTCAATATAGGCAGCGTATATTTTTTTTTAAGTTATAGTGTAACTGTATTCCTCTTTGTCTCCATATTGACATGGTGATATCATCTTGGCGTATCATCTTAGTCCTTGTTTACGTTTCCCGATTTATTTCATATAAAGATTAAGTATTTACCTTAATAACTTTTGGCTTAATTATTTGTGATCCATCACAACTTGGAGATAACTCAGTCTCTTTTTTTTTTTGCCAAATGAGAATAAACCTTTTATTTCATAACTACTGTGTTTTAATATAGTTCTGTACCTTCATTATAAATGGTAATTTAGTCCGGTTTTCAAATTTTGGTTCAGTTTTTTCTTACAGGACTGCTGAACATTGATTCAAAATTCTTTCCATTGCTGCTGATGCGAGAATAATGTTCTTGCTTCATTCCACAAGTGACTCAGTTTCACAGAAATATCACGGTTCAGCTCTTGACCGTTTAGTTTAGTTTCTTCTCTTTTACTTTGTTGATAATGAAGTTTAACGGTTGATTTAGAATTCAATCCATTAATGTTGATGCGTGAATAATATTCTTACCCTATTCTGTGACCAAGTTTCACAGAAATAATTCGGTTCAGCTCTTGACCGTTTAGTTTAGTTTAGTTTCTTCTCTTTGCTTTGTTGATAATGAAGTTTGACGGTTGAATTCAATCCATTAATGTTGATGCCTGAATAATTTCTTAGTGACCAAGTTTCACAGAAATATCTCGGGTTCAGCTCTTGACTGTTTAGTTTAGTTTAGTTTCTTCTCTTTGTTTTGTTGACAATGAAGTTTTAACGCCTGTTTCAGTACCATCTGTCTAGATTTAGCCAGCCTTGTGCTGGCACGGGCTCTTGCGCTTCAGCATCCCGTAAAGTGTCACGACTGAGAAATATTGGAAACTGAAGTCACGCCGCTCGGATGACAGCTGACTGACTCCTCCCTGCCACAGGAGGACGGTGCCTCTTGAACACAGACGAGGCCCCAGCGGCGACGAGGGCTTAGGGCGTCAAAGCGAAATTCGTGATTGATGGTTATAGTATGCAGCTTGTACTTGTTAAGGGCTTAAGGCTGGGGAAGAAGGGGTTTGCTGGGGAGAGGCCACAGGGGAGGAACAGAACAGATTGGACTACAGGGGACGCGTGTGTGTGGTGGTAAATACACGAGATGGGTAAGAACGTGTGAAGAAACGAAAAAAAAAAAATGTTTTGGGGGGGGGAATAAATAGATCAGACGGCCATGAAAGCATTCCTGGGGTGATGAAGACGCTTGCAAGCAAGAAAGAAGTTTGTGAAGAAAGAAGGAGAAGAAGCTTGAGGATAGGGTGAGGAGGCGGTGGGAAGAGGAGGGATGGGGATAGAGTCAATAGATATGGAGGAGAGAAATGAGTCGAGGGAATGGGAGAGGGGGGATGGAGAAGGGAGGGTGGCCAGGGGTATCAGAGGTTGCTTGGGCAGGGTTTGAGGCTAGTTTATAGGGTATGTGTGGGGGTGGGGGGATCTAGATGGGCGTCCGTTGGGAAATAGGGAAGGGGAGGGGAGGGTGGAGGGCCAACACCTATTGGTGGGTACGTTTATGGGGGAGCCGGCTGGGATGAGAGGGGGGGGGAGGAACTGGGTAGGGGCAGATTAGGATGGGGGATGCTAGTAGTGTGGACGTGGCTACTAGCTTGGCCCTCTGGCACCCATCTTTCTTCGCCCCTCCCATTCTTCTTAGCCCTCCCTTTTCCCCCATCTCTCTCTCTCTCTCTCTCTCTCTCTCTCTCTCTCAACTCGTTCTGCCTTCTCCTCCTCCTCCTCCTCCTTCCTCACCCATCTCTTTGCTTTCATACCGCATAGCTCGACAACCTTATGCTTGAATTCTTCGCCTTATAAAGGGCAGAGGAAAAGCCAGCAATGTCTGAGCCATTTGCTTGAAGTGGCCCTTCTTCTTCTATCCTACGCCATTTCTTTGCGCTCGTCTCGTCGGTGTGCAACGTTAACACTGCTGCTGCAACTATTTAGTTAAATAGTTGCAGTAGTATTGATAGTGGCAGGAGAAGTAATGACGGGAATGTTAGTTTTGACAGTAATGGTGTATAATGTGGCAATCATGATGGTAACCGGATATGAAATTATGTGTACAATATATGCCGTATATATATATATATATATATATATATATATATATATATATATATATATATATATATATATATATATATATATATATTTATATATATATATATATATATATATATATATATATATATATATATATATATATATATATATATATATATATATATATATATATATATATATATATATATATATATATATATATATATATATATATATATATATATATATATATATATATATATATATATGCGTGTGTATAAAAAGTTATACCCAAAGAAAAATATTGTTACATACCTTCCCGAATTTTGGACCGAGGTACCTTAATGCTGCATATCAATGGCGAGAGAGAGAGAGAGAGAGAGAGAGAGAGAGAGAGAGAGAGAGAGAGAGAGAGAGAGAGAAAGGGGCTGTCCCGGACTTGACGACTGCAAGTCTAAACTTAAGAGTTTATTACCCGTAGACTATCGTACTTACACAACAAAAATATATGGGTACATATTGCGTTATATACGGTTGAAATATTTATTATTATTATTATTATTATTATTATTATTATTATTATTATTATTATTATCTTAAAAGGAGAAAAGAAACGCTTGCCTTAACAGAGCACCTGTCAGTGGGAAGTACCTTGTTGCGTGAGACTGCGCAGTGCAATAAATAAAAAAAGGCAAACGTTTTCAACGATGCTTGCAATGCAAAAGCAATGAGGAAGAGGGCGTACTGTTAACTATGCAACCCATGCCCGCGGACGTACATGGCCATGAAGACAAGACCGAACGGTCTCTCAGAGACCCAATGAACTCCCAGGATAAAAAAAAAGACCTCATTATTATAAACCTTATCGCCAGGGAGGGAGTAATCACTATTTCCCGAAAGAGATTCGTGTAGGGAAATGATTCTGGGTGATTAATTCTCAGTACTGAGGTTTGGGAAATTCTGCGTTTTTTTCCGAAAAATATTGTTTTCTTGATAATTCCGAAAACTAACGTGAATGGAAAACAAGAACTCAAAAAAATAATCCTTGGTGTTACATTACCTAACTGTTTGATATATTTTTCTTGTTGGGAGGAATTATTTTGTGCAGTCATGAATGTAAAGTTTATATATATATATATATATATATATATATATATATATATATATATATATATATATATATATATATATATATATATATATATATATATACATACACACACACATATATATATGTATATATATATGTGTGTGTGTGTGTGTGTACATACACCTTGGTGCTGTGATACTGTAATACTAGTTTTTGGGAGATTTGGTTAAGAAACAGCTGCCTTAGAAATTAATATATAATTTTAAAATGAGACTAATAGAAAGCTGCAAATTTCATCCTACAGAGTTATTCAAGTGAGACTTGTTTTAAGTTTTAGAATCGATTTACAGGATTATAAGAACCTTTTTCGTTTTTTGGGGGGATGGGGTGATACAGGGGTGGTACGGTGGGTTTGAACTGGTAACGGGAGGTTCGGAATGATCTAGTGGTAAGTTTGCTGGACAGCAAATTGTACCCTGAGCAGGAATTCCGGGCAAAAGACCTATTTTAGCAATAATACAAAGAAAGAGTGTGTTGAAACACGAAATGAAGTCATGGGATTAACTGAACTCTCTCTCTCTCTCTCTCTCTCTCTATTAACTGAACTCTCTCTCTCTCTCTCTCTCTTCTCTCTCTCTCTCTCTCTCTCTCTCTCTGTTTATTTGTCTACCTTTTTCTAAGCAGCCGCGTATACGATTTCCATGAATTATAACAACAGGGCATCATGTGTTGGTTAACCTCCCCAAGAGGTGTCACAGAGAGAGAGAGAGAGAGAGAGTTCTTGTGTAATTTTTCAACGAACTTCTGCCTAACTTCAGTGCATTTCGCCCACTGTTGTTCAAGCATTGCTATCTCGTTCCAGAAGAAGGCTGTACCCGAGGTTCCGAATACTTTACTACTCCAAAACAAGGATGATTTCATTATTTCTCTCGAAATGATGACCATAAAGGTGAGATTTGAGGTATCAGGAAACAGGAAGGTTCAGACGGTGCAGTTGAGTAATAAGTAAATGAGTCGTGAAATTCAGGATATATGGCACGTCTCTGGTGCACTTTCAGCCATTCTGCACTTAAGGCAGTTGGAAGAGGGGGTTAAAGGAGTTAGACAGCAAGATAAAGGGACCCAGATAATAAATGAGTTGGAGTAAATTATCCAAAGGCAAAAAAACAGAAGTAATAGTAAGAAAGTTACAAAGCAAGATGGAAAAAAGGATACGAGAATGGAGGTTAATTAAAAGGTTAATAACTGTGTGCAGTTAGGGGACGAAGGGACGCTACAAACTCCCTTCAGTACACCTTGTGAGGTAGACTGACTGCGCTACCAACCATTAGAGGATGGTCAGGACAAGAAAGTATCCCCCATTGCTGCCTTTGGTGTTTCAGTGTGTAATACTACCCATTGATAGTTTAAACTTTTCCAGATAGCCAACCATGGTAACTCCCGAAAAATGTCCAGTCTCTAAGGCCACACCTAGGCAACAGACACCAATTTGCTGAAGTTTTTAGGAGTCGGAAGTCCATGGTAATTCATTGCTTACTTTAGGTAGTTTGATTTTTTTCAAATTCAAGAACCCTTGTCTCATCCTGATTACCAATCTCCTGTGGAAATGACATGGATCAGCCAGCAAGTGATTCAGAAATGTCCAGATAGTCTCCACTGTGGCTAGCTTCTGCTCTTCTGTCAACACTCGTGGCACCTATTTGCAGACAGCTCGTTCATCACCAAAAGCTTGTTAGAATAATGTACATTGACCCAGTACTGATGCCATTCTGCCCTGAAATGAAAAACTGCAGTATCTACAAAATTTTTGAAATTGAGATATGCCATCAATTGGGCTCGTGAAACCTAATACACAAGTTATTGCAGTTTCAGAATGATTTTTAAATGCTTTCCCCAAGTATTTGGGGGTCCCATT
>NC_089749.1:52148607-52151107 GCF_040412425.1 Macrobrachium rosenbergii | reverse complement strand
AGGGTTGTAACATGAAAAAGATAGATAAAAAAAAATTTACAAGCGAATCGGAAGTGGCAAAGGTTGGGGAAATGATTAGACAAAAGTGTAATAAGAAAAAAAATTAGACTGATCAAGAAAAAATAACGAATCGTCTCGTTAAATGGTTAACCCCAGAGGTCCAGACAAGTCTATTTATACCCCTTAATGCCTTACCTAGCTCCGTCTTAACCAACCATCAACGTAGCTCAGTCAAACACTATTCCAAGGTTGCTCAGTGAAAAGAGGGAGTTGGAGTGGTTGGACAGCTTAATAAAGGGATGAAGAAAATTAAGGAGATGAAATACAAGGATCTAACGGTGGAACCGGGAGAAAATCCCACAATTGCGATGAGAAGTAGTAATTAGAGCGGCTGGACAGCACGATAGAAGAAAAGAAGCAGGAATGGGGGTAAATCAATCAAAGAGAGATAGTGTGAAGCTTAATTAACAATTGGAGTTTATCAAGGTATTTTTTCAGAGTTTTTTTTTGTTTAATTTATCTTACGAAATTTGGATACTGAAAAGAAAGTAAATTAGAGAGTAGAACAGAAAATTGGAAGAGCCACTAACCTATAAATCTCATGGTTCAAAGAATAGGTTCAAATGACAATCTATAAATCTCATGGTTCAAAGAATAGGTTCGAATGACAATCTATAAATCTCATGGTTCAAAGAGTAGGTTCAAATGACAATCTATAAATCTCATGGTTCAAAGAATAGGGCGATTGACAAATTACAAAACCTCAGGAGTAAAGAAGAGCAAAGCTTCATGACGTTTCAAGAAAGAATTTTGCTGTGCAACAATCGATGAAGTTTAAAAACTCCACTGAAGATGATCTGTACTTGGATGGGTGACCGGTAATAAAATCCAACCGCTGTTGATATAAGTAATAAGATCTCGTTACTATATATTTTGTGGGAGGAGGGAAGAGGAAGGGGAGGGAAGGGAGGGATTGCTGTGACAGTATACTTGGGTAATGATGATGATTATGATTTCATTTCATTATACGTCCTGACAACAGTGATATTAGTACAATGAACAAAGTCGTCTGCCTGTGCTTCTGAAGCTTGCATGAGACCTCAGGAGTCCGATGGGAGTGGCAATGGGAAACACTGAGGACTGAAAACTCAGCAGAGTGAGTGGTGCCACTTTCAATAAATGTCTGTGGGGGTTCTCTCTCTCTCTCTCTCTCTCTCTCTCTCTCTCTCTCTCTCTCTCTCTCTCTCTCTCTCTCTCTCTCTCTCTCTCTCAAAGAGAAGACCCTTTATCTTAGGATATAGCTTGCTTTGTACGTTCCGTTGTCAGTTTTTGTCATGGCTATATGAGGTGATGACATAATCATATCTTCATTTCTTGTCACAACTATATATCTATTTGTCTATATTTTTAATAAATATATATTCATTTTGTCATAAATATATATATATATATATATATATATATATATATATATATATATATATATATATATATATATATATATATATTTTTTTTTTTTTTTTTGTCGAAACTATGCAGGTCTTTATATTTTCCCTAAAAGATCTTCATTTCTTGTCATTCAAAGCATATATTTAATTTTTGTATTATATTAATTTTGTTTATTATATATTAATTTTTTAATATATATTTTTGTCATACCTAGGCTTCTTTCTATATTTTTCATTATCTTCATCTCTTGCCATAAGTATATATGAACTTTTTGTCATATATCAATTCTGTATTCATATGATTATGAATTTTCTTGCATACCTGTTTTTGTCATACATAGGCCTATGTATAATGAAAACATGTTTGTAAGAATATGAATCTATACGTAAATGAATACAAAATTAAGATATATTATGACAAATTTTCACATATTCTTATGACAAGAGATGAAGGCAATGACAAAAAAATATATATATAGTATATATTTTTTGTCATTAAGCCCCGACAAAACACCATGCAAAAAGGGTCTTTCTTTTTCTTCAATCGTCTACAGTACACCAACTTCACATTGCATTGGTTCTCTCTCCCCATCCCATTCTACCCATACATGACCCCCTCCACCCCCAGTACCCCTTGCCCCTACCACCACCACCAATTATGTATGGCGTCAGCAGTAAGTAATGTGATAATGGAAGGACAGTAGGAGGAGGTCGCCCTCCCACTCGTCGAGTGTATGGTAGGAGAACAGTGTGGAGTTATGTTGTTATGTTGTTATGCTGTGTTCTGTGTTGTTACTGAAGTTGATATGCTCGAATTTTGGCCTTCTAAACCACTTCGTCAACTTCAGAGATAAGATTGCGCAAATTTCTACGTAACAAGGCTATTATGGAGGAGCGAAAAATTCAAAGTCCAACTATATTACTGAATTGTTTGCTTTTAATGTAAATTTTTTATTTGTTTTTTTACGACAAGTAAATATTTACATAATTTTTTTCATATTAAATGTTTTTTCATATCCTGTCCTTATGTTCATCCACTGACCATCTCTACT
>NC_089749.1:52128607-52143607 GCF_040412425.1 Macrobrachium rosenbergii | reverse complement strand
TAGCGGCTGTACAGAAAACTCTAATGCGCCGAAGAAACTTCGGCGCATTTTTTGTTTGTTTTTATTTGTTACTGCAGACTTTGAAAATGTATATATAACATAACACAGACAGACAGAGATCCCATCTAGTATGTAAGAAAAACGTCTCCCAATGTTATGATAGTTACCCTGAAGCCATGCCGTGTTTAACATTGACATAATCACTTAAGCATGTGTCATTCAGACTATTGGACATGGACATATATATATTCATATATATATATATATATATATATATATATATATATATATATATATATATATATTATATATATATATATATATATATATATATATATATATATATATATATATACATATATATATACATATATATATATATATATATACACATATATATAATATATATAGTTGAATGTACTTGGAAATAAAACAGCAGCCTTCTCGCCCTCTGCGTACAGTGGAAATCACCAAATGCCTGATAGATGTCTGTAAAGTATTTAGAGGTACGTTAATGAAAATACATTTTGTTGATGCAATGGTAGTGAGCCTTGTGTATAGCAATGGAAGTTTTCTGCACTCGACACTTATCCTTGATTCGTAAGTTATAGAATTAGCTTTGCAGTAGTTGTTTTTCTTCTTCTAGTACCCTGAGAGAACTGTTTTATTGAATAAGCAAATACATATAAATTAAATAATGAGGGATATATATATATATATATATCTATGTATATATATATATATATATATATATATATATATATATATATATGTATATATATATATATATATATATATATATATATATATATATATATATATATATATATATATCCTCATTCCTTTAATTTATATGTATTTGCTTATTATATATACAATATATAAGCATATATACGCACATATAAATGTATATATATACTGTATATATGTACATAATCATATATAAATACACAGACACACATATATACACACACACACACATATACACACACACACACACACACACACACACACTCCACTCCTCCTTGCTGACTTTCAACAGCAGCAAACAGAAGACTGCCAAACAAAAGTAGAGAACCATTTGCAAAAATAAACATGGGAAGAGAAAAAAGAATTCGCCCTTTGTTTCTGAAACAGGCGACTCAGCGCCCAGCGTATTAAAAGAAATACGTCCAGGTGGACATTTTCTCTGGTCCCTGTCCCTCCAATCGGCGGTTTTCGCCACACACAGACGTCCAGGTAAGGCTTCGCGAATAGTAGAAGCTTCAGGTTGAAAAAGCTTCACCTACCCACTTGTATTTGTGTGTGTGTGTGGTTGGAGCTTTGTTTTTCGTTGCGCACGCGCATGAACTTATTAGTATATTTGGGATTATTCTGCATAATCTGTTTTTGTGTCTTCGAGAGTTCTATTGCATATTCATAAAATTATGAAGGAGGAGAATCGATGCTTACTTTAAGAGAGTTTTGTAGTCTTTATTTTCAAGGATACACACTGCAATTTTTAGGTAACTTCTGAAGCCACACTCTTATAGAGAAAAATGCTTAAAACTATATACATACACACACACACACACATATATATATATATATATTATAAATTATATATATATTTATATATATATATATATATATATATATATATATTTATATATTTATATTTATACATATATTTTATGTATATATATATATATATATTTATGTATGTATGTATGTATGTATGTATACCTGCGCGAGCATGTGTGTGTATGTATATATGTAATCCCTTGTCAGCTCGTACAAACCGTTTCATGAATACATCTAGTACAACCAGTTGTCAGTAAATGCTGCAGAGTTTACGAAGAGGCAAAGAGTGGAGCTTTATCGCACCGTGAGGACGGAAAAGTAGATTATTAGTCTCGCAGACGAAATCTGATTAGCCTGCCGACCGTGTCAGCGGATTGCATGACATCACAAATTTATCCCTCTCTATCCCTGCCGCCTCTCTTTGTTAGTTTGAATGTCCTCATCTTTATAATTTAGTTTCTTCTTCTTTGCTAATATTGTGTGCCCCAGTTGTTAAGTTATGTCAGTGCATAGTAGAAGGGAATATGCAGTTAGAAAATGTCAGTAGCCTACATTAACTAGTTGCCAACGCCCAGAAATTTGGACAGCCTTTGGTATAACAAGTCGGCTATCTATCTATCCCTCTATCTATCTATCTATCTGTCTGTTTTCTTTCCTTCTTTGTTTCTCTAAATACAGGGCCACTTTATAAAATAAATTACTGAAGTATGCTCCAGGGTTACTCTGCCCCGTAGGGGGTAGTGTCGTCAGTGCACCTCATGCGGTGCACTGTAGCCATTACTTAAGGTTCTTTGCAGCGTGCCTTTGGCCCCTAGCTGCAACCCCTTTCGTTCCTTTTACAGTACCTCCTTACATATTATCATTCTTCCATCTGACTTTCCACCCTCTCTAACAGTTGTTCCATAGTGCAACTGCGAGGTTTTCCTCCTGTTGCATCTTTAAAACCTTTTACTGTCAGTTTCCGTTTCAGTGCTGAATGACCTCATAGGTCCCAGTGCTTGACCTTTGGCCTAAAATCTATATTCAGTTCAGTTCAGGGCTACTCTGAAATCTCTGAAGGTTATAAGTCTAACATAGAGTTGAGTCTTACTCACTGAATTCCAAAGGGTCGGATTTGACTTGAGAATATGTACTTCAAGTTGTAGGTGGATTTCAGCTTGTAAAAAAAAAAAAAGTAATTTTCGCTTAGTTTTAGTGTAAGTAAGCTGTAAACAAAAGAAGTCTTAGGTTCAGCCGGATTTAGCTTTAAAATAACTCGATTACGCTTTGGGAGACTGCAGATACAGCTTCAGAACGAGGTGGCTGGAAATAAAATCTTATGTCATGGAAACTGGGAGTGAAAAAAGAGCTCTACCGTGAAATATTCTTTGAAAAAGAAAGCGTTTAACTTTTCGTTACCTGGAAATAAAATCTTATGTCATGGAAACTAGAAAGACTGTAAAGAAAATGTCTTTACCGTAAAATATTCTTTGAAAAAGAAAGCTTTTAGCTTTTTGACAGTTGTCAACATCGTTTTCCTTAGAGCTCATGTGCTGAGTACGGAAACTGGAGAATAGCTATTATTATAGATTCTACTTGTCATCATTTTGTACCTAGCAGTCCTCTTTAATAAAAGAGTGGCCTCAGAGCCAAAGCAAGCAATGGTCTCTGCCTCATTCGCACATTAACGACTTAATCGTGGATGAACCGTGAATCAGGAAACTTCCACAGAGCTAACCGTCCATACACCTACCCAGTCAGCTCATTAAAATAAGCAGTATAGTCACTAGTAAACGGTATTTAACAAGCCAAGTAAACTTACAAAATATAAAAATAAATGCAAACATACAATTATTAACTCGCAAAGCAAACTTTGCAAGAGTAACACCTACCCACTTAGCTCATGATAATTAGCAGTATAATTACTTATAAGCAGTGATTAACCGGTAAAGTAAACTTTCAAAAAATTAACATAAAATGAATAACCCGCAATCCAGACTCTACGAGAGTGGAATGCTCATGCGCCAGACGGAAGAAAATCAATAAGGCGACAGACTGACATACAGTAAAAGCCTTACTTCTGGTATTTACCTCCGTAGGGGGTTAGTGCCGTCAGTGCACCTCGTGCTGAGCCCTGTAGGCATTACTCAAGGTTCTTTTGCAGCGTGCCTTCGGCCCCTAGCCGCAACCCCTTTCGTTTCTTTTACTGTACCTCCTTTCATATTCTCTTTCTTCCATCTTACTTTCCACCCTCTCCTGGCAATTGATTCATGCAACTGCGGGGTTTTCTTCCTGTTACACCTTTCAAACCTTCTACTTTCAATTTCCATTTCATCGCTGAATGACCTCGCAGGTCCCAGCGCTTGGCCTGTGGCCTAAATTCTACATTCAGTTCAATTCAAGTCAGGTATTTACATTTCTGTAGTCTCAGCAATGCAGGTCGTGACTTCAGGTTCGACCCTGAAGCGACGACCCAATATAGGTTCGGCTTCTGGAGATTTTATCTTGAAAGTGGACCTGTGTTTTCACGCCTTCAGGTGTCCTTATCAGGGAAATCAGCCGTCCTCTCTCAACTACAGTCTCACAGTAGTAGATCCGTCAGTCTGATTACTTTCAGACAATTTAGGAGCCAGACTTTTTTATTATTTTCTTTTTTCTCTCCTTTTCCCCGTAGGGTGGTAGTGCCGTCAGTGTACCTCGCGTGGTGCGCTGTAGGCATTGCTAGAGGGTGTTTGCAGCATCCCTTCGGCCCCTAGTTGTGCCCACTTCTTAGCCTTTTACTTTACCTTCATCCCCACTTCCTTTTTGTCAGTCTTGCTGCCAAACCTCTCTAACTATCACTTATTCATGCAATTGTGGGCAGTTCTCTTAGTCCCACCTTTACATCCTAGTACTTCATCATTTTTATTTCCAGGACCTTTATTTCGCTGTCCAACCACTCCAACTCTTTTTTTTTTTTTTAGCCTGGATCTCTTTATTTTGTTCTCCAACCATTCCAACTCCCACCCCCTACCCCCCACCCCCTTTATTTTAAGCGCTGAATGACCGAAAGTGCCCCAGGTCACAGCCTTAATTTCATAAATCAGATTTCTCTTCTTTTGGAGTTATGATATCTGTTCAATTTTTCTTCATGTAAATTTGGACAGGAATTGAACTACAGGACCCAAAGTATTGCCCAGCTGGAAAAAGTAAGATTAAATGTCATTAAAAACAAGTAGAAAATGCTCCTAAGTTTCTTCGGCGTAATCGAGTTTTCTGTCAGCGTATAACCAAGGCCACCGAAAATAGATCCATCTTTCGGTGGTCTCGGTGCAATGCTGTATGAGCCGCGGCCTATGAAACTTCCAGCCATGGCCTGGTGGTGGCCTGTCCTATAACGTTACCAGACGCACGATCATGGCTAACTTTAACCTTAAATCAAATAAAAACTACTGAGGCTAGAGGGCTGCAGTCTGGTATTTTGGTGATTGGAGGGTGGGTGATCAGCATACCAATTTGCAGCCCTCTAGCCTCAGTAGTTTTTAAGATCTGAGGGCGGGCAGAAAAAGTGCGGACGGACAGCCAAAGCCATCTCAACAGTTTTCTTTAACAGAAAGCTAAAAAACAACTCAGATTGGAGAACAAATGTATTTAGAAGCATAAACAGTTTCGGAGCGTCATTTGAGCTTCTAAATATATTAGTTTCAAAGCTTCATCATTAGCTGTCATTGTTGACAGTGCGCCCATACCGTCGAAAATGACGGTCATTATGAGAAGGTCGAGACGGTAGGTCCCGACCCTCGGAATGATACGTACTGTCCCCGATGCCCAGACCAAAATATCTTCGTTCTCGTTATGGGCATTGGAGAGAGAAACTTGACCTCGGGTTAGACGAAGGCAGATCTTAACGTAAGTTTAGACTTGTAGTTGCACGGGAAGCAAAACATTTTGTAGACATAATGTGTTTTCTATATTATTATTATTATTATTATTATTATTATTATTATTATTATTATTATTATTATCCAACACGGTTGTTCCCAAGAATTTTGTTCATCACTGACTAATAGTTTCTATATTATTATTATTATTATTATTATTATTATTATTATTATTATTATTATTATTATTATCCTGTATTGATCCGAAAGATTTGTTCTTAACTGGTGGACATTTAATCAGTGGAAGGAAAGTTAAAGAAGCTGAACAGCTTATGGATATGAGGAGATATAATATATATATATATATATATATATATATATATATATATATATATATATATATATATATATATATATATATATATATATATATATATATATATATATATATATATATATATATATATATATAACTGAATCACGAAAATATGGAACGTGATGAATATACAAATAAAGATAAAATCCACGAAGGAAAGCGAGACAATGAAGTACTGCAAGGCCTTTCGACTTCTTGTCCTTTACTTAGGCCCTGCAGTTCTCCATTGTTTCTCTTTCCTTCGTGGATTTTGTCTTGATATATATATATATATATATATATATATATATATATATATATATATATATATATATATATATATATATATATATATATATATATATATATATATATATATATATATGTACAGTTTTAACATGTGAACATGAGAAAACATGGCGGAGGGGGATATAATTGCCATTTGCGTAAACAATGTAAATCTTAATTTGAGGACCGAGTTTAGTAGCTTGGCGGTTAAGTGTTTTGTTTTCCTTCTTGCATACTCTCCGTCCATCGCAAGGGAGGCGCTTCCTAATTGATATGGCCTTAGAGAGTGGCCTTACGCTGATATATATATGTATATATATATATATATATATATATTATTTTTATATATATGTATATATGTATATATATATATATATATATATATATTTTTTTTTTTGTGAGTCTTTTATTCATTAAACATGCTCTCCCAATAAGCTATGAGAGATTGTGTTTACAAGTGATTGTTTGCTCTCTCTCTCTCTCTCTCTCTCTCTCTCTCTCTCTCTCTCTCTCTCTCTATATATATATATATATATATATATATATATATATATATATATATATATATATATATATATATATATTTATATATATATTTATATATATATATATATATATATATATATATATATATATATATATATTATATATATATATATATATATATATATATATATATATATATATATATATATATTATATATAGTGTATTTATATATATGTGTATATATATATGTATATACTTTTATATACATTATGTATATGTAAATGTGTGTATATATATGTATATGTGTGTGTGTATGTATTTATTTATTTACATGCTCATTTCATATAGTGTTGAAGCAGACATATTCATTGATTGACAATCCAGTTCTAGTCAAAATGAATGAAAGCAGTTTCTTCATTATGAGCCTCTTAGCAGCGTTTACTAGTTCACAAACAAACACACTTGCAGAGGATAAGAAGTGCGCAGAGAGTCTGATGGGAGTGTCAAACTTTGAAACCAGCAGACTGGACGAGTTCAAACTTCCTCACAGTATGGAAGCCATTGCATCAATTAATACCGAAGAACCTCTTGCTTAATCTTTCCTCTGACTCTTTAGGGATCTGATGCGGTACGTATTAGGTTACAATGAGACCTGCAAGCTGCCCCTGAAAGTGAATGAGTTAAACCAATTAAACCAGTTTTCGCGCCGAATTTGAAGCCAGCCTTACAGGGCTATGACGCATGGGGCATTGGACCACAATGAGACCTGGAAACCCACATGAGAGATTGAGGTCAATTTCCAAACATCAGAGTACTGTAAGCCTCTGCTCCAAAAGCGGCAGTGGGACACAACGAGATACTGGCGCCATCTTTGTAACTGAATTCAGACAACCATAGATCGTGTCAGCTACTGTTGCTGGCGAATGCTTGATATTTTTATTTTTATTTTATCTATTAAATTTCCTTTTTATTTGCCAAGGGGAGGGGGATTTAGGCTGTCAAGCCGAGCACTGGGTCACTTTCGGCCATTCAGCGCTTAAGACAGTGAAAAGAGTGAGTTAGAGAGGTTGGACAGCGAGATAAAGAGATCCAGAAAATAAAGGAGAGGAAGTACGAGGCTCTAAAGATGGAATTCCACACTGCACCACAATTGCACAAGGAAATAATAATCAAAGAAGTTGAACAGCCAGACTGAAGAAACGAAAAAAGAGAATGAAAATAAAGTGAAATGCTAAAAAGTGAAATGCAGCTGGGAGCCGAGGCGACACTGCAAACACTCTTCAGTAAAGGCCTACAGTGCACCACTCGAGGCGCACTGACGGCAGTAGCCCCCCCGTCGAAGTACGAGTGTCCCCATTGGAGGGGATAGTGCCGTCAGCGCAACTCATGCGGTGCACTGTAGGCATTACTTAAGGCTCCTTGCAGCGTGCCTTCGACCCCTAGCTGCAACCCCTTTTATTCCCTTTTACTGTACCTCCTTTCATATTCTCTTCCACCTTACTTTCCACGCTCTCCTAACAATTCATTCATGGTGCAACTGTGGGGTTTACCTCCTGTTATACCTTTCAAACCTTATACTGTCAATCTCCGTTTCAGCGCTGAATGACCTCACAGATCCCAGTGCTTGGCCTTTGGCCTAAATTCTATATTCAATTCAAGCACGAGTGAATGCGGGCTATGGGAGTTTGCTTAGCGGAACTTAGGTACGGGGGGAACAATGATGGGAACTTTTATTCAGTTCCAAAGGAACGGAGGAACAGAAGGCAGATTGCGGATAACAATGACACAGAGAGAGAGAGAGAGAGAGAGAGAGAGAGAGAAGGATGGTAATTTCTGTATTGCGGTGTCTTTCATCGCTACTTCCTCGTCCTGTTGTACAGATTATTGAAGGAGTAATTGGTTGAATCTATACAACATCAAAGAATGAGCAACAAGACAACAACAGCCATGTTAATTAAAAACAAGTAAAAAAAATGCGCCGAAGTTTCTTCGGCGCAGTCGAGTTTTCTGTACAGCCGCTGCAGCGTATAAACAAGGCCACCGGAAATAGATCAATCTTTCGGTGGTCTCGGTATAATGCTGTATGAACCGCGGCCCATGAAACTTTAACCACTGCCGTTGGTGGCTTATCCTATATCGTTGCCAGATGCACGATCATGGCTAAGTTTAGCCTTAAATAAAATAAGAACTACTTAGGCTAGAGGGTGGATGATCAACATACCAATTTGCAGCCCTCTAGCCACAGTACTTTTTAAGATCTGAGGGCGGACAGAAAAAAGTGCGGACGGACAGACAAAGCCGGCACAACAGTTTTCTTTTCAGAAAACTAAAAACACTTCTCAGAAGGACTGTCACAGGATATCATCGCCATACTTCTTCTCTGCTCAGTTCCCATTAAAAATAAATCATCGGAAGGATAAATAAGAAATTGTAATCTCATATATTATTTTTCTTACAATAAATAAAATAATAAGAAACTTGAACGTATACATCAACCCCATATATCAGCCCAGTTCATTTCTCGCCACACCCTCCCCCTCCCCAATCAACTCATTTATCCCCCCCCCAACCCTACAACGGAAGGCCAAATAGCGGATTCCTCTTCCTCCCTCCTCCCCGCCAACCCGAAACAGCGAACAATGCGCCGTCTAGCGCCGGCATACGGCGGTGGACCGCGCAGCGAGGCTGAATGCGTCTCATTACCATAGAGACATCACGCGAGCTATTCTAAGGACCGGAAAAAGGGGACAACAATGCACACATCCTCCTCTTTCGCTGCATGACGTGACGGCTGGCTCCCTGCGGCTGTCATGCGATTGCGCCGTGCAAAGATTTCCAGATAGCGTCTATGTGCATTACACGTATGTATATACTGTATATTTATATATTACTAACAGGACCTCATTCAAACTGGATGGTATCTAATGGAGTATTTATTCAGTATATGTATATATATATATATATATATATATATATATATATATATATATATATATATATATATATATATATATATATATATATATATATATATACAATATATATATATATATATATATATATATATATATATATATATATATATATATATATATATATATATGTATATATATATATATATAATATATATATAATATATATATATATTATAATATATATATATATATATATATATATATATATATTATACTCAGTATATATTCATTTATAAATTACTAACAGGACCTCATTCAAACTGGATGGTATATATATGGAGTATTTATTCAGTATATATATATATATATATATATATATATATATATATATATATATATATATATATATATATATATATACATATATATATATATCTACATTTATATATCTACACATATATATATATATATTACTAACAGGACACACATATATATATATCTACATATACATTTATATATTACTAACAGGGCCTCATTCAAACTGGATGGTATTCAGAAAGAGTTACGAGCTTTCTTGGACAAACAGTCATTATTATTATCAAGTATTGTCAAAGAAAGATTGTAACGTTTTCTGAATAAATACTCCATCAGATACCATACAGTTTGAATGAGGTCCTGTTTGTAATTCTACTAATGCACAGAACAATTGTGTATGTGATAAAATTAATATATATATATATATATATATATATATATATATATATATATATATATATATATATATATATATATATATATATATATATATATATATATATTTGTTTTTAGTTGTGGGATGTTCCCTGTACAGTGATTTTTGGAGCGGGTGGCCCGAGAAGGGTATCTACAGTACCCTTCTCGGGCAACTCTCAGAATGGGGTTGAAAACCCTGTTCATATAGCCTTCACCCTCTCGTCCCTAGGTCGACTGGTTGGCAGCAGTCTGGGAGCTACACACACACCTTGCAAATATGAATTCAGTGTTTTACCATATAACTATAAACTATAAATATATATATATATATATATATATATATATATATATATATATATATATATATATATATATATGTATGTGTGTGTATTGTACATACATATACTATATATAAGTATGTATGTATGTTATATGTATGTGTGTGTGTAGGAACCTACATACACATATGAGAAGTGGAAAGTTTTATATTACCTTTTGCCTTCTTTAGAGACCCGGATGCATTCTGAAATAAACGAAAAAAGGGAGACCAATTTCTTCCTACCTGATCATGCTTTCCAGCCACTCCATGCCAATGAAAGGTGCAATTGAAAAACAATTGTACCTTTGCTGTCACTGAACTCTCACCGCGAACGGAAGGCTGAGACTTCAATCGACATAGCAGGGCAGCTTAATGTAAGAAAGAATTACAATGCTTAATGCAAAGCGCAGGACCGTAATTTCACATCACCTTGTACCTTAAGTTTTTATAATCGGAGGTACTACATAATCTTCCTGCTTACATCCTGCGTATCAGTTTCATATGCTCGTCACACGAACATACTTTAAATCTCATGGATAATGCCTAACGTACCAGAGTATGTTTCACGGAAGCAGTTCAACGCATAACACATGGCAGCGTTATTGCAACATATCAGTGCAGCTACACCCCAGGATTTGTAACTTCATACATAATTGTATTCATTTATCATACTCTCACTGTTAAATATTATATAACTACATGCATTACTTCTTACATACTGGTGCTGCCATAAGCTTGTTATTTCAGCGTCATAAGTAATGAATACTTCACTGAAATGATATTAAATCATATCTAAATCGAAACTCTTCATGATATTCGATAACATCGGCCTACTGTTTTACCATCTGTCTAATCCGAAGTAAGCCTGTTTCCCTGGGCCAAATTGCTAATTCGGGAGGTTGTTTTTTGCAGTGGGATGGGGGCCAGGGGGTTGAGAGTGGGGAATGGGGTACAGCATCCCCTTACTGCATGACAACCCCAATCGGATAGAAGAGGGGTAGGAGGGAGGGGGTTAACATAGAGTTGAAGAATCCACCCCCACCCCCACCACCTCCTTCGGCCTTGGGGTAAACACGATTTACTGAAGGAAATACCTGAATGTCTTAATGCAAGTTGTATAGGTCACAATGAGGGTCCCAAAACTGGATAAAAGAGGGGGGGTTTTGGGAGTGGGGTTGTCAAACCCTACCAAGTCCGAGGGAACGAGAACATCTGGAACGTTCGAAAGACTTTAGCGATCTGATGAAAGCGATGATGTACTAGTGGTCTGGTTAAACTAAGATATGCTTAACTCGTAGGTCAGCCAGGCTGCGTATATAGCCGATTTAACACAGAATTCTGATTCCAGGAATCAACGCTATGCACTAAGGCGTTTGAAAGTTATAGCTATGACTATCAACTCTTTATTTTTTATTTTTTTGCGAGTCCGAGACCTTGTCATTGGTTGCCCGACTTGTCTCTGCATCGACAAAAAAAAAAGTAGAATCAAGATATAACCATTACTATGCATGACGATGAGATCAAGCAGAGAAATTGCTGATGGAAGAGAAAAGAAAATAAAAAGATAATCGTTGTAGTAGGAAAGTTTTGACGACCGTTTATACAGTAATTTTTCTTTTGTGTGTTCGGCTCTCTCTCTCTCTCTCTCTCTCTCTCTCTCTCTCTCTCTCTCTCTCTCTCTCTCTCTCTCTCATTATGTATCCAACTGCGCATAATATAAGCCTGATTTGATTTTTCGCGTTTTTGTAAACAAATTCCCGTTGCATATTTTTTTAAATAGATACAAAATCTTCTCTCTCTCTCTCTCTCTCTCTCTCTCTCTCTCTCTCTCTCTCTCTCTCTCATTATGTATCCAACTGCGTATAATATTAGCCTGTTTTGATTTACCACGTTTTTATAAATAGTTAAATTCCTGCGGCATTTATTCTTTAATAGATAAAATGTTTCTCTCTCTCTCTCTCTCTCTCTCTCTCTCTCTCTCTCTCTCTCTCTCTCTCTCTTCTCTTCTTCTTCTTCTTCTTCTTCTTCTTCTTCTTCTTCTTCTTCTTTTCTTCTTCTTTTTCAACAAAAGTGGTAATTCCTTTGGAATAATTTGTGTAGGAACGTTGCCATTTTAAGGAATAAAAGTAATAAAGGTATTTGTAAAGTCATCTCATGTATTAAACTTGATTATGAGAGAGAGAGAGAGAGAGGAGGTGAGGATTGTTCATAAATTTATGTCCATATATCTATTTTAATTTCTTTCAAGTTCAATATTTTTCTATATATAAGTTGATACCTAACTTTAACTCAGCAGTCATCTGACTTGTCTTTTAAATGATTGATGTTAAAGTTTTCCAGTCCAGTAGATTCCAGTATCCCCGAAAAGAGGGTGAATTCTTTGAAGTCAAAATTGTTTTTTCTCTTGTTTGTATTTGCCAAGAAGCAAATAAAACTATTTTTTTCCATGCATTTAAAGTGCATTTGTATTGTTTTTAATTTTTTTTTCAGCAACAAAAATGGTGATCCACTTATATTTTATCAGTATCTATTTTCTTTTTTACTTTTGTTAGCAAAAAATTCGGAAAACTGTTTCTCCCTTTTCTTCGATCAGCAAGTACACTTATATATTGATATTAACTTTTTTTTTTTAACTTTTTCCCAACGCGAAAACCAATGCGTTATTCTTTCCTCCTTGCGTTCTCACAGTTCTTATTTTTTTTTTTACCTTTTTTAGTGTGAGGCCTTTCTATACCCCTAATATTATTTGATGTATCTCTTCTAATCTCCTCCCTCCGTAGGGGGGTAGCGCCGTCAGTGCACCTCGTGCAGTGCACTGTAGGCATTACTTAAGGTTCTTTGCAACGTCCCATCGGCCCCCTTTCGTTTCTTTTACTGTATCTCCTCTCATATTCTCTTCCTTCCATCTTACTTTCCACCCTCTCCTAACAGTTGATTCATAGTGCAGCTGCGAGGTTTTCCTCCTGTTACACCTTTCAAACCTTTAACTGTCCATTTCCGTTTCAGCGCTGAATGACCTCATAAGTCCCAGTGCTTTGGCCTAAAATTCTATATTCATTTGAATTAAATTCTAACCTCCTCCGTCAAACTCTATGTTAACAGTTTCATATTCAGGGTCTCCTCAGTTTTCCTCCTCAGCCACTAAGAATTTCACATTCAGCCATTCACAGCTCGTCTAAACCCGCACAAAATAGAACCTAACCTATGGGTTGAGGGGAATTCATAGCTGTTACTATTCGTAGAGGGAACACTTGACCCACTGGGGAAAACCCACTGCACGTCTAACCCCGAGTGGTGAAAACCAGTAATGCTTCTAATCCACTATAGCGAAAAACTGATTTGAAATCGATCATCATGGGGATAATTATATCTTTGTTATTCATTATTTCCTAAGGTCTTTATTAATTCTGATAATTATAGCATTTATTATTATTTCCTGTGGTCTTTATTAATTTTGATAATTATGTCTTTTGTTATTAATTATTACCTAAGGTCTTTATCAATTCTGATAATTATATCTGTGTTATTAATTATTTCCTAAGGTCTTTATTATTTCTGATAATTATGTCTTTGTTATTAATTATTTCCTAAGGTCCTTATTAATTCTGATAATTTATATCTTTTGTTATTAATTATTTCCTAAGGTCTTTATTAATTCTGATAATTATGGTTTTTGTTATTAATTATTTCCTGTGGTCTTTATCAGTTCTGTCTCACAGGCCCCAGTTATGCAGCAAAACTAGATTAAATTGGGATCACATGAAAAACAGTGAAATTTTCAACCAATGTTACTTTTATCGAACCAATATAAATCAAATCATCTAATACTTCCTTTTGTAAGTGTAAATGAGTAATTTCCATTTTAGGTAGCACTGCCGGGTATATAATAATATCGAATTTTGAACCAGTATGACCTAAATTTAATTTGATTTGCCCATTATTAAGTAAAATCTTGTGTTTGACCAATATAAATGGGAATTGCTGGTATCTAACTGATATGAGCTGAAAACACCAATATTTAACCACTACAAGCCGATATTACTGTTCTTTAACCTGTTTATCTAAAAAAAATAAAACTGGTTTGTAACCAGTATAAGCTAAATTATTTTTACTAACAGTAAAAGTAATTTTTACAAAATTACTTTTATTCGTCCGTTTTACACCAAAATCACAGAAAACTCCAACAATAACGCCTATCTCGAAAACGGGAAAATCTAAAAAATAAATATATAAAAAAAGGAGAAAATAATGAGGAAGAGAATTCCCAAGTTCATAAATGAAAGATCTTGGAAAGAAGTTAAAATGTTTAACGTCCGGATGTTCTCCTCCTGATATGGAACGGATAGTGCACAGACTGCCCGTAACGCTCCGACCATTTTGACGTCGGCGATCGTGTAGTGACTCTCTCTCTCTCTCTCTCTCTCTCTCTCTCTCTCTCTCTATTTGTATCAATACCAATGCCTGCAAAGTTCATATTTCATATATATACAGTATATATATAT
>NC_089749.1:52121107-52123607 GCF_040412425.1 Macrobrachium rosenbergii | reverse complement strand
GAAAATCCTGGTGTGTCTCAGAAAATTATTTTTTACTTTTTAGTGCATTTTGATAAAAACATGTTTTAAACATTTTTCTTAATTTTTTTTTTTATTTTATACGTTTTAATTTTGACAGAAACTTTAACCGATTTATGACTGTAACTAACAAAATTTCAACGTGATATCCTGTCGAGCCAAAGAAGGTCTGAAAAATCTGTAGAGTATTAACTTATTCTACCGAGTCAAAGAAGATGAAAAATCTGAAGAGTTTCATACAAATCCTGAGATACTGGGAGAGGTCACTGTAGGGTCACTAGAGGTCACTGCTGACCTACTGATCATGCAAGGTTGTAATGTCACCAGGATTGAGTAAACATCCAAATTTCAAGTCCATCTGACGAAGGGAACAGGTCAGAAATTGAGTTACAAGTTTTGACCCAAACAGACAGCCAGAAGTCATGTTAAATAAAGGCATGTAATAAAGCGTACACAGACATTGACTGACATTTTTGGACCTTGGCAGATTTATCTTATTAAATGGATCGTTCACAGCATTTGGAGTCAGGTTACCTAATATATATCCCCCATAGGGAGAAAGCGCCGTCAGCGCACCTCATGCGGTAAACTGTAGGCATTACTTAACTCTTTGCAGTGGCCCTACGGCCAATAGCTGCAACCTCTTTCATTCCTTTTACTGTACCTTCGTTCAGTTTCTTTTGCCTCCATCTTACTTTCCACCCTCTCCTAACAATTGTTTCACAGGGCAACTGCGAGGTTTTATTCCCTTCACACCTTTAAAACCTTCTTACTCTTAGATTCCTTCTGAGCACTAAATGACCTCATAGGTCCCAGCGCTTGGCTTTTGGCCTAAATGTTATATTCCATTCTATTACCTAATATATGTCACATCGTAGACATTAATTACCTTAGGCCACATTAGAGCTTAGTTACCTTAGGTCTCATTAGAGGTTAATTACCTTAGGTCATATCAGAGGTTAAATATCTTAGGTCACATTAGAGCTTAATTCTCTTAGGTCACATTAGACTTTAATTACCTTAGAAAACATCAGAGCTTAACTACCTTAGGTCACATTAGTCCTTAATTACCTTAGGTCACATTAGAGCTTAACTACCTTAGGTCACAGTAGAGCTTAATTACCTTAGGTCAAATTGGACCTTAACTACCTTAGGTCACATCAGAGCTAGAGCGCCTTAGGTCATTCTAAAAGGTAGAATTACCTTGAAATCGAAGAAACGAATGATTGCAGAGCCTTAATGGAGGCGTATAAGGCAGTGGTTCTCAACCTGGGGGGCGCGCCCCCCTAGGGGGCCGTCAGTAATTTCCATGGGAGGCGCGAACGCTTGGGAAAAATTAAAAACTCTCTAATTATATTCGTTATATTCTTAACAAGAGTCGCTAAGAAGCAGTGTCAAGTATCTCACTAATTCTTTCCCGAAAGACTGAAAACACCACTTCTCTTTATCTTTTTTTTTTTTTCATTTGCCTTCAAATCTGGGAGGGAATTTTAACCGTAGATGCAAGGGGGACGTGGAGGGAAGGACCAACTCTTAGGGGGGACGTGGTAATAAAAAGGTCAAGAACCACTGTATAAGGGAAATGCAAGTGTAACGGGCAGTCTAAAGTCCCTTACTAGCCCAGATCCGAAGGCAAAGAAGGAAGAATGTTCAAGGTCAATCAGGAAAGCATCGCTCCTTAAAGAAGGGAGATTATAGAAATCAGGAAAAACTGAAGTCGATTTTCTCCGGTTCCATCAAATTAAAATTATTAACTGGTTTATTATTCAGCATTTTTCTTCAGGTCAATACCATTACATCATTTTCTATTAAGAATTTGGGGCCTGAGGCAAAGTTCTAATAAAAATATATTCTCAACCGTCTTTTAAGAAAAGGACTTCCCACACCAAGATTTACTTAATTCTTTCTCTAACTTCATTGTAAGGCATTTCACATTTTGCTAAGTCTGTTGTTTAAACTGCAAGTTGACTTTTCCCTTCAATAAACAAAAATGAAATTCATTCATTCGTCATCACCTGTTTTCGCTTTTGTCATTTTTTTTATCACCTGTCCATATATCAACTGTTCAATATCGACTGTTCATGTAGAGGATATCACAGGTTCCTTGCTATCTGTATGAGATTTGAACAAATCAAGTTGCAGAATAATAATAACACAAACTATATATATATATATATATATATATATATATATATATATATATATATATATATATATATATATATATATATATATATACATATATATGTATGTATAATTCTTATTTTAAATGCTACTGAATAACCAGTTTCTCCACTACTTTTTTTTAATTACGAAGGCTCCTTTGGTATTATCAAGTGTTTTAAACCTTTTCCAATTTACAGAGTCGCTCAGTTCTTCCTTCTCTGTTTGTCAGGTTGTTAGCAAAATTACTCAAACGGTTACTTGTAAGTTTCTATGAAAATTCGACCAAGGGCAAACCTCATGATTGGCAACAAGTGGT
>NC_089749.1:52106107-52111107 GCF_040412425.1 Macrobrachium rosenbergii | reverse complement strand
ATCGCTGTTGAGGATGGTAGCAACTTCAGTTACATTTAACTGGAAGAAATAACTTCAGTAAGAATAGCATCATCGGCATTACTGTGTATTTTTTCTCTAGACAAGCTAAACAGTTTTGAAGACTAAAGACTAAAAACAACAAAAGTCCAAGCGGACTGCCCTTAGGGACACCAGATAAGATAGGTCTAGACTTAGTTGAAGCACCACCCCAATAAGATATGTCAAGACAGTAGACTAGACTTAGCATACGCACTATGTTCAAAACACTGTCATCTGCGCTTAAAAAAAATGAATACAAGCCCTGAGAAATAAACTATATTATCATTGCATAATTGTTACAATTTTCTGTACCACCTTTTCCCATCTAAGGAGAAATAATTAGCCCCGCACACGGCAATTTGCAGCTTGTAAGTTGCAAATTGCACGAGTTACACGAACCACCCATTCCATCCTTTGGAGATGGGAGCAAGTGTTGTGTATGGAAAACAAAGAAGCAAACGAGAGGAGAAGAAAATTATCATGATGATGACGGAATTAGAGGAATCAAAATCGCAAAGACAGAATAAGGGAATACAGCATATAATTGATCGAATGCGCAAATCAATGGCATGTGAGTCGAACGCGTGACAGGTTCGGGAAGCGGTTGGACTTGTAACTAAAGAATTTAGACATAGATTTAGACAGAATGTCGGATTGACTTGATTTAGACAGAACGTCGGATTGACTTGACGCTAAGGAATTGCTTCTGTGAAAATTTGATCGGAAGACAGAAGCATTTCAAGGTTAAAACGATCTACTTTATGCAACGTGTATTTCTGGCGTAAGCTATCATTGCTCTCTCTCTCTCTCTCTCTCTCTCTCTCTCTCTCTCTCTCTCTCTCTCTCTCTCTTGATGGTTGCTTTAGTAAATATTATGACGTGAAAAGCAGTACGAGATCTGGTGTGTACCTGTAGACTCAGACTAGCCAAAACAGATCCTCTCTCTCTCTCTTTCCTACATCGACATAGGCCTATATTCGAAAAACATTGTAATTTCTACAGATTTATTTGAACGCATGTTTCTGCTCCCCGCAGAAGGGCGAATTAACACACATGACAAGAACAAGACCAAAAACAGGCAAACAAACTAGTAAACAGACGGGTTTAGATGAGCGGTAATGAGATAATGAGCGAACTTCATTGAAGAGTTAATTAAGGAGACAATCCTAAGCAAGTCGCATACTTACCCGCTGATGCGTATATATATATATATATATATATATATATATATATATATATATATATATATATATATATATATATATATATATATATATATATATATATATATATATATATATGTGTGTGTGTGTGTGTGTGTGTGTGTGTGTGTATAACTGTGTGTGTGTGTGTGTGTGCGTGTGTGTGTGTGTATTATGTATGTATGTATATTCTGTATGCTTTGATATATATATCTAGTTCAATGTTTACGTTGGTTTACTATTATATATATATATATATATATATATATATATATATATATATATATATACAGTATTATTATTATTATTATTATTATTATTATATTATCATCTAAAGTTATAAATTTCATCATTATATCTGTTAAGAATCTTCTTAACCTAACAGTAATCCATTAATTTAACAAAGTTTTATATGGGATAAGACCCCTTGTGTTAAAAAATACTGGAATGTCTACAAAAATGTACAGTGCAATTTATATTGAACTTTAACCAACGGAAAGCAGGAGATGAATTAAATATTAACTAAAAATCAATTGAATAAACGCTAGCAGCCAACTAAAGAGAAGAAATATTATTAGATATATATTTTCCTTATCATTTTATTAATATTGGTGGAGCATTCACTGAACTTGGGCTACTGTAACATACACGAAATGCATATATATATATATATATATATATATATATATATATATATATATATATATATATATATATATATATGTATATATATATATAGATAGATAGATATATTGTATAGTATAGTATATATATATATATATATATATATATATATATATATATATATATATATATATATATATATATACTGCATATATGTGTATGTGTATAAACACTGCCCACACATACACACGCATACATTATATATAATTACATACTGTACATGCTGAGTCCCCACAGGCGATAACCGCAACCACACTCGCAGTATATTGCAAAGCATCGTCAAGCCAACGAGGACAACTTAAGCACTCCTCCCCTTAAAAACACCCCTACCCCCTACCCCCACCCTTAAACCATTGCCTGCAGCAGGAAATGATCAGCCAGCCATAGACGTCCGACCATTAGCAAAGCAACGGCTGTTATTGTGCTCGAACTTGCCTGCCAAGGTTTCTGTCGAAGCCGCGACTGCTTCTTCTTCCTCTTCTTCTTCTTCTTCCTTATTTCTAGCTCGACTCATGGACGGGGTCCGGATAAACGGCTACTCGTCTAGTGCCGTCATTATTTTTATTATGCTACCTTTCTGTGGTTAGTCTTATAATGACTCTTATGTTTGCTTTTTTTTTTTTATTATAGAAAGGTCATGAACTCGAAGAGCAGATAGACGGTTTACTCAACTTCTTCTTCCTCTCTATCTATAGACTCATGGACAGGTTGCTATCGTTTATTTACCCTCTTAATATCTTATTTATCTGCACAATTAGGCCTCTATGCCCATTGCCATTGCGGTGCCAGGTGACGTGAACAGCTCAACGATCAATCAATCTTGTGCGGTATATGCAGAGAAATCTACAGCCCCTCCAAACACCTTTTTTAACCCCTCCCCCCACAACCGTCGTCGAACGCACGCAAGCAATCATGGCGTTGCATGCGATAGCAAGTAGGTTGATGGATCCGTTGTCGGTCTGCCAGCACTTAAACAAAGATACCCGGTGGAGTTTTAAAAGGGAAAACATTCCTGCAGTTTTAATGGCACCCTATGACCCCCTCCGTTGCCATTAGAGGGCCAAGTGCTCTCGTGCTAGTGCTATATATAAATGTATATATATATGTGTGTGTGTGTGTGTTTGTCAAGCAGTTATTCGTGACCGAAAGAAACTCATAATGAGCAAATTTCAATGTTACACGTGTGTGTGCGTTTGTGTGCGTGTATATGACTGTGTATTTGTTTTACCGTTTCTAGCTTTAGTGGGCAACTCTCTCTCTCTCTCTCTCTCTCTCTCTCTCTCTCTCTCTCTCTCTCTCTCTCTCTCTCTTTTCCAAACCAGGTTGAAACCTATTATGTAGACCAGTTTCCCAGCCCAGCCGGAATTACCACCTAAGCCCCCTTTAAATTGCAGCCCCGAGAGCTGGCCTCTACTTTTGGAAAGATTCCAAAGAACGCGGCATTATTATTCTCTTATTTTTTTTTTTTACCTGTTCTTTTTTTCCCCCATTTTTTCTTGGCCTCCGGATGGCAATAAAATGTGCTTACTTGGCCGCATGCAGCCAAGATCTGATAACTGGTTACGTAGCTCATGCGTTGGTGAATGTTTGGAAATTGAAGCATGCAGGAACTAGACTGATGTATGCGTGTGTTGGCATATGTATATCGTATTTTGATGCATTCTCTGGCTGCCATATTTACTTTGTATAAGCTATGTCTGCATACAAATGTGTGTGCGCATGTGTGTTTTTGTTTACAAGTAAATGAATGTATTGATGCTAATGTGTGTGTGCATATATATACAGTAACTGTATACGTCTGTGTGTATGTGTATGTATGCATGCATGTATGTATAGTTTTAAGTTACGTTCGACATGAGGTCATCTGACAGAAAAACAAATAAGCATTATACGAATGTCTTCAATGAACTCTAACACCCTGAAAGCAATATAAATTCGAATTAAACTGTATGAATAAAGAAAACACCGAACTCTTCCAGTGAAACTTTTAACCTTGGTATGAGAAAAGAGAGAGAGAGAGAGAGAGAGAGAGAGAGAGAGAGAGAGAGAGAGAGAGAGAGAGCAAGGACCTTTAGCGTGAGTAGAGCCAGCAACTGCTGACTGCCTTGGCGTCATGTACCTCGGCCACCCCTCGTGTGGCACTGTACCTCCGCCAACAGATTCGGACGAAGTCATGTACCTCATTGCTCCGTCCGCCTTGTACCGTGCGTACCCTTATGCTAACACTCTCCAAGTTGCTTCTCATATTGTGACAATGGTGGGTTGTGGGGCCGAAGTGGGTACAACAGGAGTGGGTTGGCGGCCGTAAGTTATATGCCTCTCTATACAAACGCCTGCACGCACATACACACACACATATGCATACTCACACGCAAGCACGCCACATACATCTTTACGGCTTCGCAGATGAGGGGAGTTTGACCCAAACAAACACTAGCGGGGTAAGTTTGAGTGTCTGTCTGTGTGTGAGAGAGAGAGAGAGAGGGGGGGGGGAGGTGGCATGACATCAGCCTGATCAGTATGCCCGCGAATGTGTGTATGTGTGTGTGTGTGTGTTTTAAGCAGGGCCCCTCACATTATTCAAATATCTGTAAGTGTGAGTGCATGTGTGTGTGTGTGTGTGCATTCTTTTAATTGTGTGTTTTAGAGTGCGTGAGAAAGAGAGAGAGAGAGAGAGGGAGATAAGTGTTACATCGCATGATTAGTCTTGTCTCTCATTTTGGCCAAATGATTTAATACGGGATCCAGCTATTTACGTCCCATTATAATCAACACTGCGTGCACGCCCGACCCAACTGCAGCTCTACAAGAATCGTGCAACACTTTCTCTTGGAAACAAACTAACTAGAATAGAGAGAGAGAGAGAGAGAGAGAATTTGAATAAAAGCAAATAAAGAGAAGCGGAGTCTGAATTAGACTAAACGAAGATTAACATCTTCGTTACGAGGAAAGAATGAATTTATAGAATTTCTTCAGAAGTCTTCCTTCGGGGGAATTGTAACATTCGTCTGAGTGTCTCTTGCGCAACGATAGGCTACGAAATCACAAGGAGCAGATTGCGCATGCGTCGTTCCC
>NC_089749.1:52093607-52098607 GCF_040412425.1 Macrobrachium rosenbergii | reverse complement strand
CTGGGGAGAGCCGTTGCAACGGATAGGTCGGGTTGCGAGCCATTTCTAGTCGTTGGGGCGTCAGTTCTGAGCGCAACCAAAGGCAAAGTAGAAGGAGCAAGGGAGCCGTTGCAAAGGCATGTTCCTGCTAATATTAACTATTACTACTACTGACTTAGAGAGTGAAGGAAGGTTCGAGACATGAATTGGGATGGAAAGTGGCTTCGCTATTTGTATTTCATGATCTTTGCCTACGTATTTCATTCTCCTGTCTTTCCGTGTAGCTTCTATATGCATTTCTGCGAGTTTCAACTGGGTAAAATGCCCTTCGCTTCGACTGGGAATAAAATTTCCCTCAGTAGATAAGAATAATCTTTGTTTTAGTGCGTTTGGATTTTGGCGATTTGTTTTAACACTGCTACTATCAGTGCTATTTGTAAAGCTAGTACTATTATTACTACTAATACTATAACAAAATAAATTTTATAGCTGCCACAGAAAAAAAAAAATAATGCCATGACAAGTTGGATTTAAATTCTGAGGCTTTGATTGCTTATATATATATATATATATATATATATATATATATATATATATATATATATATATATATATATATATATATATATATATGTATATATATTATATATATATGTATATACATATATTATACACACACACACACACACACACAAACACACACACACACACACACACATATATATATATATATATATATATATATATATATATATATATATATATATATATATATATATATATATATATATATACAGTATATACAATACGTAATATTTTGCTACCAGCCTCTAAGGAAATGAAATACAATGCAGTTGAATAGTTGGCTGTTTCTTTTTTTTTCATCATTATTCTGATCCCTTATTATCTGTCTGCGTCGAAAGTGGAAATAGAATATTAGAATGTAGTTTGAAAAGAAAAAGGTGTAATTGTATTTGCGAATGCAGTAAAAAAAAAAAGTGATTAATAAACTGAATGGCATTTGAAGGAAGATGAATAAAACACGTGGAAAGAGTTTATAAGAAGTTTTATCTCTTATGGCAAGTCCGAGTCCAGATGTCCACACCAGGTCCCACCAACCTTTAAACACCTTATCCCACTTAGGGCCAATTTGGAGCAAGGGCTCGTGCTGGCATAAGGCCTGATGAACCTAGACCAACTAGCAACTTGTAAAGAGTTTGCCTAATTCAAGAATGGAGGCAACGAAGTTAGCAGGGTGTCCTTGCGATCAATTTAGTCAAGCAGCCAGGACGAACAGAAATAAATAGTGAGGAAAGTGGAATTGTATGGGAAAAGTAATGTATGACTATCTAGACATATACAAGAGGAGAAATACATAATTAAAAAGAAAAAGAGAGAGAATATTTGTGCAATAATGAAAATACAAGAGTGATTCTAACCATGTTTTTTTTGGAGGGAAAAGTAGTTCTGCAGGTAATCAAATACTGGATGATTAACTGACAGGTAGATCTTAGACTGAAAGGAGCAGACTGAGGCATGCGTGGAGAGAATCTAATCCTGTATCACAGGAGTGAATGCTTTGGTGGGCTGTCATATAAAGAAGGGGAGTGACGAAGAAACTTTGAACGATAAAAGATTTCAAGAGATGAATATAAGTTCTTGAATGCCTGGGGAAGTGGGAATTGTGGAAGTTGGGAGAGCAAAAAAAAGATTTAAACATGGAAGGAAACCAGGAAATTATGGTGTTGAAATCGCATTACTTCATTGCAGTAGTTAAAGACGGACTGAGTTGACCGGGGTTTGTAAGGTATGTATGGACGAGGGAAAGATTATAAAGGAATGTAAAAGTAGATAAATTATTCTGATTTTTTTTAAAGGAATTTGAGTGTTATAACCTTATTCCATAAATGGAAAGGTGGGTTGTACTGACTTCCATTCAACAGTGATACTGTTAACTGAAAGATTATTATATGGGAACAGTGTGTTTAAGTCTGCAAGTACAGGATAAAGGCTGTCTTTGGCATACATTGATCTATAGAGTCTATGCAACAAAAGCGATAGAGAAGCAAGACAAATGATAATGAGAATGCATAGAGCAGATTTTTTTTGTGCTGATAAACTTTTGTAGTTTTTATAGAGAAAACTAAGCATGAATTAGAGTATATAGACATAGTCGTAAGTGTTAGGTATCTGTAAATGATGATGAATGATGAATAATTCTAGTGGGGTATTGTAAGAAATAAAAAAAGAAATACAAAAACATCACATAGAGTGGTTAATGTTTATGCACTATACTATTCATTAATGACAACCTTGAAAAACTGAAGACGATGGCGAAGTGTTTGAAAGTGTTTGCGAAAAGGAAATAAACTTAAAACGGAATAGCAAAAAATCAAAGATATAAATGAAATAAAAAACTCATGTAGATGAAGCAACGAATGCAAGTGTAGAAGCTGGAAGATGAAAGTGGATGATCTGTGTATCTCAGCAACTTTTCCGGATGAATGTAACAGATGATGACAGCGAGAGAGATGAAGTGAGTCACAGAAACACCGGAGCAGTGAAGCTACGAAAAATTGCGGAGAGAAGAAAGAATATTATCTCTGGAATTAAACAAGTAAAAAATGGGCCGGAATTTCTTCAGAGCAATCGCGTTTTCTGTACAGCTGCTACAGCGTATAATCAAGGCCACCGAAAACAGATCTATCTTTCGGTGGTCTCGGTATAATGCTGTATGAGCCGCGACCCATGAAACTTTCAACCACGGCCCGAAATACGATTATGGATAAATTTAACCTTAAATAAATGAAAAATACTGAGTCTACGGGGCTGCAATTTGGTATGTTGGATGATTGGATGGTGGATGCTCAACATACCAATTCGCAGCCCTCTAGCCTCAGTAGTTTTTAAGGTCTGAGGGCGGACAGAATAAAGTGCGGACGGATAAACAAAGCCAGCACAAGAGTTTTCTTTTACAGAAAACTAAAAAGGAAGATACTGAAACTAATTGCTCGTAAAACATGCGTGGAATAAGAAGGGTTGATGGGGTCAGCAGATACAATGAACTAGTAGAAAGCTAGCATAGATACGGAGGTGGGGATCGGCGGACTGCTTCTGGGTACGTAGAGAGAGTGTGGGAGGAGGGGGCGGGGGTGTTATGGCTGGCAGGCTGGTGAGAAGGGTATATGATTCTTAGGAACACGGCTGATGATGATATGAAAGTTTTCTGAGCAAGGGGATGCGTATGTCTGTATGTATGTCTGTCTGTGTGTATATATATATACATATAAATATGCATATACTGTATATACATATATATAATGTATAAATCTATAAATAACGTTCCTCTAACCATATTTTTTATCAGATTTATTTTTTTTATTTATTTATTTTTTTTTAGTTCTTCGAGGCAACGGAGACATATATACCTGGCGAAACTAATCACCTGATTGGCCGGATGAGAGATTCGGGACATGTAACCGGTGGTTATGTCTTTTGGAGGCAGCCAACATTATCCTCCGTAAATTTCGATAAATTGTATAGATAGAGGCCAAATTGAGCCCTCGGCAAATGGTCCGCTTGAATCATTGCCAATTGTGAGGAGAAACCAGGAAAAATATTACGGAGGGCATTCTACACTCTACAAGAGAGTGCACAAGCACCCTCTTGTGCATGTGTGTGTGTGTGTGTATATATATATATATATATATATATATATATATATATATATATATATATATATATATATATATATATATATATATATATTTATGTGTCTGTATGTATGTATATGTGTATATACATATTTATATACATTTATATATACATACATATAAACATATATAAAATATACTGTATATATATATATATATATATATATATATATATATATATATATATATATATATATATATATATATATATATATATATATATATACATACATACACGTCTGTACACTGTATAGATAACTTTGAGAGCCGGAAAGATAATAAATAGCCATATTCTTCTTCTAGTATCAAGAATGCCATAAAGCTAGACCCTATGCAACCATACAAAGCGCCTGCTGCGCACTTGCGCACAGTATATACTTTAGAATATCTACGCCACTCCGTACACTCCTTGAAAGAACATCAAGATCTGAATTATATCTTCAATCGATATTGAATGGTTTAAAGGGTCTCAAGTGAATGTATTTTCGTAGCAGACCCATTTCGGTTTAAATCGGCGTCAGAATATGTAAGGAGATTTCTTTCATTGAGGTCAGGCTGTAACTTCGCTAAAATGAGCAGAAATGATATGAAGGCATTTTTCTTGACGAAGGAAAGTGAGTAAAGATGTAATATATATGCGAAAAGGAATGCTATTCTTACGAAACATGTGTGTAAAGGTAATTCATATTTGATTCTTTGTTTATTTTTCGGTTGGTAATTACGTAAAGATGGCTAAGGTAAGTGATAATATATATGTATGTATGTATGTATGTATGTATATATATATATATATATATATATATATATATATATATATATATATATATATATATATATATATATATATATATGTTGACTTCTAGAAGTCGGATATATAGTATCAAAAGGAGGACGAAAAGGTGATGGATGTTTCTCCTTACACACGCTACACATATATATGTATATATGTGTATATGTGTGTGTGTACTTATGTGTACTTATATATATGTATGTATATATACACATTATATATATATATATACACACATATATATACACATATATATACATATATAATATATATATATATATATATATATATATATATATATATATATATATATATATATATATATATATATATATATATATATATATATAGGCTTCAGGAATCACTGTGAAATATCTGTAGCTATTGTCATCGCAAGCTCTCAGTTTGTTGCAAGCTACACCTGGCTACAAATCTCAAAGGTAATTAAATTAAATGAAATCGAAGAATTGGCTCCTTCTTGATCTTTTTTTTATTTATTTATTTTTCTGATCCCTGTC
>NC_089749.1:52083607-52088607 GCF_040412425.1 Macrobrachium rosenbergii | reverse complement strand
CGAGTTTGGAAGATATCTATATTATGTTGATACTGACAAATACTGATAACAACTATTACAGTTCTAGAACTCACTTGGTAAGAAATACTCAAGACCAGCTACTGCGGTTGTTTTGGTAACACAGAGAACTTGTAAAATATATAGAAGGGAATCACTTGTAAAATATATAGAAGGGAATCATTCAGCAAACAACATATTGTAGTAGATGATTTTGGTAGGGGGCTTGGAGTGGTTAGAACTTTAAGTCTAAATTACTCATACATTACTGGAACAGTGGTTCCAATTTTATCTCAAAACCCAGAGACCAGAGATCCTTCTCGTGGGGGGGAATTTCCTGAATAATTTGTCGCACCTTTACTCATCTAAGGCGTAAATTATGTACCTGGTTGTTATTCACCTGCAGTGAGCCACAGTTAGGGTCAAAAATTACGCAGGACATAACGTCATCCCTAAAATAATTGCTGAGAAACCGGATGCTTAATATCCCCTGCCTGTGTAATCTCTGTACATTTTTTTCAGTCTCCTCAGCTGATATGCATGAGTGCTTGCAACCGTAAGCACGTGCAAGGAAGCTGGTACAGTAGGATGCAAGCCCGTATGAATATCTAAAAAGGATCCATAAAGAGAAACAGGAGAGATGGAGAGAGACTCCAAAACAAGACAGGAGCACAAAGGTGAAAGAATGAGATGAATGTAAAAGTGAGACAGAAATGGAGATAAAGATAATGGAGGCTTAATTGAAGACGATATATATATATAAATATATATATATATATATATATATATATATATATATATATATATATATATATATATATATATATATATATATATATAATCATGAAGCTACAAATGTCGTTTAATATCCAATTCACGCTACCTCCTGGTAATATCCCCGATGGGGAATTATCACCGAAGGGGAATTTTATAAGTGATAAATGGATCGGTACCCCCGGGTCCACCAAGTGGTTTGACCGTAGACTGGAGTTATCGGAAGGTACTGTGTCGAGGGATCGAGACCCGGCGGTACCGATCCACTTATCATCACTTATAAAATTCCCCTTCTGTGATAATTCCCCATCTGGGATATTCCCGAAGTAGCGTGAATTGAATATTAAATGACATTTGTAGCTTCATGATTGTACATAAATCACGTTGTGATAAAAATTTCATTTATATATATTATATATATATATATATATATATATATATATATATATATATATATATATATATATATATATATATATATATATATATATAAGCAAACAAGAGAGGATGTTGCATCATTCGGTCAAGCACCTGCCCAGGTATTAAAAACAAAAAAAGGAAAAGAAATTAGTGACAGAACTTGTATGCCTGGAGTGAGCGACAAGTGGTCAGAATGAATCCCGGACTGTGAGGAGCATTTCTCGGAAATCGCAGT
Source organism: Macrobrachium rosenbergii (assembly GCF_040412425.1). NCBI lineage: Eukaryota > Metazoa > Arthropoda > Malacostraca > Decapoda > Palaemonidae > Macrobrachium > Macrobrachium rosenbergii. The sequence continues at coordinate 52,087,181 of NC_089749.1, read as the reverse complement.
TCTGAGAGAGAGAGAGAGAGAGAGAGAGAGAGAGAGAGAGAGAGAGAGAGAGAGAGAGACATAAACAAAGAAATTCTAGAACGAAATAGACCAACTATAAACCTTAAAACAGTAACAGGCCCGGAAAGGCATGATTACCCAACTCCGACGTCGCTTGCAGAGTCGACCTCTTGATAAGATAATGAGAGTAAAGGGAGGGGGAACACGGATTAACCCCCAGTACTTACACCGCCATCTGGTGGGCCCCAATTAACGCCCCTCTCGGTTGGCCTTGCTTTGGAACGGTACCACTCACGGTTAGTAACTGCCCAAAATCAGTGTAATCCAAATGGTGATGAAGGTTACAACAGAAGGTCATCTTTTCAGGCGCTTTTGGTGATCGCTTCTAATCCGGTAAACCTTCAGTTGGGGTCCGTACCCTTCTGGAACCTCAGTCCTATTCCGATAAGCTTTTAGAAACCCCACCAACCCCATTCGATACCCATTTCCAGTTCTTAAACCCCGGAATTGCCACCAACCCCATTCAATAATCATTCCCAATATTTAAACTCTGGAATCTCCACCAAACCCATTCAGTAACCATTCACAATCTTTGAAACCCTGGAATCTCCACCAACCCCATTCGATAACCTTCCCAATCCTTGAACTACGGAATCTCCACCAACCCCTTTCAATAACCATTCCCAATCCTTAAACTACGGAATCTCCACTAATCTGATTCGATAACCATTCTCAATCCTTAAACCCCGGAATCTCCACCAACCCCTTTCAATAACCGTTCCCAATCCTTAAACTACGGAATCTCCACCAACCTCATTTGTTAACCATTCCCAATCCTTAAACCACAGAATCTCCACCAACCCCTTTCAATAACCATTCCCAATCCTTAAACCCCGGAATCTCCACCAACCCCTTTCAATAACCATTCACAATCCTTAAACTACGGAATCTCCACCAACCTCATTCAATAACCATTCCCAATCCTTAAACCCCGGAAGCTCCACCAACCCCTTTCAATAACCATTCCCAATCCTTAAACTACGAAATCTCCACCAACCTCATTCGAAAACCATTCCCAATCTTTAAACCCAGGAATCTCCACCAACCCCATTCAATAACCATTCCCAATCTTTAAACCCAGGAATCTCCACCAACCCCATTCGATAACCATTCCCAATAATTAAACCCGGAATCTCCACCAACCCCTTTCAATAACCATCCCCAATCCTTAAACCCCGGAATCTCCACCAACCCCTTTCAGTAACCATTCCCAATCCTTAAACTACGGAACCTCCACTAACCTCATTCGATAACCATTCCCAATTCTTAAACCCCAGAATCTCCACCAACCCCATTTAATAACAAATCCCAATCCTTAAACCCTGGAATCTCCACCAACCCCATTCGATAACCATTCCCAATCCTTAAACCCCGGACTCTCCACCAGCCCGTTCAATAACATTCCAAATCCTTAAACCCTGGAATCTCCACCAACCCCATTCGATAACCATTCCAATCCTTAAACCCCGGACTCTCCACCAGCCTGTTCAATAACCATTCCCAATCCTTAAACCCTGGACTCTCCACCAATCCCATTCGATAACCATTCCCAATCCTTAAACCCCGGACTCTCCACCAAGCCCATTCGATAACCATTCCCAATCTTTAAACCCTGGAATCTGCACCAACCCCATTCGATAACCATTTCCAATCCAGAAATCTCCACCAACCCGATTCATTAACCGTTTTCAATCCTTAAAACCCGGACTCTCCACCAACCCCACTTGATAACCATTCCCAATCACCAGGGGATCTCCACCAACCCCATTCGATAACCATTTCTTATCACCACGGAATCTCCACAACCCCTTTCATTAACCATTTCCAACCCTTAAACCATGGAATCTCCGCCAACCCCATTCGATATCCATTTCCAATCCTTAAACTCCGGAATGGATTCCCTGAACATCTGTAGCGTTTTCTCTTTCTTCCCCCCTCCCCCTTCCTCTAACAAACAATACCCAGCCAAATACCCACCCACCCACACTCCCACCCACCTCCCTTGCCAGTCAGTCTCCCTTATCAACTGCAAGAGAATCGTGTTGCCCCTTTTGAGGTGCAGCGTCTCAGTTTATCACTGATAAGAGCTTCCTTATCGGTCGACTTTAATTCGGCTATTCTTTTCCCCATGCCTCTCTCTCGAGAGAGAGATTGTCTTCGTCATTCGTCCAACAACGTCAAATTTATCTTCCTCGGATGGGAGAGTTTGCTGATTGAATGTTTTTTCTTTTTTTTTCTTTTTTTTATAGATTTCTTGATCGAATGAAGTCGCCGTGGCACAGCAGGGGTAGGGAAATGAAGTTCCGGCGTAAGCTATTCATCTGAAGAAGGACTAGTTTGGAATATCGTAACATAGGGAAGGTGATTTAGACATACAAACGATGCAGAAGTCAAACTTTACCACAAAAAAATCTAGTTTTTTTAACGTTTTCTAACTATTTCTAACACTTACAAAGTATTGAAAATGATATGACAATGAACGGATGTTTATTACATTACATTGTTCCTGGCTAAAGGTGTGATTCACGGCGTGGCTTTTCTGTTAATCGCGGCAATTCATGGTACTTAATGGTTACGGGTATCACATTCTCTAATTGCGATTGTATTTCGGTACAAAATGAAAGATGGGACTCAAATACCGTAGAGTTTAAACAGCTCTGTGAGAATGCCCGTAACGTTACGTTAATATCGATTACAGTCAGGGCTTGAGATTGCATTGATAATGACTTTATTAATAATATTAGTTAATAGGTAATTAACTGTAATTATTTTATGTGATTCAGGTGAACTGTGGTCATATTTGAGACGAGAACAAGCCCAAAGATCTGCGGATAGAAGGCGAGTTTCCTGCGTTGCTGATGCTTGAGACATCGTCTTGGACCCTGAAAATGGGGAATGTCCCGTACCGTTACGTCACTTCAGCGATTCAGGTGTTGAGTGGATGGAGATGAGGCGTCCAGGTAAGTGGGAAAATGGAGGAGTTTTAGAAGTGTCATTTCTCTCATTTTTGAGGTTTTGAATTAAGAGGTCAAGCTATTATGCAGCTTTACAGATGTACGATACACGATGATAAGTACTCTTTTCCTTTATTTTCCCGTGAAACTAGTAAATAACTATTAATATCAGTCTTTTAACTAGCATGAGTTCAAATCCTAAGAAGTAGTCCATTCATTTCCGTTCTGATTTCAAGTCTTTCAGTGGAAAAGTGTATCCAAAAATATTATAAAGCAGAAAATTCAGAGGTTGTGTTCAAACTTTCATACAGATAGTGAATGTGATCCATTAGCTCCATAATTGTATTTGTGTATGAACGACAATCTTGCAAGTATAATGAACATTCTATACCATCATTATAACTCCGTCGCTTTTTATTTAAGACGACGATTACCAGTTTGCTCGCGGGCTCATCATTCTGCTCTAATCATTTTAATTACTTTATTTGTCCTTCTCAAATATATCGAGTTCGGTCTAGTTTCGTTTATTATTCCGGTGGCTGATCGCCGACATTTGCTTT
>NC_089749.1:52063607-52076107 GCF_040412425.1 Macrobrachium rosenbergii | reverse complement strand
GATAAATTTACCGGTTTCTCTGTGCGTCGGGTTCTTAGTTGTCAGTGTTTAATTGAGAGTGTGATGTTAATGAAGGACTTTTGAGAGAGAGAGAGAGAGAGAGAGAGAGAGAGAGAGAGAGAGAGAGAGAGAGAGAGAGAGAGAGACGAAGCGATGTACAGTTCAAATTTGCGGTTTCGCTGTACGTCATGTTCTTAGGTATTAGCGTTTAATTAAAAGTATATTGTTAATAAAGGACTTTTGAGAGAGAGAGAGAGAGAAGATGAACAATTTTGCTGTTTTTCTGTATGTCATGTTCTTAGTTGTCAGCGTTTAATTAAAAGTATAATGTTAATGAAGGACTTCTGAAGAGAGAGAGAGAGAAAACTACAAATTTGATGTTTTTCTGTACGTCATGTTCTTAGTTATCAGCGTTTAATTAAGAGTAAAATTTTATTATAGGCTTTGAGAGAGAGAGAGATGAAAAAATTTGCTGTTTCGCTGTTTGCTGTACGCCATGTTTTCAGACTGTCATTCGATGGGCCGGAGTTCAATTTGATGAAGAGTTAGAGTTTATTTCGGTGATAGAAATTCATTTCTCGCTATAATGTGGTTCGGATTCCACAATAATGTAGGTCCCGTTGCTAAGTAACCAATTGGTTCTAGCGACGTAAAATAAGTCTAATGTCGGCCACAGAGAGCTTTAATCAGCTCAGTGGTCTGGTAAAACTAAGGTATACTTAACTTTTTTCTTAGTTATGAACGTTTGATTGAAAATGTTGTGTTAATGATGAAATTGTGTGTGAGAGAGAGAGAGAGAGAGAGAGAGAGAGAGAGAGAGAGAGAGAGAGAGAGGTTTCGCTGTACGTCATGTTCTTAGTTGTCAACATTTCATTGAAAATGTAATGTTTATGAAGGACTTTTGAAAGAGAGAGAGAGAGATGTACAAATTTCCGGATTTGCTGTAATGTCATATTCTTAGTTGTGAACATTTCATTAAAAATGTAATGTTAATGGAGATCTTATGAGAGAGAGAGAGAGAGAGAGAGAGAGAGAGAGAGAGAGAGAGAGAGAGAGAGAGAGAGACCTGAAAAATATAGTAAGAAGCAACAGAAAGAATCCCGGGCAGCATAAAAACAACACTGCATCATCACCACGTATTAAACATTCAGTGCCTAAATATTTACTCATATTACTCATCCGAAACCGACCCGTAATCCAACAGGATCATCCGACAAGAGAAGAAGGAGCTAACCTCCTCCCGAACGCATCTACCGGACTTGAATCCCTTCGTTCCTCTCTGCATTAGCCGTAGGACTCCCGAGGGCAACGCCGCCCGCATCCCACCCTGAGGATCTTGGCGGCGGCAGGAAGCGAGCGCCATCTCCTCGCCATCGTCAGGACTCGTCCCACCTCCCGCTGAAAGACAGAGGCAGTAGAGTAGACTGTGTCGTCAATCGATCTTTTTGAAGTTCAACTTGATCTCCTAAGCTACGTGGATGCATGGGAATGGCTGCGGGGAGAGAGAGAGAGAGAGAGAGAGAGAGAGAGAGAGAGAGAGAGAGAGAGAGAGAGAGAAGCTTCTTCCCTTCCTTCTTTTGGGGATTTGTTAAGAAAGGGTGAGCTCACAGAGAGAGAGAGAGAGAGAGAGAGAAGCTTCTCCCTTTCCCCCCTTTTGGGGGTTTGTTCAGAAAGGGTGAGCTTAGAGAGAGAGAGAGAGAAACTTCTCCCTTTCCCTCTTTTGGGGGTTTGTCAAGAAAGGGTGAGCTCACAGAGAGAGAGAGACAGACAGACAGACAGACTGACTTCCTCCTTCCCTTTTGTTGGGGTTTGTTAAGAAAGGGTTCTCTCAGAGAGAGAGAGAGATCAGTGAATGAGGCTGTGTTAAGGAAGGGGGTGGGGTGGGGGAGGGGGGAGGGGGTAGGGGAGGGGAGGGGCAGATTTTAATAAGAGAAAAGAGTAGAACGTATAAAAAAAAAGACAGGAAAAGCAAAGAGAGACATTTTAATAAGAGAAAAAGATACTAATTAAGAGACAGTGGACAAGAAAGGTTAATAAGAATGCACCGTTGCAACTGAAGTAGCAATAGGTCTAAGAGAGACAAAAAGAAAATTAGAATAGGATGCATAGGAAAAGGAGACTATTTCGTTAATAAGGAACGAAGATGAGAATTGGAGTGGAAAAACGCAAGAACAAGAAAATTGGGATTAGGAAAAGTCACAGATCAAGAGGAAAATCAGTGTAAGAGAGAAGAGGAAAATATATGTAAAAGTCTCAGAACGAGAGGAAAATCAGTTTAAGAAAGGAGAGGAAAATATATGTAAAAAGTCAGAAGATCAAGAGGAAAATCAGTTTAAGAAAGAAGAGAAAATATATGTAAAAAGTCTTAGAACAGGAGGAAAATCAGTGTAAGAGAGAAGAGGAAAATATTATGTAAAAATCCACAGAACAAGGGGAAAATCAGTGTAAGAAAGAAGAGGAAAATATAAGTAATTAGTATATGAAGATGCAGAATATATTAGAGAATCTAAGTACAGGAAGAGGATTCAGGAAAAAGAAGAAAATTCGTTTAGGGAGGCACAGGAAAAGAAGAGAATTAGAGTGATTAGTCTTAGGAAAAAAAAGAAGAGAATTAGTGCAATTTGGAATACGAGGTTATCTGTATTAAGTAAAATCAAAATAAAAAAGTTTAAGGTGAGAAGGTGCATGAAAAGGGAAAAAATAATATGATGGGTCACAAAAAATTCCAATCAGGAAAAAGTAAACTTTAAAAGAACAAGAAAAAAATGCGCCTAAGTTTCTTCGGCGCAATCGAGGTTTCTGCACATCGTATAATCAAGGCCACCGAAAATGGATCTATGTTTCGGTGGTCTCGGTATAATGCTGTATGAGCAGCGGCCCATGATTTTAATCACGGCCCGGTGGTGGCCTATCCTATATCATTACCAGAAGCACGATTACATTCCTAATTTTAACCTCAAAGAAAATAAAAACTATGGAGGCTAGAGGGCTGCAATTTGGTATGTTTGATGATTGGAGGGTGGTTGATCAACATACCAGTTTGCAGCCCTCTTGCCCAATAGTTTTAAGATCTGAGGGCGGACAGAAAAAGTGCGGACGGACAGACAAAGCGTTATCTCAATAGTTTTCTTTTACAGAAAACTAAAAACTAATGGTTTACAAAGAGTCTTCTTTTTAGTGGTAAAGAATTCAAAGGAAAGTGAAAAAGTAAGAAATTATAAACAACATAAGAAGAAAATAAATACAAACGAATATTTTTATATCAGAAGATGAAAATTGAATTGGCAATCGTTAATCGGGAAATGACCGGATAAATAATAATAATAAAATCATACACGAAGGATATAACAATGGACATCAAATTTAGTAGGTATATAGATAGATAGATCGATAGATATATAGATAGATGGATAGATAGCTGGAGAAACATTACACCACAGGTATAGTCTATTGTACGGAGAGGGAATGACCAGATAAAAAATAATGATAAAATTACACGAAGGGTATAACAGTGAATATCAAATCTAGTAGATATATAGATAGATAAACTGATGGATCGATAGATAGATAGATCGATAGATATATAGATAGATGGACAGACAGATAGCTGGCGAAACATTACTCCACAGGTATAATCTATTGTACGGAGAGGGAATGACCAGATAAAAAATAATAATAGAATCATAAACGAAGGATTATAATATGAATATCAAACCTACTAGCTATGTAGATAGACAGATAGATGGAATATAAGGTAGCTGGAGAAACATTACTACAAAGAGATAATCTATTTCACTGAGAGGGAATAGCCAGTTAAACAAAAATAATAAAATCATACACGAAGGGTTATAATATGAATATCAAATCTAGTAGCTATTTAGACAGACAGATAGATAATATATAGATAAATTGATAGAGAGATAGATAGACAGAATATAAGGTAGCTGGAGAAACACTACTGCAGTGAGATAATCTATTGCACAGAAAGGGAATTGCCAGTTAAAAAAAATAATAAAATCATACACGAAGGGTTATAATATGAATATCAAATCTAGTAACTATATAGATAGACAGATAGATAGATATATAGATAAATTGATAGATAGATAGATAGAATATAAGGTAGATGGAGAAACATTACTGCAGAGAGATAATCTATTGCACAGAGAGGCAGTACACTTTGTCCAAAAGGATGATGCAACTGAAGCTGATAATTCCTGCCATCAGATGTTGCCATGGAAACGAAGAGCAGCTTTGGACGTATAAGACGCAAACTTATTCACAAATGCGCGCATGCTCCTGCGTATGTACTCATATACGCTCAAAGCCATTGAAACGCAAAAGGATAAGTCGATTATGACCATAATTGATGATGCTGACTGTGTACAAAAAAAAAAAAGTAAAGTATAAAGAGAATCTTTTTACTTTACTTCAGTAATGAACTATGAAAAGGAGAGAGAGAGAGAAAGAGAGAGAGAGAGAGAGAGGTGGGTGGTATAGTTATATGTAATATTTACCTCCTGCATCTTGGTATAAGCGCATATATATATATATATATATATATATATATATATATATATATATATATATATATATATATATATATATATATGTATGTATATATATGTATATATATTAAACACACACTTTCATATATATATGTACAAATATAAATACAAACACACACATATATAATATATATATATATATATATATATATATATATATATATATATATATATATATATATATATAATATATATATATATATATATATATATATATATATATATATATATATATATATTTATATATATTGCATAAATCTTATTTTTGACATCGCGTATTTCGAAAGAGCTCAGCCAATTAAAAGAATCAAAAGAGCACTCATATACAAAAGATAAATCCGGAATCATACGTTGTCAGTACGTCGATATTTTGGCAGTAAATTCTCCACTCGATGATTGCTTGCTTAAGGACATTTTGCAGTCGAAAACATTTTATGTTCTTCGTACCAAAGTTTGTCATATTCTTTCATTCCTCTCATGAAATGATTTCAACATCCGATTTGATGGGGTTACACAAAGAGTCTAGTTCAAACTTTCTATCAGATATATTTGTATACTGTATCTTCATATTTCTGATATATATATATATATATATATATATATATATATATATATATATATATATATATATATATATATATATATATATATATATATATATATATATATATATATATACTGTATATGTATACTATATAAAATGTGTGTATATGTTTATATATACATATATGCATGCATATATGAATATATATATATATATATATATATATATTTTGTATGCATATATATATATATATATATATATATATATATATATAGATATATACACATATTAACCCCTTTTTATTCCTTTAAAGAGAATATATTACATGAAGGAGAGGCCAAGTTATTAGCATCTAACCAGCTCTACATTCATCTAGCATCACGACCAGTTGAAAGGTTTGGCAATTCTTTGGTTATAGCAATTATGAATTGTATACTACGGACTCAAGCATAAATTAATTACTTTTAGCTACTGTGTTTTCATCACACAATTTGGTATGTATGTAGACGGGTTTATGCATATTATACTGTTCCGTGAAGCAATTCAAACATCTAATAAATAATTCTTATTCTTTCCTGCTAAAACTAAATACAGTTCACGCTCGTAAGTATAATCCTGAGAGAGAGAGAGAAAGAGAGAGAGAAATTTTAGACGTACTTATACCATTGAGCAATATTCGCTAACATTAATTCAGAGAGAGAGAGAGAGAGCAGTTTTCGATTTACTTATATCAGTGAGCAATATTCGCTAAAATTAATTCAGAGAGAGAGAGAGCGAGAGAGAAAATTCCGATTTACTTATACCGTTGAGCAACATTCGCTAAAATTAATTCAAAGAGAGAGAGAGAGAGATTTTCGATTTACTTATACCAGTGAGCAATGTGCGCTAAAATTAATTCAGAAGGAGGGAGAGAGAGGAAAATTTTTCGATTTATACCAGTGAGCAATATTCGCTAAAATTAATTCAGAGAGAGAGAGAGAGCAGTTTTCGATTTACTTATATCAGTGAGCAGTATTCGCTAAAATTAATTCAGAGAGAGAGAAAAATTTTCGATTTACTTATGCCATTGAGCAATATTCGCTAAAATTAATTCAGAGAGAGAGAGAGAGCATTTTCGATTTACTTATAGCAGTGAGCAATATTCGCTAAAATTAATTCAGAGAGAGAGAAATTTTTGATTTACTTAAACCAGTGAGCAATATTCGCTAAAATTAATTCAGAGAGAGAGAGAGAGAGAGAGAGAGAGAGAGAGAGAGAGAAATTTTCGATTTAATTGTACTATTAAGCAATATTCGCTAAAATTAATTCGGAGAGAGAGAGAGAGATTCTGAAATTTTCGATTTACTAGTATCAGTGATCAGTGTTCGCTAAAATTAATTCAGAGAGAGAGAGAAATTTTCAATTTATACTGGTGAGTAATATTCGCTAAAATTAATTCAGAGAGAGAGAGAGATTTTCGATTTACTTATATTAGTGAGCAATATTCACTAAAATTAATTCAGAGAGAGAGAGATTCTGAAATTTTCGATATACTAGTACCAGTGGCCAATGTTCGCTAAAATTAATTCAGAAGGAGAGAGAGAGAGAGAGAGAGAGAGAGAGAGAGAGAGAGAGAGAGAGAGAGAGAGAGAGAAATTTTTTATTTATACCATTGAGCAGTATTCGCTAAAATTATTTCAGAGAGAGAGAGAGAGAAAATTTTCGATTTACTTATGCCATTGAGCAATATTCGCTAAAATTAATTCAGAAGAAGAAGAAGAAGAAGAAGAAGAGAGAGAGAGAGAGAGAGAGAGAGAGAGAGAGAGAGAGAGAGAGAGAGAGAGAGCCACAGCAACAACGAGAGAACATTTCACCAGCGTCCAATTGAAGAACAGAAGGGAAAGAACAATCTCCTTCCCTTTTCTCTTCCAAGAAATGTATTTCATTAGCGGGTGCTTCATTAGGAGCAAATTACAGCTCAGGAAATACATGAAAGCCCTTAAATTACGCTAATTTCGGTCATCAAAATCTAGTTGAAAGTAATTAAGAGAGAGGGGATTCTGGGAGTTCGCCGATCAGCCGGATTTACCACGATCTGAATAAGTGTTTTAATAAGATTGTTGCTCTCGCGCGCAGATTAACCCCGAGGACGACGAAGTACATACGCCCCTTGTGTTTTTGCAGGTTCTTAATTTCGCGACGAGTGGATCTCCGTACGCTGCTGTCTTTTACACCCCTTTGGATTTTTTCCAGGTTCTTGATTTTGCGACGAGTGGATCTCTGTTCGCTGTCTTGTAAAGACGCTGAAATGGTAAAGTCATGAAAGTGTTCAAGAAATAGTCATCATAATAAACGCTCTGAGGGTTTTTATGTTTTTTTTATTTATTTATTTATTTTTTTTTTTCAATTTTTGAAGTACACCCTTTGTATTTCTGCCAGTTCTTAATTTCACGACGAGTGAATTTCTGTACGCTCTGCTGTCTTTTAAAGACGCTGGAATAAACGCAATTGTGAAAATAAAATGCTTTGGGGAATTTTTTTTGTTTCGTTTTTTCAGTAGTTAATATTATTTCACTGGTGCTTTTTTTCTAAGCGGTCTCTACTGGATGGCCAGAGTCTGGAGGTCCATACCAGGCTCCCAACTACCTTTCACATCTTACCATCTTGGAGCAACCAAATTTCGTACATGGGTTTTTTTTTTTTTTTTTTACATTTTTCATGACTTGATTAGCGTCGAAACGTCCAAAATAAAGATTTGGAAACATAATACGGTTATTTACGGAATTCAGATTTATCCTTATATTGAGTATTTTTTTAATATACACCTCAGCTGTTCTTAGAATTTATCATTTTCGGCCCTTGAATTCATTATACATTTGCATAAAACTTCAAGTTCCCACCAAAAATTCGTAACATTCACACTTCAGTTCCCGGTCAGTCAGACTTCAAAATTCGACGAAATAGCCTTCATTTCTCCATCAGACTCCAGTTCTCATCAGCCATACTCCATATCCCCATCAATCATAGCCTACTTCAAAACCCCCACCAGACCTCAACTTTAAACAAATCATACTTCATATCCCCACCAATCACACTTCAGATTTGCACCAATTCTTCTTCAAAATACTACCACATCTCAAATTCCCACAAATCCCACTGTGAATCGCCATCAGACTTCAAATCCTACATCATTCAGACTTCAAATCCCCACCAATCAGACTTCCAAATCCCCATACTCAGACTTCAAATCCTCGCCAGTCAGACTTTCAAATCACCACCAATCAGACTTCCAAATCCCCACCACTCATACTTCAAATCCTCGCCATTCAGACTTCCAAACCCCCACCAATCAAACTTCCAAATCCCCACCAATCAGACTTCCAAATCCTCGCCAATCAGACTTCAAATCCTCACCAATCAGACTTCAAATCTCCACCAATCAGATTTCAAATCTTCACCAAGCAGACTTCAAATCCTCATCAATCAGACTTCAAATCCCCACCAATCAGACGTCAAATCCTCACCAATCAGACTTCAAATCCCCCACCAATCAGACTTCAAATCCCCACCAATTTGACTTCTAATTCCCACCAATCAGACTTCAAATCCCCACCAAGCAGACTTCAAATCCTCATCAATCAGACTTCGAATCCTCACCAATCAGACGTTAAATCCTCACCAATCAGACTTCAAATCCCCCACCAATCAGACTTCAAATCCTCACCAATCAGACTTCAAATCCCCACCAATCAGACTTCAAATTCCCACCAATCAGGCTTCAAATCCCCACCAAGCAGACTTCAAATCCTCATCAATCAGACTCAAATCCCCACCAATCAGGAGTCAAATCCCCACCAATCAGACTTCAAATCCCCCAATCAGACGTCAAATCGCCACCAATCAGACTCAAATCCTCACCAATCAGACTTCAAATCCCCCACCAAGCAGACTTCAAATCCTCATCAATCAGACTTCAAATCCCCATCAATTAGACTTCAAATCCCCACCAATCAGACTTCAAATCCTCACCAATCAGACTTGAAATTTCCACCAATCAGAGTACAAATCCCCACCAAGCAGACTTCAGATCCTCACCAATCAGGCTCCAAGTCATCACCAATCAGACTTCTAGTATCAGACTTCAAATCCCCACCAATCAGACTTCAAATCCCCACCAGTCAGACTTCAAATCTCCACCAATCAGACTTCCAAATCCAAACGGTCAGAATTTAGTTTACAACCATCATACAAAAAAGTATGATAAATAACAGGAAACTGACTGGTAACTTGAATTTCCTTCAACCTCATTTTTACCCGACTCAAATGTTCCTTGGTAACTGAATGCAGATTTAAAGTACCATTTCAATGCCAATTTGCGCCAGTCCGTCAAGAATATATTTAAAGCTGTGATAAATATTAATGGGCATTGACGAATTCCAGGTCATGCCCATAACCATGCATGTAAGTTATTTATTGCTATTATTAAAAAATACTCATAGTAGCGTGAGTCTTCAAATGGAGAAACAAAACCACAGGTATGTAAATGGACTTGTATTTAAAGATAGATCTGTACAGATAGCTTTCGGGAATGTATTTATATTTAAAGATAGATCTGTACAGATAGCTTTCGGGAATGTACATTTATTTAAAGATAGATCTGTGCAGATAGCTTTCGGGAATGTACTTATATTTAAAGATAGATCTGTACAGATAGCTTTCGGGAATGTACTTATATTTAAAGATAGATCTGTACAGATAGCTTTCGGGAATGTACATATAATTAAAGATAGATCTGTACAGATAGCTTTCGGGAATGTACTTGTATTTAAAGATAGATCTGTACAGATAGCTTTCGGGATTGTATATATATTTAAAGACATTTTATACAGATAGCTTTCGGGAATCTGTTCGATTCCCGAAAGCTATCTGTACAGATCTATCTTTAAATATACGTATATTTACATAACTGTGGATTTGTTTCTCTATTACTATTATTCGTAATGAAGTTTAGAATTCTGAAACAAACAAAAAAATCAATTTCAGAAAAACTACTGTAAAATAGGAAGACTAAGTATGAAGTAAATATATAAAAAACCTATGGATATATATAAATATAAACAGACACGGACAAATATTTCGTATGGATATATACAAAATATAATCAGATACAGACAAATATTTCGTATGGCTATATATAAACATAATCAGGCACAGACAAATATTTGGTACAAGCCCACTGGAACCTCCGAAAAGATTCTAGAGATACTACTGTACACACGACACGAAATCTCAAGCTGACGTCATTGCAAGGACCACGCGTTTATAATAGTGTCACGAAGAGGCACCAGGCTTTATGGTCAATAAGAAAAGGCATAATATTTTGTGTTGTCATTATGACGAAAAGCAGTAACGATTATGCTTGCGTGAAAAACTATTTTTATGCGAGTCCTACGACTTTTGCAGTTAAGCTTAAACTTTGAGAATGTATATATATATATATATATATATATATATATATATATATATATATATATATATATATATATATATATATATATATATATATGTACTGCCCTAAAATGGAAGACTGCAGTATCTGCAAAAATACAAAACTGAGAAGAATGGTACATACTGCAGTTTTCCCTTGCCTTACTAATGATTTTGCAGATACTGGAAATGGGACCCCGTAAATACTCGTGGAAAGCATTGAAAAAAATCATTCTGAAATTGCAGTAACTTGTGTATTTTGTGTTTCACGAGCCCAGTAGGTGGCATACCTCAGTTTCGAAAATTTTGCAGATATACTGCAGTTTCCCATTTTAGGGCAGTATATATACATACATACATACATACATACATATATATATATATATATATATATATATATATATATATGTATATGTATATATATGTATGTATGTATATATGCATATTTAGAGATATATGTATGTATATATATATATATATATATATATATACAGTATATATATATATATATATATATATATATATATATATATATATATATATATATATATATATATATATATATATATATATATATATGTCTGTGTTTGTGTGTGTGTGTGCCGTGAAAGTTTTCTAAATAGACCGTTCATTCCCAGACTCATGAGCTAAATTATAAATATAGCTGTGACCTTTGTGTGTGTGTGTGTGTGTTTTTTTTCCTGGGTCATACCCTTGTTAGGAAAACGCCTAACGTCAAGAAAATGATTAAGAATGACAGGAATTTACTTAATAAATGTTGAAGTGTATAATGCATATTGGCCTCAATTCATGACGAAAGAGTCGGGCTGGACGTGGCGTTGATGCCTTGGCTTGTAATAGATGAAGTGTCATTAAGACTGGTAATTAAACAAGGCGATTTGCACATGTGGTGACGTGGCTTGAAGACTCTCGAAAGCCATTCATGTGTATTTATTTCCTAGCTCTTTTTGTGATGGTTGTTTCGTAGATTTGACTTTCATGCGTTTTCTGGCAATAGAATTGTTAATTGTCTTGCCATGCATAATATAAGGAGTCAGTGGCTGTGGCCTTGAGGATTTAAGAAGAAACTACCGATCAGAGTACTTTATGTTATGGTAACTACCTATTTTCCATAATCTATAGCAAAGAATGTTTATTCTTGAAATACGGGGGAATGTCTCATTTAACGAAAGAAACCGGTCTTATTGACATAAAAGGGTGCCTTTTGCTATTTATTCATATTTAGGGTCACTATTCAAAGCATGTTAATTTTACCAAGACTCTACGTGGTTCTATGATTTTATAGTAACTGCTTTTTATATTACTGCAAATATTGTTTCTTGGGCAGGCTTTTATCAGGCTTTCATTTAGCAATAACTCCTTCACGTTAGATTAGTGGTTCTTAACCAGGGGTGCTCGCACCCCTAGGAGGTGCGAAGCCGGTTCCTAAGGGGTGCGAGGATGCCTTTGAATAATTAAAGCAAAATACATTTTTTATATGCGCACGTTATTTTTTCCCCAAAAGAATATAAATAAAATAAAATAAAATAAATAATAATGTGGTTTTGTTATTAATACACATCATATCAAATTTGTATTTTAGTTTTTTTTTTCAACAATTCAGGGGTGTGAGAACTGACAGCTGATTTGAAAGGGTTGCATACACTGAAAAAGGTTAAAAAGCAGTGTGTTAGATAGAGTGGAGAAGATTTACTTAAAGACCCAGTTGAGGAAGTTAATAGATAAATACACGGATGGATAACTAGATAAATAGGTAGAGGTGAACAGCCGGACAAACACGGACTCAGAGTTAGGGAAGAGAAAGCCAAGGTTATTGGCAAGTTTGACCACCGCCAGCCACAACAATAACTACAACAACGACAACAGACATCAATAATGCAACTTGCCAAAAGCGCGTTGAC
>NC_089749.1:52048607-52053607 GCF_040412425.1 Macrobrachium rosenbergii | reverse complement strand
GAGAGAGAGAGAGATTCTGAAATATTCGACTTCCTTATTCCGGTCCCAATATTAGCTAAAATTAATTCAAAGAGAGAGAGAGAGATTCTGAAATATTCGACTTACTTATACCAGTGAGCAATATTCGCTCAAATGAATTCAGAAAGAGAGAGATTCTGAAATATTCGACTTACTTATACCAGTGAGTAATATTCGCTCAAATGATTTCAGATGGAGAGAGAGAGAGATTCTGAAATATTCGACTTACTTATACCAGTGAGCAATATTCGCTCAAATGAATTCAGAAGGGGAGAGAGAGAGAGATTCTGAAATATTCGACTTACTTATACAAGTGAGCAATATTCGCTCAAGTGAATTCAGAAGGAGAGAGAGAGAGATTCTGAAATATTCGACTTCCTTATTCCGGTCCGCTAAAATTAATTCAGAGAGAGAGAGAGGGATTCTGAAATATTAGACCAGTGAGCAATATTCTCTAAAATGAATTCAGAAGGAGAGGAAGAGAGATTCTTAAATATTCGACTTACTTATACCAGCGAGCAATATTCGCTCAAATGAATTCAGAAGGAGAGAGAGAGAGAGATTCTGAAATATTCGAATTCCTTATTCAGGTCCCAATATTTTGCAAAAATTAATTCAAAGAGAGAAAGAGATTCTGAAATATTCGACTTACTTATACCAGTGAGCAATATTCGCTCAAATGAATTCAGAGAGAGAGAGAGAGAGTGAGATTCTGAAATATTCGACTTACTTATACCAGTGAGCAATGTTCGCTCAAATAAATTCAGAAGGATAAAATAGAGTTGATCACTCGCACAACAGTACTGTTTAAGCGCAGAGTTTAGCTTAATATTTGGCGAAACTAATTCCAACTACGGTACTTCTTGTTGCCAAGTCCCACGAAGTCCTTTGTAATCTCAAAAGACTTTTTCCTCTGAACTTCTCTCGTTTTCTTTTTAAGCGAGTGTTGGAAGAGGTTACTGTAAATCTCATCCCGTCTCTTTCTCAGCTCACAACGTATATATATATATATATATATATATATATATATATATATATATATATATATATATATATATATATATATATATATATATATATATATATATATATATATATATATATATATATATCATCATCATCATCATCCAGGTGCCATATCCCCAAGGACGTCGCAATCATGGCTCGCCACTCCTCTCTATTTCTGGCTCTCTGCAGCAACTGAGCTGCAGACATTCTTCCTCCAGTCATTCTCACCAATCCATCCATATATTTTTGTCTAGATCTTCCTCTTGGCCGACTTCCATTGATTTTACCAGTGAGAGAGAGATGTTCTAGTTCTTGTCTTCTCACTATGTGACCCACAAACCGCATTTGTCTACCTCTCACTGGAGCCAAAAGTTCTCTCTCAATGCCTACTCTCTCTAATACCTGCTCATTAGTTTTCCTTTCTGTCCATGATATTTTCAGCATCCTTCTCCAAAACCACATTTCTGCAGCCTGTAACCTCTCCTCATCTGCCTTCCTCAGGGTCCAAGTTTCACAGCCATACAACAATACAGACCAAACAAAACATTTCACAAATCTTCTCCTAAGATTCATCGATATTTTGAGTTGGTGACTAATCTCTTTATCTTACCAAATGCATCTTTTGCCATGGATATTCTCTTCCTGATCTCTTTTTCGCATTTTCCATCACTTGTGACAGTGCATCCTAAATAATTAAAACTATCGGTTTGTTTAACTGTTTCAGCATTAATTCTTATATCTGTTCTTGGGGGATTTCATCTTTGGAGATAACCATAACTTCTGTTTTCTTAATATTTATTGACAGACCTCTTTCTCTGCTTGACTCGTGTAAAGTACTGACTAAAGCTTGAAGTTTATCATGAGAGTCTGCAACAAGTGCTGTACATCAGCATATCTGATATTATTAATATTGACTCCTCCAACCTTAATTCCTTCCATATCTCTGAGATCTCTCATTATCATTTCACTATATAAATTGAAGATATATTTATATAATATATATATATATATTTATATATATATATATATATATATATATATATATATATATATATATATATATATATATATATATATATATATATATATATATATATATACACACATATGAGAGAGAGACTGAGAAAAAGAGTTTACATATCTTGTAAGCATATCATGTCACAGTGTTTGTACAGTGAACTCACCATTCATATTACACTGCATTCTCCTCTTCACCTTAAACATCTGGAACAAGGTGAGGTCTGGCTTTCAGATTCAATCTACAAGAGGAAATGAACCTTTACATATGTAATCTAACTTCTTGTCTGCAAGGTGTAGGTGCATGTGTGTGCGCTTGTGTGTGTGTGTGTGTGCAGAAATTACCTGTGGGTATTTAGGGCTGCTCATGTTGTGGTAGTTACCCGCATGTGGCTTCAGGCTTAATTCACCAGGTAGTTAATGAACGAAATAATTATTTAGCAGATAAAGGATGGATGACAGCTGCCTTGTATTTTCTTTGCAGCCACCTTTATTATCATGTAAAGTGGCTTGTTGCTAAAAAAAAAAAAAAAAGAACAGTCCATGTTCCCTGGAAGAGCAAAAACAGAAAATATATATTTTTTGTAAGAACAATAGTAGATGGACTAACCGAGTCCAAATCTAGCCCTGGCTTGAAAAATTGAGAGAGAGAGAGAGAGAGAGAGAGAGAGAGAGAGAGAGAGAGAGAGAGAGAGAGAGAGAGAATTAGGGATCTGCCATTAATGGAAGTGGTAAAGCGAGGAAGTGACAGTCATGAGTGTACTGTATTCTATTGATATATATTTATAATAGCCTTTTCTTGATATAACTTTAATAGCAGGAACCTCTGCACGCCATACATTAATCAGTATTAATCTTTTACCGATGCGCAGCTGAAAATAGTAGGCTTAATTCCTACCAGGAGTCGAATACCATTCAAGTTCCTCAGACGGCCGGTCTATGACTCCACTGGTGGGGCCCAAACGCCATTCAGGTAGAACAAGAAGAACCTCGTTCGGGGCCCCTAATGAAAGCTTGAATTAAAGGCGACCGAACCCCTTTTGACACCAGGCTACGCGATCTAACATTACAGGACGTGAAGACATCAATTGGCGCTCTCTGTAGACAAATCTTATCATTTTCCAATGAGCGCCCATTTCCTCAGGTTCGGCAAAGACAGCAATCGGGAGCGGGGAAATCTGTAAGTAAAATCGACAGGTAAACAATCAGAGGTGACTTGTCACACCTGCGACGCTTAATGACACTCCTCCAGGTAATGAGAGAGAGAGAGAGACGCAGCGGACAAACGGCGGCTGTAATGACAGCGTATGGTCGGCGACACCATCGAAATCGTCGCGCCGAGGCGTTTCGGGGTCACCGAGACGGGCGAAATTGCCGAGAGTCGCGCTTTCCGATATGGTCATTTTGCCATTAGGAGCGTGTTCTTACAACTGATCGGAAGGCAGTTTTCGGGAGCGAGTCCTTACTTATCCCTACGTTCGGTTGAAAGGGCAAGAGGAAACACTGCATTATCTGTGACCTAATGTCTATAATACGTTCGAGGTTTGGCAATAGAGTTGATTGGGAGGGAGGTCTGGTGAAATTTATTTCCCCAAGACTTTAATCATCCAATTTTATTAATTTTTTCTTCTTTGTAACTTCCGTGATTCCGACCACTGATTTAATTTCCATTGATGATTGAGGATATTGGTGCGTCTAGTATCGAGTAATGAGCAGCAATTTACAAGTAGATATGATCAGGAATTCATTTGACAATGAATTAGATTTGCCCCTTGTATGGCAGTGACTAAGTGACTACTTCGTATCAAATGTCACGGGGTGAATTTATGACAAATTTAAGAAAATAATTAAATAATTTGGCTTCGCTTCTAGGTATTAATTTCACCGCATGTAATTATTAGTAAACAAAGCCTATCAAAGAAATACATGAAATTATTGAACCCCTTTGAAGTCTCAAATGGCGGTGTACAAATGGATTATATAATTATTAAGGAATTCAAAATAATTTCATTGCAATGAAAATGTCATATATAATTTGTGGTATAAATTTGTGTCTAGTGTAATACAGAAAGACGAACGTCTTGGCTTTCAAAATATCATTAGTTCTTTCCATACACCTAGGATTAGGTGAAACTTTTCAAAAGAGAATGACTTAGTTTTTTCCGGCTCAGTTTGAGTCTCTGAAGATCAGCATTTAATGCTTAGCAGCGTTACCAAAATTGCTTCTCAGCAATTGGAAAACCATGAAGGCCACGAGAAAAGAAGCCCGTATGGGGTTAGTGCCGTCAGCGGCACTAACACGGTGCACTGTAGGCATTACTTAAGCTCCTTTGCAGTGTCCCTTCGGCCCCTAGCTTCAACCCCTTTGATTTCTTTTAATGGTACCTCCCTTCACATTCTCTTTCTTCCATCTTACTTTTCACCCTCTCCTACCAATTGTTTCGTAGTGCAATTGCGAGATTTTCCTCCTGTTACACCTTTAGAGCCTTTTTAATGTTTTCCTTTCAGCTCTGAATGACCCCATAGGTCAAACACTTGGCCGTTGGCCTAAATTCTATATTCCACTCCATTCCTACGAGGAAAGAATTTGGAAGCTGATGAAGGATTGCTGGTGAATTATAATATCGTCTGGCCTGTGGAACAAGCTATCTTATTCTATTGTGTGACAGGAAATAAAGCCAACCTTAACTGACTAACGGAGAGATAGAACAATGGACCTTAACTGCCTGACAGAGAGAGAACATGGGTCCTTAATTGCCTGACAAAGAGAGAACAATGGACCTTAACTGCCTGGCAGAGAGAGAGAGAACAAGGGTCCTTAACTGCCTGACAGAGAGAGAACAAGGGTCCTTAACTGCCTGACAGAAAGAGAACAAGGGTCCTTAACTGCCTGACAGAAAGAGAACAAGGATCCTTAACTGCCTGACAGAGAGAGAACAAGGGTCCTTAACTGCCTG
>NC_089749.1:52041107-52046107 GCF_040412425.1 Macrobrachium rosenbergii | reverse complement strand
TATATATATGACTTTTTATCACATCACCGTGATTCATATACAATCAGTAAGCTACAAACGTCCTTTAATATCGAATTCGCTCTACCTCGGAAATAATATATTTTCATATATGTTACCGAAGGGGAATGGGTTAATGCGTCCACTGTAGTCCTGAGTTCTTGTCCTTCGCTGGTTCGAGCCCACTGGACGACGAACTTATCAACTAAAAAAAATTCCCCTTCGCTAACATATATGAAAATATATTATTTCCGAGGTAGAGCGAATTGGATATTAAAGGACGTTTGTAGCTTAAGAGAGAGAGAGAGAGAGAGAGAGAGAGAGAGAGAGAGAGAGAGAGAGAGAGAGAGAGAGAGCGATTCCAAGTGAAATGACCACGTCAATCCCAGGAGGAGTACAAACCGGACTGTTTGTACGCGGCAATTTATCTTGCCACAATATTACGACGAAATCCGTAACAAAGAGCGAAACAGAATTTGCTTCACTTCTCTCGAGCTGTGGATAAAATATTTGCGAGGACTGTTATTATGGAGAGAATTTGGGTTCCAGCTCCACACAGACGATTTAGAGAGAGAGACAGATAAGCAGACAATGGTAAGAGGGGAGAGAGACGGGGGCCGGGGGGAGATAGAGAGAGAGAGTGGGAATAATTAATAACATCTTGCAAAACTGGGATCTTTCCCAGATAGTGACCCCCAAGGGTTTTAGCCCGGCATGTATCCACCTGCTTGTTTAGTACAAGTCCGTTGGGGATTACCCTAAAAACACAATCAAAACACTGTAAATATCAGAAAGGTAATGCCTCCCTCCCCCCCCCCCACAAGAAATATTACGTGGGGGTCACTATCTAGGCAAGATCCCAAAACTAGAAGCAGAAACAAAAGTTAGAGAATAGAAATTCCACATTACACTATGGAACTGCCCAGGTGAAAAGATCACCGTAACTCAAGAAAATAGAGAGAGAGAGAGAGAGAGAGAGAGAGAGAGAGAGAGAGAGAGAGAGAGAGAGAGACTAATAAAGCAAATAGGAGGTAATCAATATAATTTTGGCAAGTTGAAGCTGGCTGCCATGTAAGACCAGTAAGTATACCATCCGCAACTGTTATCTGCTCACTGTCCATTCCAGGTTGGCAGCCCTGCGTGAATTGCTATATTCAAACCACGCTCGCTCTTCCCCCGCGTCCTCAGGTAGAGGGAAAAACCACTTTTCTATTAAGGGCAATCATAACAGGGAATGAACAGTCATCATCGTTATTTGAGGGCCAGCAGAATAACTTAAAATGGGTATTACGCAATTAACGAAACCCGTCTGTCAGAGGAAACGGCTCGAGTCTCCGAAGCACCCTCGCCACTTCGCCTCCCGAATATAGCTGTCATGATGACGCTGGCGTTCCTATATTACCTCTCGATGTGCATCTGATTACTTCGACCTTATGGCGTTTTAAGGGCCAGGGCTGCTGCCATCACCTCGGGGTCCAATCTCCCAAAACCACCCCCTTTTTATATACATCTATCTTGACTTAAATGCTGAGCAATGATTGCCACTTTCCGACCGGGCGTAAGATGGGAAGCGTTTTCCAAGAGAGCTTCTGGTTTTTGCAAATGATTTCAGGTAATGAGGATTTTCCATCGTTTCGGTATTTTTTTGTCTTCCTCCTGTGTCCTCTCTTATTTTCCTTCATTACTGGGATTTATGCCGTTTACGCTTTCCTTGACCCCACACTTTTCGTAAGAAATTCTTTTTCCTTTGAGAGGGAGATGAAACTTGATATCCATGTCCACAGTCCTAGACACACGCGCGCGCACGCGCGCGCATATACGTGCAACGATGTAGGATAGGCCACCAACGGGCCGTTAAAGTTAAAGTTTAATGGGCCGCGGCTCATACAGCATTATACCCAGATCACCGAAAGATAGATCTATTTTCGATGGCCTTGATTATACGCTGTAGCGGCTGTAAAGAAAACTCGATTGCGCCGAAGAAACTTCGACGCATTATTATTATTATTATTATTATTATTATTATTATTATTATTATTATTATTATTTTTAAACTTCCGTGGTCACACGGACTTGCTCTTTTAAATAATCCAGTGGAGTATCTCTGCTACTTAAAATTCCGACGGCTGAATGTTTAATATTTCAAACTCAGCTGGTTCGTTTGTTTATCTGCTTAAGTAGCCCCCTATTCCTGTTTCCGACGCTCGAAAAGCTGTTCTTTCAAACTCTGGTGGTTCTATCCTTGTCAGGTACGGTAGTTGGTTAGGTTAACAACTACAGTAAGTGGTTAATCTTTCAAAACCATTTTGGTTTGAATCTGTGTTAATTAAACTCATGACTGCCTGAATAACCCTTCTTTCAAGCTAGTATGATGAAATTGAGCTGTTTTCTCCCTTACCGAGTATATATATATATATATATATATATATATATATATATATATATATATATATATATATATATATATATATATATATATATATATTTATATACTCATATCAGGATCAGGAGCCAGGTCTTTCAAATGAAAGGCAAGGCCGCTGCCAACTAGGCCACACAAGTCCTAAAAGCAGTCAGCCTGGCCAGATAAAGCCTTAGGTACATTTGTACTTAGGTTCCATCTTCTTTTATGACTTGTTTGGCCTGGTTAGCAGCAGTGGCTTTGCCTTTCATTTGAAAGGCCTGGCTTCGATCCTGATGTGAAATATATTTCTGTTCCACACACACACGTGATTGTGTGTTGATTATTTCTATATATATATATATATATATATATATATATATATATATATATATATATATATATATATATATATATATATATATATATATATATATATAGTAATTTATATGTATATATATATTAGATTTTTATTTATTCATATATATTATATATAAATGTATATATAACATCAAATGCCATACATAATTTATGCATCACATTATACAAAGTAATCAACACTGAACTTCCATCGTAAACGGAAATACGCAACAACATAAAAAAAAAATTTCCATGAACGCACGCAAAGCTGAATCCCTCTCATCAATAACGTTGATGCAAACAGGAAAGCAGGCAAGGGGCACCTCATACAGCAGAAGCAGGAGTAGGAGAGACATCCCCCCCCCTTACGCAGGTGCAGGAAGCAGCTCCGCTGTGGTGGTGTCACCCTAACGGTATTCATCCTTCGCTCCTTCGCCAAAGGGCACCGTCTAACAATAACGAAGGCACCAGCAGCTTGCTTTATTGCTTGGATGTAAAAGCATCCATTCAGTGCGGAGTTGCCTGCGCTTGCAAGGTGAGTTTTCGTTTTTCTCGGGCTGAAAGATACGCAGTTTTCAGTCGAGGGGTGGTTAAGATACCGTAATGAGGAGAGAGAGAGAGAGAGAGAGAGAGAGAGAGAGAGAGAGAGAGAGAGAGGTTGTGGAATGACTTGCTACTTTTCATTATAGATTAATAAAGACAACTTTAGACAGTACATAACTGCAAGAACTTACGTCTCTCTCTCTCTCTCTCTCTCTCTATAATATATATATATATATATATATATATATATATATATATATATATATATATATATATATATATATATATATATATAGTGTATGCAAAAGATTCTCGTGGCCTTGAGCTATTTTTTTTTATTACTTAACCGTGTGAAGCACGGGAACTTACACGAAAACCTTATGTACACTTGTTTGAGAATGCTTTATTGTTTTTGGAAAATTTAGACTATAAACGAGCACCCAGATTGCCAAATAATATCCTGATGATCTCCTTTTGCTTAACATCAGAGAGCAAACTTCCCATGGGAATATAAAGACGAAACTCCGGGTCTTGATTAGCAGTTTCGCAATTAAAATCTCTACGTCATAAACAGCAATGTTTTTTTTATATACTTAGTGTATGGATAACTGTCTCCTCGTTTAGGTTTGCAGTCTACCAGTCTGTCTTCAGTCACTCTCTCTCACCAATTAGCAAGTAGTTATAATCCCTGTGTAATAAACTCACCTTGCCTGCGTTGATATATTTGATGTGTGGGTAACTGTCTCCCCGTTTAGGCTTGCAGTCCACCAGTCTCTCTCTCTCTCTCTCTCTCTCTCTCTCTCTCTCTCTCTCCAATGACCTCTTCATGACTATGCAAAATGAAGGTGAGTTTGGATTAGAGTCAAGACGTACGCAATATTTCGAGGTGTCATGAATGCGTCATTTCTGAAGACATTAGCAGAGTGCATGAGCATGCGCACAGCAGATGCGGATCTTGAGTACAAGACAGAATATTCAGAGGGTTTACGCATTCACTGAAGCAAAACAAATGATAATTCATTTAGTGTGGTCGGAAGCTTGTTTTCTTTTTGCATAATTTAAGCAGTTTACTATTAGGAACTTGAGTACAAGACAGATTACCCCAGTTTGGTTTACACGTTCACAGAGGCAGAGATAAAGATTACTGATTTGGTAAGGTGAAAAGTCCCCCCCCTTTTTTTTTTTTACATACTTTTAACACGGTGTGCTCTATTACGGTTTTTTTTTTGGCTGATTGACAATTGACATATGCTAACTGGCGTCGGAATGACTGTGGTCATCAAGCTGTGGAATGGAGCTTATAAAGCATTTTCTGCAGCAGCCCCAGAGATAACGTCTGCTCTGTCTTGAAAGTACCCTGAGAACTTTTTTGGTTCTCGAGGTACCTATAACCCGAAGGGCTACAGATAATGACAGAATGTGAAACAGTGTACCGAACCCCATTCATCATATCTATAAACATCATCCTCACCATTACCTGTTTCGCAGCTGTAATCATTTGACATACATTACGTCCTCTCAGTCTCCTCTCGACGCCATTAGAGCATTACAAGAGATTAAAAAAAATAATAATAAAGTAGAAAAAGACATTAAAAAAAAAACTCTATACACGGGACACATTTGCCATTCGAATCGCAGACTCACTTGATTATATCATCCAGATCATCTCCGGAGATAATGTTGATAGTGATGATGGTGC
>NC_089749.1:52018607-52036107 GCF_040412425.1 Macrobrachium rosenbergii | reverse complement strand
CTCTCTCTCTCTCTCTCTCTCTCTCTCTCTCTCTCTCTCTCTCTCTGTGTGTGTGTGTGTGTGTGTGTTCGAGTGTGTAGAAATCATATAATTGGTAATGTAAATAAATGTCCTAAATTATTGGCCTTTATACAGTATAAACATTGTTCTGTTCTGTGTATGTGTGCGTGTGTGGGTGTGTAGAAATCACACGATTTTTAACGTAAAAATGTACTACATTACTGACATACCGCATAAACATTGGCAGTCGAATATTAATGCCCTACAATACATTTTTTGATAGTTGTGTTTTTGTGAAAATTTAAGAGAGTTCAACAGCGGGCCCCCACCCACCGTTTAATATTTTCTGTAAATAAATTTATCAATATTTTACATCTGTAGTGATTTTTTTTATATTTTGCTGTATTGTCAAAGGTAATACTTTCCATAAAACCAGCGAAAAGAGCAAAAGTGAGATTCACGGGATCATTCATTGGTGGAGGGAAACGATTAGACCTGGTTCCTGGTAGGCAGTCGACTGTAGTGGGTCACTGTTAGAATTGGTCTGGGGTTGGCTACCGTCTCCCAAAGACTTAGTGTCTTCCTAAGTCGAAGGTCTGGGGTTAGTTACCGTCTCACAAAGACTTAGTGTCTTCCTAAGTCAAATAGCAAAAATATTAATTGTTGGAAAGATAATTCATCATAGTTTTACAAGACGGAAAGAATTCATACAAGCCAGCTGCTTTATTTTCTGGCGAATTTACGATTTGGGCTCAATTGAAGCTGTTAATCTTGGCTTTTTGGTTTTGTTATTTTGCCTTTCCGACATACTTCGAAGTTCCTCGTTGGACTGGTCGGTACCGTTCTCGGATAGCACTCTGCTGGGCCCGCGTTCGAGTCTCCGGCCGGCCAATGAAGAATTAGAGGAATTTATTTCTGGTGACAGAAATTCATTTCTCTGTGTAATGTGGTTCGGATTCCACAATAAGATGTAGGTCCCGTTGCTAGGTAACCAATTGGTTCTTAGCCAAAATAAGTCTAATCCTTTGGGCCAACCCTCTCTAGGAGAGCTGTTAATCAACTCAGTGGTCTGGTTCAACCAAGGTATACTTAACTTTTCGACATACTTCGATGAAATACAACTATTCAGCTTCGACATAAGATCGAAATTAGTATCCTGGAAAGAAAACTAATTTACACAGGGCGATTAAAGTGTAATATTGCTAAATGAGGTTTCGGCAAGGAACAGAAACATTTGGACGTTTCCTGTTTTACTGAGCAACAGCTTGCGCAAATAGCAATTAATTAGATAAAAATGAAAACGTAATTTGTTTGCAAATTATAAAATAAATGTATGAAAATATTACGTTACTATTGACAAAAAATTATTGCATAGCATTGAAGAGATAGACTTTTCAGCCAATTTCTGCTCATAATTTCATTCTGTTTATTTTGCTGTATTTATTTTTTTTTTTGATACTAGGGAAATTACAACCAACTAGTATTTTAAAATTACACCAAATGAGTGACCTAAGATGAAATAAACTTTATAAGGACCAATCGAAGAAAAATATCACTTACACGGAAAGGCAGTTAGATAAAAGCACACCTTAGTTTACCCAGACCACTGAGCTGATTAACAGCTCTCCTAGGGCTGGTCCGAAGGATTAGATTTATTTTACGTGGCTAAGAACCAATTGGTTACCTAGCAACGGGACCTACAGCTTATAGTGGAATCCGAACCACATTATAACGAGAAATGAATTTCTATCACCAGAAATAAATTCCTCTAATTCTTCATTGGCCGGCCGGAGAATCGAACGCGGGACCAGCAGAGTGCTAGCTGAGAACGATACCCACCCTGTCAATGAGGAACTACGGCAGTTAAATAGATAAATACGTGTATGGCAGGGTTGCGACTTCCAGAAAATACTTGGAAACGGTCTTTTGTTTATATAATATGCACAGTGGCTCACGTTCAACAGCCAGACGAGAGATGCGCGAAACTGCCTGGGGTCACACCAGAACAGAAGCATTGCCAGAGAGACGATGCGCCAGCCATACCAGCTGTTTCCTACGGATGGCAGCAGTGTGTGTGTACATATATATAAACTTGTTACAGATATCCAGCGTACGATGTAGCGAGGCTGTTAAAACTCCTCGTTAACTAATTATACAGTGCAACAGTAAGTGTCGTTTTCTCCGGCAATAAAGGCAAAAACTGCCTCAAAAGGTTATTAAACGAGTTATTACCCAATTACCCGAACATGGGGAGAGTTAGGTTGTGAAATTTCGTAATTGGTCGGGAGGGTATTTTTATGCTCGTTTCCCGTTTCGCTTTCGACTGGAAGTCGGGAGAGATGACAGATTGGTCGCACGGTGGCGTGATTAAGCTTCTCGTCTCCATTCGTGCAGGTAATAATAATGCCCGCTGTAACAGTCAAATCGGTTGTTGATTGCAAGACTGAAACACACGAAGGCTCCTCAAGTAGCCAGATAAACTCTGAATCCGATGGGATGTAATATAAACTCCCAGAGAACCACTAGCGTACCCAAAAAAATTTCATTGGGGAGAGGCCACCAGTTTTCATGTTATAGGCTACATGCACATGCACACACACACATACACATACACACACACACACACATATATATATATATATACACACATACATACATACATATTTCTTCAGCATATCATTCAGTATTTAAGTAGAAGTTATGAAATGGACAGCAATCGCCTGTTCTATCGGGAAATACTGAATCCAGTATTACTATCGTTTAAGATTATTGTTATTATTATTATTTTTTTCTCAAAATTTTATTATTAGTTATATAATAGAATTTTTTACATTTCTTCCCGTTTTTATATTTCTCATTTATATTATTATCAAAATCTTCAATATTTGTCATTATTTTTCATGGGGGGGGGTTACGTGCCAGGTGCCTCCCTCCCCCCTGGTTCCGCTAGTGCAGTAAACGTTACTAGTCTTATTTACTGTTTTATCCAAAACATCTGCTTCCAATTAGCCTGGTAGCTGGTCTAAGGCGAGTGAAAGACCATTGCTAGTTCAGGAAACTTCTTAGCGAAGGACTCGGTTATGAAGTCAAAGTTTGTTATTGTTTTTTGAAGGCAGAATGATGTAAAGGAACTTAGAGTAGGGTGAAACCTCTAGCTTATTCATATAAAGCAATGGGATTTTTTTTTTATCAAGGCTGATTTATTTCTCATATTTGCGCTGAACAACTTTGATGACCATAATTATTGTGACGCCAGTCTATAGAAATAAAACTGAAAAAGATCCATGAAGTCGATTCACAAGATTTAAGATAAAGGATCAAACTTTTTTCATTGCAAAGCCGTTTTAGTTTTCTGAAAAGAAAACTATTGTACCGGCTTTGTCTGTCCGTCGCGCTTTTTTCTGTCCGCCCTCAGATCTTAAAAACTACTAAGGTTAGAGGGCTGCAAAATGGTATGTTGACCATCCACCCTCCAATCATCAAAAATACCAAATTGCAGCCCTCTAGCCTCAGTAGTTTTTATTTTATTTAAGGTTAAAGCTAGCCATAGTCGTGCTTCTGGCAAGGCAACGTTATAGGATAAGCTACCACTGGGCCGTGGTTACAGTTTCATGGGCCGCGGCTCAAACAGCATTACACCGAGACCACCGAAAGATAGATCTATTTTCGGTGGCCTTGATTATGCGCAGTAGCGGCTGTATATAAAACTCGATTGCCCCGAAGAAACTTCGGCGCATTTTTCACTTGTTTATTTAGCATTTACGCATGAAAGTGGAATCAAGCTTCCAGCAAAAAAGCACTTCGTAACAATCAGACTGAAGGACCATTCCGTGCGAAATATAACCTTTCCTAGCGTTGGTGAACCGTCGCTCTCTCCTTAAAGCTGGCATATAAATGGAATATGTTATTCATGCAATAAATCAAGCAATTGCATCTGCTTGGGATTCACAGGTTTATAAGTAATGCACGGAATCTTGCATGACAACGCAGGCCCGGTTACAGCGCAGAGCTCAGACTCCTGTCTATACCATACCCACCCCACCATACCCAAGGAGGACTCTACACACACAACCCCCCTCCAACCCCCTCCCAGGTGACTTGCCAAGTAAACATACTGAATTGTGGAAACGTCTGTTGGAACGATGTTAATCTTGTATATGGCATAAGGAATAACTGGTTGGTGAATACCTTCAACTGGGCAATTTTTAAACTTGAGCTTAACATAGCATCTGAATTTCGTCACTGTTCTGTGTCCAAATTAGGAACATCGCTCTCAGATAAAAATAAAAACTCTTGAGAGAAAAGACAATTTGGACAGTGGACATCATCTGCAGACGCAATAACACCAGATTTACGTGAACCAAAAGTTAGATCTTTCTTGTTGTTATGTTTTCTTTGAGTTCCAGATGGAATGAGTAAGTTCGTCTTTGAAATAGAATCCTAGTAACCTGACAACATTAAACTTATATTGTAAGCCTTGAATATCGGCTGGAAAAGACATTAGCCGAACATAGGCTTCTCTGAGGGATTCTATGTAGATGATTTTAATAGTACATAGGCTTCTGTCAGCGATTCTATTTAGGGAAATTTAATAATGCATAGGTTTCTCTCAGCGATTCTATTTAGATGATTTTAATAGCACATAGGCTCCGGTAAACGATTCTATTTAGGCGAATTTAGTAATACTTGAGTTTGTCTAAGCGATTCTATCTAGATGATTTTAATAGAGCATAGGCGTCTGTCAGCGATTCTAGTTAGGGGAATTTAGTATTCTCTAAGCGATTCTATTTAGATGACTTTAAAAGTACATAGGCTTCTGTAAACGATTCTATTTGGGCGAATTTAGTAATACATAGGTTTCTCTAAGCGATTCAATTTAGATGGTTTTAATAGGACATAGGCTTCTGCAAGCGATTCTATTTAGGGGAATTTAGTAATAGATAGGTTTCCCTAAGCGATTCTATTTAGATTATTTTAATAGTACATAGACTTCTGTAAGCGATTCTGTTTAGGCGAATTTAGTAACACATAGGTTTCTCTAAGGGATGCTATTTAGATGATTTTAATAGTACATAGGCTTCTGTAAACGATTCTATGTAGGCGAATTTAGTAATACATAGGTTTCTCTAAGCGATTCTATTTAGATGGTTTTAATAGTACATAGACTTCTGTAAGCGATTCTATTTGGAGGAATTGAGTAATACATAGGTTTCTCCAAGGGATTCTATTTAGATGATTTTAATAGTACATAGACTTATGTAAGCGATTCTATTTAGGGGAATTTAGTAATACTTAGGTTTCTCTAAGGGATTCTATTTAGATTATTTTAATAGTACATACTGTAGGCTTCTGTCAGCGATTCTATTTATGCTAATTTAGTAATTCATACGTTTCTCGAAGCGATTCTATTTAGATTATTTTAATAGTACATAGGCTTCTGTCAGTGATTCTATTTAGGCTAATTTAGTAATTCATACGTTTCTCGAAGCGATTCTATTTAGATTATTTTAATAGTACATTTAGGAATTTAGTAATACATGGTTTCTCTAGCGATTCTATTTAGATGAATTTTAGTAATACATAGGTTTCTGTCAGTGATTCTACTTAGGGAATTTAGTATTCTCAGTGGTATTCTATTTAGATTGTTTTAATAGTACATGGGCTTCTGTCAGTGATTCTATTTAGGGGAATTTAGTAATACATAGGTTTCTCTAAGGGAATCTATTTAGATGATTTTAATAGTACATAGGGTTCTGTCAGCGATTCTGTTTAGGGGAATTTAGTATTCTCTAAGTGATTCTATTTAGATTATTTTAATAGTGCATAGGCTTCTGCCAGCGATTCTATTTAGGGGAATTTAGCAGTACATGGGTTTCTCTAAGGGATTCTACTTAGATTATTTTAATAGTACATAGGCTTCTGTCAGTGATTCTATTTAGTATTCTAATTTATTTAGTTATTTTAATAGTACATGTTTCTGATTCTATTTAGGGAATTTAGTAATACATATTCTATTTAGATTATTTTAATAGTACATAGGCTTCTGTCAGTGATTCTGTTTATGCTAATTTAGTAATTCATATTTCTTTAATAGTACATAGGCTTCTATTTAGATTATTTCAATTCTCTAAGTACATTAGATTATTTTAATAGCCAGCGATTCTATTTAGGCAATTTAGTATTACATAGGTTTCTCTAAGCGATTCTATTTAGATGATTTTAACAGTACATAGGCTTTTGTCAGTGATTCTATTTAGCCTATTTTAGTAATACATAGGTTTCTTTAAGTGATTCTATTTAGAAGATTTCAATAGTACATAGGCTTCTGTAAGCGATTCTATTTAGGGGAATTTAGTAATACATAAGTTTCTCTAAGCGATTCTATTTAGATGATTTTAACAGCACATAGGCTTCTGTAAGCGATTCTATTTAAGCTAAGGTTTCTTTAAGCGATTCTATTTAGAAGATTTTAATAGTACATAGGCTTCTGTAAGCGATTCTATTTTGGGGAATTTAGTAATACACAGGTTTCTCTAAGCGATTGTGTTTAGACGGATGTAGTAGTACATAGATTTTTCTAAACGATTCTAGGCATTTAGTTTAACAATAAAAACATGAAATTAATTTTAAGCATAAACTGTTTATTTTCCAGATACTTTTAGATGATCAAAGAATTAGACACTCCGATATCTTCATGGCTTCAGACATACCGATATTAAGGCACTGGATTTTGAAAATTGCTCAGAACGCTTGGAGAATATGGCTTTTGAATTTAGACATTCGCCTTAACATATGACGAAATCTCTGTATTGTTTTCAGACCTTTTGGGAATTAGACATTTGACTGTTATAGTTAGGTATTCGACATATAGATTCAGACATTTAGATTTAGGCGTGTGTAAAAACCTAGACATTTTTATTTGAAGAATACGCTGTATCTTCTAATAATGAATAAGTAAATTTTGCGTATAGTCTTTTTTCAAGGTTTTATATTTTCAGACCTTTTGGGAGTTAGACATTTGACTGTTATAGTTAGGTATTCGAGTTATAGATTCAGACATGTAGATTTAGGCGTGTAAAAACCCAGAAATTTATTTATTTGAAGAATACACTGTTTCTTTTAATAATGAATAATTAAATTGTTCGTTTAATCTTTTTTCAGTGTTTTTTATTCACTTCTATAATTGAAATTGAAGAGACAGATTGCACTTGATATAGAGTCAAATCACGCCGCCAGTTCAACTCATAAAGTAAACCAATCACTCAATCATTTCAAGACCTATTCAATTTTGCATACGAAAAATGCAATAGATTATTTTGGATTTCATATTCACAATCGTAATATTCAGTAGAGAATTATGTCTTTCCTTCATTGTTCGTTTCTTTTACAAATAGAATGGGTACGAAGACGAGATACTGAAGAATATGTTGATAATAATATCCTAAATAATTCAGATCCACAGTAAGTATGAGAAGGAGCCCAGACTTTGTCCTTTCATGTTGCCTCATAATGCTGCTTCGAGAGACGCGGTATGTGCAAATTATTAATAATTGTCATTTTGTAACAAAAAAAAAAATCAATCATCTATATGACTGTCATGGCGCTGAAAGGCGTCCAGTTGTCCAGCACCTGGCCACATTCCCCAAATTTCTTATATTCATTCATTCATTCATACATTAGACGCAGTTTTACTCGCTTCATTCTTTGTTTGTTTCATAGAAAAACTGAAATAAAACGAATATGACGCACAGAAGAATCTGAAAACGAAAATTATGTGACAAATCCAAAGAAAGGTTTAAAAAAAGCTCACCAACATCGCCTTGACATGTCACCCTCTTGTGGTCTGCCCTTGCAAGAACGCTGTCGCGTGGTTGATCTAGACACCTCTCCTCCGTCTGAGGAGATGCCGGAGGGATGCTGGAGAGATAGAGAAGTCTCCCTCCAGGCGATAGCAGCAGCAGCATCGTAGCCGTGGCGATTTCAGACCGTCATCCGCCACGGATGACAGTAATCATCCGTCCACGATCGTCCTGAGGCCAAAGGGTCCTTCCACAGCCGCTTCGGAATATGCTCACGTATGCTTGCGAGTCATCCAGCTTAAATTGATAGTCTCTTTCTGCTTCTCTTTAATGATGCTTCTTTCAAAATCTCCCGTTTCCTTCTTCTTAGAAAGTTGAATAAGGATAAAATGAAATAAGCTGGAAACATAAACACATGTTATCAGTACTCAGTTGTGTATATATATGCTGAACTGAGTGAATCAGATTTTGGAATAGAAATTGAAAAGCGCAATGGACTTTAAGCCTGGAATATCTCCAGACTTGTTTCTTTGCCTGAAAGGCTAAATTCTAGCAAGAAGGAAATGGGAGATTTTGAAAGAAACATCTTTAAAGAGAAACAGAAACAGATTCCAAATCTGGAATATTATACAATTTGAGTCTTTGCTGGAAAGACTCAACTTGTATAATGTTCCAGATTTGGAATCTGTTTCTGTTTCTCTCTCAAAATCTCCCATTTCCTTCTTGCTAGAATTTAGCCTTTCAAGCAAAGAAACAAGTCTGGAGATATTCCAGGCTTAAAGTCTATTGCGCCTTTCAATTTCTGTCCCAGAATCTGATTCACTCAGTTCAGCATATATATACACAACTGAGTAATGACAACTTGTGTTTATGTTTCCAACTTTGAGTTTTATCTTTATTCAGTTTTCACATTCCATTTAAGAACAAAAACTTCGCGCTAGCTGTGCAGAGATATAGAAATTATATTATCATAATTATTAATATTATATTATTGCAAGAGATCGGTCCACCATCGTTATCATCTTTGCAAATCTGATGATGGAACCTCTTTTTTGGGTACTTTTGTTTGAACACCATCTGAAAAAAAGCTAAAAAAATTGCGTTAATTAGACAGTTACCGACATTTCAGTATGCACATGCGTACACGCGCGCGCGCACACACACACACATACACACACATATATATGTATATACATATATCTATATATATAAATTACATCTATATATATATATATATATATATATATATATATATATATATATATATATATATATATATATATATATATATACATATATATGTATATATACACACACACGCACGCACTTCGGCGCTGCTTGTACCCAGTACCCTCCCGTTTCTCATGACTCTCCTCTACGTCTTGTACCATCCACGGGCATGTGGATATTGTATTGTCAACAACAATAACAGCAGATAAGAGAGATCACATAAAAAGCTAAAAATAAGTTTGCGAAGCAAAGGGTGCGAGCAATGTCGTACACAGAATGAAATGTACTAATGATCTTGCATAAACAGAGAGAGAGAGAGAGAGTTAAAAGCTGATCTATAATCATTTAAAGCGTGTTTGAGAGAGAGAGAGACAGACAGACAGACAGAGAGCTGATTTATAATTATTTAGAGCGTATTTGAGAGAGAGAGAGAGAGAGAGAGAGAGATTAAAGGCTGAGCTATAATAGAGAGAGAGAGAGACATTAAAAGTTGAGCTATAATAATTTAAAGCGCGTGTGAGAGATATATATATATTGGCAGGAGAGAGAGAGAGATCAAGTTCATGAATATAGTTCCCTTTAATGAGTTTTAACGCTTTCAGTAGACTCCACGTCAACAGCTGGATTGTGAAATCAGTCGGCTTTTGAGCTAACATATAAATTCTGTTCTTTAATTGGGGACTTTTTCTCTCTCTCTCTCTCTCTCTCTCTCTCTCTCTCTCTCTCTCTCTCTCTCTCTCTCTCTCTTTATACTTGAACATCATTTACTCTTTCATATATATCTAAACGCTGCAACGTCAGTTAAATCTAATCAATAAATCATGCACGTATTTTCATCTGTATTCTTGTAAAGTGAAATAAAACTCTTCAGATTTGCTTACCCCCTTAGATACTTTTCTAAGCACCCACTCCTTGATCTAGAGTTGGTTCGTCTCTACATCATCAAGACTAATACAACGCAAGAAAACCAATGAGTTAATGCAAATAAAGAAATAAGTCCCTTATCCGCCATTGAACAGCTCCGTCATAAATCAAGAACGACCGCGCGTGTTCGTTACCAGATTCCAACCAATATATGAAAAGGAGGAAAGCTTGAGCAATAAAATACTTGCGAGCCTCCCACCGAAAACCTCCTCCTCTTAGAAGACGCCCCATTGACATGCAAAACATCACGAGGCAATGAAGAACAAATAACGACCGGGCCCCGCCCGGTTTATGCGTTACTGATGTGATTTCTCGCTCATCCTGGTATTTATGGGGATGGAGCAACGTGATGACAGCAGACTGGCGCGCGATTTTCTAAGTAAAGTCAGTTTTTGTCATCCCGTTTTCTCGGCTCTTACTATCTCCCGTGTTTATGAGGGGAAGTGGAGGACAGAGGAATTAAATCAATCTCCCGTGTTTATGAGGGGAATGGGAGGACAGAAGAATTAAATCAACCTCCCGTGTTTATGAGGGGAAGTGGAGGACATGAGTAAGTCAGTCTCCCGTGTTTATGAGGGGAAGTAAAGGACAGAAGAATTAAATCAATCTCCCGTGTTTATGAGGGGAAGAGGTGGACGTAAGAATTAAATCAATCTCCCGTGTTTATGAGGGGAATTGGAGGACGTAAGAATTAAATCTATTTCCCGTGTTTATGAGGGGAATTGGAGGACGTAAGAATTAAATCTATTTCCCGTGTTTATGAGGGGAATTGGAGGACGTAAGAATTAAATCAATCTCCCGTGATTATGAGGAGAAGCGTAGGACATAAGAATGAAATCAATCTCCCATGTTTATGAGGGGAAGTGAAGACCACAAGAATGAAATCAATCTCCCGTGTTTATGAGAGGAAGAGGAGGACGGAAGAATTAGATCAATCTCCCGTGTTTATGAGGGGAAGAGGAGGACGTAAGAATGAAATCAATCTCCCGTATTTATGAGGGGAAGAGGAGGACGTAATAATTAGATCAATCTCCCGTGTTTATGAGGGGAAGAGGAGGACGTAAGAATGAAATCAATCTCCCAAGTTTATGAGGGGAAGAGGAGGACGTAATAATTAGATCAGTCTCCCGTGTTTATGAGGGCAAGTGGAGGACGTAAGAATGAAATCAATCTCCCGTGTTTATGAGGGGAAGTGGAGGACAAGAATTAGATAAATCTCCCGTGTTTATAGGGGAAGTGGAGGCCATAACAATTAAATCAATCTCCCGTGTTTATGAGGGTAAGTGGAGAGCATGATAATTGAATCAAGCAAGTCTTCCTCCGTTTTCCTCTTCTACATTTACTGGTTTACTGTACAGATGAATGAAGGAATTAATTTATTCTTTTTATTTTTTAAAGCTTCTTGCCTTAAATTCATTGATGTGCTACCAAGCAAAGGAATTACTAATAAAAAATAAGATTGATATGACCAGTATCTTAAATATCTCTCTGCTGAGAGAGAGAGAGAGATTTAATTAATAGCTCCTCCAGGTGAGAATTATCTCGTCAAAACCCAAATTGTTTCGTCGGTAGCTTGACGTAGAACTGACCACCCAAGTCTATTATCTTTATTATCCCTCCCGTCTCCCTCCATCGCTACCTGTTTCCTACTGGTTTGTGATAACCACCGCAAAGAGGTTTTTAGCACAATTTTTAAATCTTAAAAAGAAAAAAGAGGATTTCTGGACACTGTTTAAATCCAGGGAGTGCCAGAGTGGCTGACTTTCGGGACGCTGCTTAGGTTCACAGAGAAACAAAGAGGCTACTGAACCACTGGTAAAGTCCAAGGAGGAATTAAACTTCAAAGAGTAGAAAAGAGACTTTCACTGCATTTCTGAAGTGCAAAGAGGAACCAAAAGGCTTTTTGAACACTGGTGAAGTCCAAAAAACACCAAAAAGACTTCTGTGACACTGCTTGAGTTCAAAGAGGGTCAAAGAGGCTTTTAGGACACTGCTTAAGTGTACAGGGAAATAGAGAAACCCTTGAGACACTACTTTTGTGCGGAGAGAACCCAAGGGGCTTTTAGGATACTGTTGAAGTCCAAAGGGGCTTTTGGGACACTGCTAAAGTCCTGAGAAGACTAACGGGGTTTTGGGACACTACTGAAATCCAGTGAGGGCAAAAGGGTCTTTTGGGACACTGCTGAAGTACATAGAGGACCAAAAGGGCTTCTGGGACACTCCTGAAGTCCAAAGAGGACTAAAGGGGCTTCTGGAACACTGCTGAAGCCCAAAGAGAACTAAAGGGGCTTTTGAGACACTCTGAAGTCCAAAGAGGACCAAAGGGACTTTTTGGACATTGCTTAAGTCCAAAGAGGACCAAAGGGGCTTTCTGGATACTGCTTAAGTCCAAAGAGGACCAAAGGGGCTTTTGGACATTGCTTAAGTCCAAAGAGGACCAAAGGGGCTTTTTGGACATTGCTTAAGTGGAAAGAGGACCAAAGGGGCATTTTGGACACTGCTTAAGTCCTCTTTGGATACTGCTGAAGTCCAAAGAGGACTAAAGACTAAAGGGGCTTTTGGGACACTGCTTAAGTTCAAAGAGGACCATAGGGGCTTTTGGATCACCGCTGAAGTCCAGTGAGGACGAAATGGGCTTCTGGGACACTGCTGAAGTCTAAAGAGGACCAAAAGGGCTCCTGGGACACTGCTGAAACCCAAAGAGGACTAAAAGGACTTTTTGGATACTGCTGAAGTTCAGAGAAGACCAACGAAGCTTTGGGACACTGCTTTCGTCCAAAAAGGACCAAAGGGACTTTTGGACACTAGCTGCTGAAGTCCTAAGAGAACCAAAAGCGCTTTTGGGACATTGCTGAAGAGGCCTAAAGAGGCTTTTGGGATTCTGCTGAAGTCGGAAGAGGAACAATGAGGCTTTCAGGACTGCTTCAAGAGACCAAAAAAGAGGCTTTTAGGACACTGCTTAATTAAAAAGGGGAACAAAGAGGCTCTCCGGATACTACCCCAAAATCGCTCAATAACCGGCAGGAATCGAAAACTCTTCTTCCCTTTTACGACGTAAGTGTCCCTTTAGTGGCGTAATTGTGGTACCATTCAACAAACAAGACATAGGCATGGAGAGAGAGAGAGAGAGAGAGAGAGAGAGAGAGAGAGAGAGAGAGAGAGAGAGAGAGAGAGAGAGCACGTGCTCTCCATGTACCTAATTCACTATTTAGATCAATAGGCAGTGACATTCACGAGTATAGGATGTGAGCTCATATGGCCCTGTCCTTTTCCCCCAGAAGAATCCGGGACTTCCCTTTAGCAAGGCGAATACTTTACTGTTCACAAACCAGGACATGAAAAGAGAGAGAGAGAGAGAGAGAGAGAGAGAGAGAGAGAGAGAGAGAGAGAGAGAGAGTTGTGCGCGTGATAATTTTTAATGGGGCAATTTTAAAAGTGTTGTGTTGGCCTGACGCAGCTCTTTGTCGTTTAGTCGCTTATTACGAAATTAAATATATATATATTTTTTTTCAAGAGATTACACGTTAGTAAATAGATGCTTCTTATCCTCTCTATAAAAAATATTTGTTTTAAATGTTGATTTCATCGGAATTTAATGTCGCATCCATCGACTGTTTGCTAGAGTTGGTTATCACGTGGTTACCATGTGGTCAGCGCCTTAAAGGGTCATTGTGTAACAGGAGCTTCGAAATTGTACATGCGTCTAACCAACAACAACAACAAAAAACGGCTATTGTACTGACATACGTTCTAATGCTTTTCTTCTCTTCTTCTTTTTATATATAAACTAACTAAATTAACTAACGTATCTCTGAACTTGCAGTCGAAAGAGAATTTGAATAACGTCACACAACGTAAGATTTGTTACAAAGGCCTTTTTCATATGGAGGGTAAATTTGGTAATGGGTGTTCTTCCTGCTATTATGAAGTACAAATGAATAATTATTATATTATTATATTACTTTCTTTCTCCGTGCTGGTTGCTTTTCCCTGTTGAATGGCCTTGGGCTTGAAACATTCTGGTTATTCAGTTGGGGTTACAGCTTGGACAATAATAATAATAATAATAATAATAATAATAATAATGCTTAACTATGTGGAACCCAAAGACCAGAATCTCTCTCTCTCTCTCTCTCTCTCTCTCTCTCTCTCTTTGTTATATATAATGTATATATACATATATGTATACATTATATATATGTATATATACAGTATAATGTGTGTATGTATATGTATGTATGCAACACATAATGGAATCTAGTAAGTAAAAACGAATCATCAAATAAATAAGGAAAACATATAAATATGGAAGAGAAGCAAAAAAAAAAAAAAAAAAAAAAGGACACGTTGCAGAAGCTGCTGTGAGAATTACAGAGACGTTACTTTACCTACAGTATCATGCCAAGAGGAAGTACTGTAGAGTTTTGGCTGAAAGGTTTTGCATTTCAAGTAATCAGTTTTCTACGGTAGTATAAGGTTTTTAGAGCCTTGCTCCTTTCCACTCCGACTGCGTCCAATGGCAGTTGACTAATTACCAAATACCTAATTTACTTCTTGGGTTAAATGAGGCATAGTGATTAAATTAATCTGTTTCATTAGGAAGTACAAAACAACTAGGTCATATATATACCTATATATATAATTATATAATATATATGTCTATAGATATATTATATATATATATATATATATATATATATATATATATATATATATATATATATATATATATATATATATATATATATATATACACACATATATCATCATGATCATTATTACCATCACCTCCAACACCACGAGACGCAGAGATCTTCTATGAAATTCCGACGTTCATATCTTTCCCGTGCTTTCACTTTTTCAATTATATGCTGTACACATATGTCCCAAAAAAAACCATTAGCAACTCCGAAGTATCGCCTGGACATCTTGTTAACAGTAATCAAAAGAATTAAAACCATCTCGCACGTCGAGAGACCTTTGATGAGGAAGAAATAGGCTAGTTGTTATTCTCCGGCGGGGCGCGTATGGCTTACTATTCCATTCGAGACGTCGACGGAATTTCATTAATTAACAGGTATGAAATCATGAGCTCCTTTCTCAGAAATAGCTTGTGTGCCTGTTCAGCATTCAGTCCGGACACCCTTCGGTAGCTTCTCCTTTCGTTCCTTCGTATCTTTCCCTTCTTCTTCTTCTTCTTCTTCTTCTTCTTCTTCTTTCCTCATTATCTATGTTGGGTCGATTTTTCGGTCACTATACCTCTGCCCCTCACTCGTTCCTACCTGTTTTGGCTGGTTTCTTAGAGGCCTGGCCTGGACCTCTGGGACTCCTCTTCTTGATCAGCTGGTACTAAGACTGGGACTCCTCTTCTTGACCAATAGGTACAAACGTTCTGTGCCACCTCTTCTTGACCAGCAGGTACTAAAGCTCTGGGACTCCTCTTCTTGACCAACAGGTAACAATAGACTGTGGGATTCCTCTTCTTGACCAACAGGTACTAAGACTCTGGGACTCCTCTTCTTGATCGACAGGTACTAGGACTCTGGGACTCCTCTTCCTGACAAACTGGTACTAAGACTCCTCTTCCTGACCAACAGGGAATAAGACTCTAGGACTCCTCTTCTTGATCAACAGGTTTCTTAGAGGCCTGGCCTGGACCTCTGGGACTCCTCTTCTTGACCAGCTGGTACTAAGACTGGGACTCCTCTTCTTGACCAACAGGTACAAACGTTCTGTGCTGCCTCTCCTTGACCAGCAGGTACTAAAGCCCTTGGACTCCTCTTCTTGACCAACAGATAACAATAGACTCTGGGACTCCTCTTCTTGACCAACAGGTACTAAGACTCGGGGACTCCTCTTCTTGACCAACAGGTAATAAGCTCTGGGACTCCTCTTCCTGACCAACTGGTACTAAGACTCCTCTTCCTGACCAACAGGGAATAAGACTCTAGGACTCCTCTTCTTGATCAACAGGCACTAAGACTCTGGGACTCCTCCTCTTGACCAGCAGGTACTAAGACTTTGGGACTCATCTTCTTCACCAACAGGTACTAAGGCTCAGGGACTTTTCTTGACCAACAGGTACTAAGGGTCAGGGACTTTTCTTGACCAACAGGTACTAAGACTAAGACTTTTCTTGACCAACAGGTATTACAACTCTGGGACTCCTCTTCTTGGCCAACAGGAACTAAGACTCTGGGACTCCTCTTCTTGACCAACAGGTACTAAGACTCTTGGACTTTTCTTGACCAACAGGTACTAAGACTCTTGGTCTTTTCTTGACCAACAGGTACTAAAACTCTGGGACTCCTCTTCTTGACCAACAGGTACTAAGACTCTTGGACTTTTCTTGACCAATAGGTACTAAGACTCTGGGACTCCTCTTCTTGACCAACAGGTACTCTGGCTCTGGGACTCCTCTTCTTGGTCAACAAGTACTAAGACTGTGGGACTCCTCTTCTTGACCAACAGGTACTAAGACTCTGGGGCTCCTCTTCTAGACCAACAGGTACTAAGACTCTGGGACTCCTCTTCTTGACCAACAGGTACTAAGACTGTAGGACTCCTCTTCTTGATCAACAAGTACT
The DNA here is from genome assembly GCF_040412425.1 of Macrobrachium rosenbergii. Taxonomy (NCBI): domain Eukaryota; kingdom Metazoa; phylum Arthropoda; class Malacostraca; order Decapoda; family Palaemonidae; genus Macrobrachium; species Macrobrachium rosenbergii. The sequence continues at coordinate 52,019,567 of NC_089749.1, read as the reverse complement.
AAGACTCTGGGACTCCTCTTCTTGGCCAACAGGTACTAAGACTCTGGGACTCCTCTTCTTGACCAGCACGTACTGAGACTCTGGGATTCCTCTTCTTGACCAACAGGTACTTGGGATTCCTCTTCTTGACCAACAGGTACTAAGACTTTGGGACTCCTCTTCTTGACCAACAGGTAACAATAGACTCTGGGACTCCTCTTCTTGACCAACAGGTACTAAGACTCTGGGACTCCTCTTCTTGACCAACAAGCACTAAGACTCTGGGCCTCCTCGTCTTGACCAAGAGGTACTAAGACTGTGGGACTCCTCTTCTTGACCAGCAGGTGACGATAAACTCTGGGACTCCTTTTCTTGACCAACAGGTACTAAGACTGTGGGACTCCTCTTCTTGACCAACAGGTACTGAGACTCTGGGACTCCTCTTCTTGACCAACGGCGTCGGTGACCCTGGTAGTTGTGACGCCAGATAACCCACAATTAATCAATCAATCTTCTTGACTAACAGGTACTAAGACTTTGTGATTCCTCTTCTTGACCAACAGGCACTAAGACTCTGGGCCTCCTCTTCTTGACCAAGAGGTACTAAGACTCTGGGACTCCTCTTCTTGACCAGCAGGTAACAGTAGACTCTGGGGCTCCTTCTTGACCAACAGGTGCTAAGTCTCTGGGACTCCTCTTCTTGATCAACAGGTATAGGATCTGGGACTTTTCTTGACCAACAGGCACTAAGACTCTGGGACTTTTCTTGACTAACAGGTACTAAGACTCTGGGACTCCTCTTCTTTATCAGTCAATGCAGGACATCCATCCCAACTTACTGTCCGTTTCCTCACTTCTTTAGAATGTATAAGAACCCAACAGATGCGTGGGTCTGTACATGTATTGACAGAAATTCAATACACTGCAATATATTGCAATTCTCTAGAATACAATGTCTTATCTAACATACACCCTAAAGTT
>NC_089749.1:51986107-52016107 GCF_040412425.1 Macrobrachium rosenbergii | reverse complement strand
ACATACCAGTAGCATAATTATAGTTTTAGATCACAAACATAACACTGGTCAGGTTGTTAATTTATCATCCCTCTGTTCCTCTCCCCCGTAGGGAGATAGCGCCGTCAGCGAACCTAATGCGGTGCACTGTAGGCATTACTTAAGGTTCTTTGCAACGTTCTTTCGGCCCCTAGCTGCAACCCCTCTCATTCCTTTTACTACATCTCCAATCATATTCTTTTTCTTCCATCTTACTTTCCAGCCTCTCCTAACAATTGATTCATAGTGCAACTGCGAGGTTTTCCTCCTGTTACACCTTTCAAACCTTTTTACTGTCAACTTCCGTTTCAGCGCTGAACGACCTCGTAGGTCCCAGCGTTTGGCTTTGGTCTAAATTCTGTTGTATTCTATTCTATCCCAGTTTCAGTTTCGCAGTGTAGTTTCCTTAAATGTGATTCAAACTATATTAGGTTTCTCCCTATAAATAGTGAAATAAAGCGAATTCATGTTCATTTACCGCGTAGCTGACATGATTTTAATGCCACTGCGTTAAGGTAATCTTTGAAAAATTTATTAATATTGCTTACATTGTTATGCGGTGCTTGATTTATTTTGTTGAGATGCAGAAGAGTAAATTGGCTTCCATTAATATTTCCTACCTCAATATTTTTATGCTGGTTTTGTGTTCTTGTTTATAACAATCATCAAAGAACACTTGTCATGTTCACTTTTGTTTAATCGGCGCGCACACGCACACACTCACACACACACACATGCAAACGAACTTCTTTCAATCAGCTGTTTTCTGCTTAACAAGGTTCCCATCTCGTCCATTATACAATTTTCTCCAGTCTCACGCATCTTGTAACATTTTTTCATTTAATTGAAACAGTCTATCACATTTTTATAGTTTCCCTTAGATATGCCTCTCTATAAAAATGAAATATATCACCGGCACAAAGATAGAAAAAATTACCAGAGTAAGCATCATCCAATATGTATTTTTACATATAAATGGGTGATTTGTTTATGATTACCTTCTGCAGCTATTTTACATTCCTACTTTTCTTTCAAACTAATGTATTAATAAATACACACACACACACACACACCATACATACCATCAACCCAGGAAGACTAAAAGCGAATTTAACACAGCCACGTGATATTTAAAGTTGCTTCGTTCTTCTTCTTAAATTTCCGCTACACCGTATCCAGTTTCACTATTTTGCTGTTTATGAATACATCCAAAACGCTCTGGTAACGCAGGCATAAAAAATAAAATGGCCTTTTTCCACCCAAGTTGTACAGTTCACAGAAATTCCCCGCGCGCTAATGGAACATTTCCTCTGTATCTTAAAACTAAAAAATCCGCTATCCCAGAATCCTTTTAAATCATCACCGAAAATCCTTAACACATACTTGTATTCATGAAACATCACTTGATATCCTGCCGCAGGGTCGTAAAAAAACTAATGGGTGAATAAAGGTATTCCTTACCTAGTAGTCACTAGTGCGTACTGGAGCCTTAAATTCATTTTAACCACACATTGGACACTTGAACTGTGGCCTTATTTCTCCCCCAAACACACACACGCACGCACATTCACAAACACACACACACACACACACACACACACACACACACACACACACACACACACACACACACCTCTCACTGAGAAGCAGCTGTGGTCATGAATTAGATTAGAACATGAGTTTATCAATACAATGCATGACATACTTATCGGGCAGTATCAGTCGTGGTTGCATCTGTGTGATAATAGATTTGGTATTTATCAAAACACATAAAATCGAACGTTCAGTATAAATGCTCTGACCGATAAAGTCGAATTGATGCAACCTTAGGCTAGTTTTCACTTTCATGATTTGAACATAGAAATGATTACTCACATTGAGATACTAAAGTTAAATGAAAAGCAATGATGTGTTTGCACGTTTTTACACTCGATAACAACATTTTAAGAACATTTTTACACTGGATAACAACATATCCAGAACATTTTTACTCTTGGTAACAACACATTCAGAACGTTTTTACACTTGATAACAATATATTCAGAACATTTTTAAACTTGATAACAACATATTCAGAACATTTTTAAACTCGATAACAACATATTTAGAACATTTTTACACTTGATAACATATTCAGAACATTTTCACACTGGATAACGACGTATTCAGAATATTTTTATACTTGATAACAACATATTCAGAACATTTTTACACTTGATAACAACATATTCAGAACATTTTTACACTTGATAACAACATATCCAGAACATTTTTACACTGGATAACAACATATTCAAAACATTTTTACTCTTGATAACAACTTATTCAGAACATTTTTACACTGGATAACGACATATTCAGAATATTTTTATACTTGATAACAACATATTCAGAACACTTGTACACTTGATAACAACATCTTCAGAACATTTTTACACTGGATAACAACATATCCAGAACATTTTTACACTGGATAACAACATATTCAGAACATTTTTACATTTGATAACAGCATATTCAGAAAATTATCTATCATCACATTTTGTTTAGAATTAACCAGAATGATTCCTGGAACAACTTTCAAGCGAGATATATTAATGTTACAGTGATATATGGAAATGTCTTACAACTGTGTCCTATTTATTCACTCTGTATGAAAAAAAAAAAGAAACATTCCGTCAGCATATAATATTATTTGAATTAGCAGATGGAAAAAAAACTGAAAAATCACGAATGAAGGTCTGACTTTTCTTCCATTGGTGGAAGTTGTTATATTCCATTTTGGAAGTAGCAAGATGGCGGACCCACGGCATCACTTATGCTGGAATGATCTGCCCACCTAATTTAAAGTCCTTGAATAGAACTTATTTAAATTCTAGGAGTGAAGCGTAGGACGAAATAGCCTGTTCTGTTTATCTTCGTACTTAAGAACAACCAAACAAGACGTAATTGTATTTTCTAAACGAACTATTTCGAAAATATAGGATTATTTCTTTTCTATCATTCGTCTTCCTTATTATTTACATAGTAATAATAAAATAAGTCTGTAATGTCTAGGTAATATCTGATATGAACGGAGTCCATGTTTCCTTTGAGGTTATTTGAACGTAGCATGAAATTTGTTATTTATATACTGTATATGTGTATATATTTATATATATATATTATATATACTCGTATATGTGTATATATATATATATATATATATATATATATATATATATATATATATATATATATATATATATATATATATATATAAAAGTTTTTGATATTTCAGGCAAGTTCAAATTAGCAGTTGGGAGAAATATGGACTGTATTTATATATACTGTATTACGACTTAACCCTTATGGACGTATTATTATTATTATTATTATTATTATTATTATTATTATTATTATTATTATTATTATTATTATTATTATTATTTGTGGGAACAATGAATTGCAAAGTAAGCTCCGTCCAGCTCTTGGATCGAGTCCAGAGGTCATCAACAACCTTATTCCCTCTAACACCTTGCCAAACTTACGAGACATTTTTGGCATGTCATCTTCATCTTAATCAACCCATCAGCAGCACAATTAGTAAAGATAATTGTCAGGACTCAACAGGACTCGAATCCTTGAATTTAAGACTACCACGATATCCAGGAATTGAAGGATAGTTTAGCTACTCATTTCTCCAAATACGTTCAAGGCACATGAAATGAACAGAAACGGCATTCAAAGAGAGAGAGAGAGAACAATATTCAGTTAATTAGAATAGGCTACATCAGATATTAAATATTAAGTCAAAAAATTATTGTCCGTTACCAAAGAGAGAGAGAGAGAGAGAGAGAGAGAGAGAGAGAGAGAGAGAGAGAGAGAGAGAGAGAGAGAAAACAATATTCAGTTAATTAGAACAGGCTACGTCAAATATTAAATATTAAATAAAAAAATTGTCCGTTACCAGAGAGAGAGAGAGAGAGAAAAACAACATTCAGTTAATTAGAATACATCAAATATTAAATAAAAATCATCTGTTACCAAAGAGAGAGAGAAAACAACATTCAGTTAATTAGAATACATCGAATATTAAATATTAAGTAAAAAATTGTCTGTTACCAAAGAGAGAGAAAAACAGCATTCAATTTACTAGAATAGGCTACATCAAATATTAAATAAAAAAAAAAATTGTCCGTTACCAAAGAGAGAGAGAGAGTGTAAAACAACATTCAGTTACATTCAGTTAATTAGATAGGTTATATCAAATATTAAATAAAAAAATTGTCCGTTACCAAAGAGAGAGAGAGGGGGGTAAAACAACATTCAGTTAATTAGAATAGGCTACATCAAATATTAAATAAAAAAAAATTGTCCGTTACCAAAGAGAGAGAGAGAGGGGGGTAAAACAACATTCAGTTAATTAGAATAGGCTACATCAAATATTAAATAAAAAAAAATTGTCCGTTACCAAAGAGAGAGAGAGGGGGGGGGTAAAACAACATTCAGTGAATTAGAATAGGCTACATCAAATATTAAATAAAAAAAAATTGTCCGTTACCAAAGAGAGAGAGAGAGAGAGAGGGGTAAAACAATATTCAGTTAATTAGAATAGGTTACATCAAATATTAAATATTAAATAAAAAAATTGTCCGTTACCAAAGAGAGAGAGAGAGAGAGAGAGAGAGAGAGAGAGAGAGAGAGAGAGAGAGACACTATTCAGTTAATTAGAATACATCAAACACTAAATATTAAATAAAAAATTGTCTGTTACCAAAGAGAGAGAGAGAGAGAGAGAGAGAGAGAGAGAGAAAATAACATTCAGTTAATTAGAATGGGCTACATCAAATATTAAATATTAAATCAAAAATTGTCCGATATCAAAGAGAGAGGAAACAACATTAAGTTAATTAGAATACATCAAATATTAAATAAAATCGTATGTCACCAGCAGGATACTTTTCTTACGGACGTTGAAATTTAATGTATCACACAGTTATGGCCGTTCACGACGTCACAGTTCCCCTCACTCTCGCTCACGGAATCAATTTTCCACTCAGCCGTACAACAACGTAGATGTTATTTTCCCGTCTCTGTAATTAACGGCGTTATTTGCCCGGGCTAATAACGGAGGCATTCGGGAGATTGTTATGCAGGACGAACGATTACACGGGCTGCCATGTGGCACTAATACGCCAAGCCATGCATTACTAAATGACGTAATTATCTGCGATTAGAATTAGAACCTTACGTGGAGGCTTGGAAGGGACGACGTTCTCAGACTGATATACGGTGTTTAAATATTTGCAATGCCCAGCGTTGGACGTTACAGAATACAGCCACCTGGACGAGGCTATGACTGAACAAGGTGCTTGTGTCATTAGTTCTTTGCAGTTCGTGAAAGACCTTACGTGACGCAATGGCATATTCTAGAGAGAAATGTTACGATTTATTTTTAAAAATTATTATTATTATTATTATTATTATTATTATTATTGTTATTATTATTATTATTATTTGCAATTTTGCTTCTTTAGCGCTTATATAATTATCTAATACTGGTCGTTGCTAAATGAATTTTTGGTTCTTCTAAGTGAGTACGTACTTACTATAATAATAATAATAATAATAATAATAATAATAATAATAATAATAATAATAATAATAATAATAATAATTATTATTATTATTATTATTATTATTATTATTATCTAAATAATAATAATAATAATAATAATAATAATAATAATAATAATAATAATAATAATAATAATAATGTTTTATCTGTTCAGCCATGATTCACCTAAGTAAAAATATCATTTTGCAATAAACTGGTAATTTTATTTTGCCGCATGAAGTATGATTGAGACAAGTAGCATAACAAACCTCTTAGATTTTAGGAAAAAATAATTATAGAAGTAAAAGCAAGGACAAGCATAATCGACACATTAACGCCCATCTCTCGCCCAGATTCATCATCAAAAAATATTGACAGTAAACAGTTGTCTATAACAAAGGTTGACAGTGAAAACGAAAAAGCAAAAAAAAAAAAAAAAAAAAAAAAAAGTTGTGCGACAATTACAGAAACATTGCACAATTTGGGTCATGACTCTACATAACATTACAGATATCAGTGAGAAGGAAAACAATGCGAAAAGCAAGCGGATTTGAGACACTATTCAAGACAAATAATGATAAAAAAGAATAAATGTATGAACATACAGAACCGCAATTGTTCCGAAGCTAACTATAAGCTAGTGATTTCAGTCCTAAGAGCAGTGTTTTAGCCATAGCCAAAACGTTTGTGACATTGTCAACCAGAAAGATAATATGATATGGAAAAAAAAGGACTACGGAACAATTGCGGTGCTATATGTTCATACATTTATTCTTTTTTATCAATAAAAAAAGAATAAATGCATGAACATACAGAACCGCAATTGTTCCGAAACTAACTATAAACTATTGATTTCAGTCCTAAGAGACGTGTTTTTAGCCATAGCCAAACGTTTGTGACACTGTCAACCAGAAAGATATATCGATTAAAAAAAAAAAAAAAAACAAATGAACGACATATACAGAAGCGTTATTGTTCCATAAGTAACTATAAACTATTGATTTCATTCCTAAGAATAATATTGTAGTCACATTGCCACGCATTTTCGACGCTTATCAACTATAGAAGGATAACACTTTACAAGTCAGTCACTCAACACTTGACGATGAGAATTTTAACAATAAAACAGTCAAATGTCCTATAAACACTTGACACTTCCAGATGTACACATGTTACTTTTTAACAAAACGGATAAAAACAGATCTTCGACTCTTTAAAGATGATATATATATATATATATATATATATATATATATATATATATATATATATATATATATATATATATATATATATATATATATATATATATATATATATATATATTAGCTGATAAGTTAGATGGGTGAAAGAAGAACGAGGGCAGTTAGCTAGTTAACCATAGCTGGGAATAGTTTAGAAAGTTAAGCATTACTAAGAGTAATGTAAAGTGTCGTTTAGCCACAATTTTATTTAGATAAAGGTACAATTATTTTTTTACTAAGGCCTTAATATTAATATATTACAATAGTGACTTTGCTCTATATTAACATATTGAATTATACAGATTACATTTTTTTTAAATTCATTTCTTAATAGTATAATTCTATTTCGATAAAGTTGCAATTTTCCTTATTTTAACCTTAATATTAACTGTTATAATAACGATTTTGCAATGTATTTACGTAATATATTCTACAAATTACATTTTTCACAAGACATTTCGTAATAGTATAAGGACTGAAGTTCATCGCGATGAATATATGAAGATACCCTTCTCCACCATCCGTGGTCTGTGTTGTTTGGGGAATTTCTTTCTTCTGCTTCCGTTCTATTGGTGTTACCAAAAATGAACAAAAATACAACATGAAACTGCATATTTCAAGCAAACATATACAACGAACTAGCTATATTTCAGCAGTTGTGGATATTCGATGCTTCTCAGTAAGAAGGACAATATTGTCAAAACAAAGGCAAACAGACATTCGACACTTTACGATGAGAAGGGTATCAGTAAGATAATAAACAAACATTCGATAATTTATGTTTAGAGAGAAATCATAAAATCGACAAAACAGTCAGACATTCGACACTTTACAAGAATCGAGTTGAATGGAACATAGAGTTTAAGGTCAAAGGCCAAGCACTGGGACCTATGAGGTCATTCAGCGATGAAATGGAAGGAGTAACAGGAGAAAACCTCAAAGCAGTTGCACTATGAATCAATTGTTATGAGAGGCTGGGAAATAAGATGGAAGAAAGAGAATATGAAAGGAGGTACAGTAAAAGGAAGGAAAGGGGTCGCAGCTAGGGGCCGAAGGCACACTGCATAGAACCTTAAGTAATGACTACAGTGCACTGCATGAGGTGCACTGACGGCACTATCCCATGATAAGAAGGACAACAGTACTCATAAAACATACTGACACTCGACACTATGATAAGAAGGATATTCGACACTATGATAAGAAGGATATTCGACACTGTGATTAGAAGGATAACAGTACTCATAAAACATACAGACATTCGACACTATGATAAGAAGGATATTCGACGCTATGATAATAAGGATATTCGACACTATGATAAGAAGGATAACAGTACTCATAAAACATACAGACATTCGACACTATGATAAGAAGGATAACAGTACTCATAAAACATACAGGCAATCGACGCTGAGAAGATGGATAACAGTGAAAATATAAACGGGCAGAAATTCGACACTACAACGAGAAGGATAATAAAAGCGAAGATAATTTGAGATTCGTTATCAAAAGGGTAACAGTAAAAATAAAATACGAGCAAACATTCGACACGTATCCAAGGGGAAGGTTTATTTAAAGTAAATCTAAATTTTCTTTTAAACACGCTTTTATGAAAATGCACTAAAAAGTAGAAAATAATTTTTTGAGACACACCGGGATTTTCTTACAATCAATCATGTCTAAAAAAATAAAAAGCGTGGGCCCCAAACATGGAAGGAAATGCTACAAGAAATTGTAGACATGATTAATTGTAAGAAAATCCTGATGTGTCTCAAAAGTTTATTTTTTTACTTTGTAGTGCATTTTTAATATAAGCGTGCTTAAATTTTTTTTTTTTTTTTTTGCTTTTTACTTTTGACAGAAAATGGAACCGATTTATGATTGTAGCTAACGAAATTGATTTCCTGTCGAGCTGAAGAAGGTTTGAAAAATCTGAAGAGCGAAGTTCACACATATCCTGAGATACTGGGAGAGGTTACTGTAGGGTCACTAGAGGTCACTGCTGACCTACTGGTCATGCAAGGTTGTAATGTCACCGGGAATGAGTAACCATGCAACATTTCAAGTCCATCGGACGAAGGAAACAGGTCGAAAATTGAGTTACAAGATTTGACCCAGACAAACAAACAAACGCAAAAAAAAGCTAAATAAAAGCATATAAAAAATACTTAGTCCAGCAAATAGGATAACAGTAAAATGAAGCATTACAATAAAAAAATAAACAAACGCACATTCGATCTCGCGTCCAGGATCCATATAAAAAAATTAATCAATCGTAAGTGACCGTCATAAAAAAAAAACGAACTCTCGACCTCACGTCCAGGATCCATGCAAAAAAAAAAAAAAAAAAAAAAAACCTAAATCCTCGTAGCCATCATATGACACTGGTTACCATCGCATGTAAACAACGAGTACCAACCAAGTATGCATTGTGTATGGAACGGGGCAGTAGTCCTCCTCCTCCTCCTCCTCCTCCTCCTCCTCCTCCTCCTCCTCCTCCTCCTCCTCCTCCTCCTCCTCCTCCTCCTCCTCCTCCTAAGTGATTTGTCTCCTTGGAACTGGAGCGAAGCGGTTAACGATGGCAACTTTGCCACCAACAGCTCGAGTCAGGTTTGTTGTTGGCCGTTTTGCCCTCTCTCTCTCTCTCTCTCTCTCTCTCTCTCTCTCTCTCTCTCTCTCTCTCTCTCAGGTCAGTGACATCGCTCTCGAGCTGTTTAGTCTCGCTGTTTATTGCTCTACTCGTCATGAGCTGTGTTCGAAATTTATTGGATTCTTTGGGTAGGTCAGACTACCGAAGTTTTGTTTTTCTTCTTCTTCTTCTTCTTCTTCTCCTTCTTCTTCTTCTTTTTTACGACCGTTTAAACTTGTGTTCGTATGCGAGACAGAATGCGGGCTTTTCTTAAAAGGTGCTTTGACAGCGTCATTAATTCTCTCTCTCTCTCTCTCTCGTAAATAAAATTGTAAATCATACCTTTGCTTTAAGCAGGGACTATGACTGGAATCTCTCTCTCTCTCTCTCTCTCTCTCTCTCTCTCTCTCTCTCTCTCTCTCTCTCTCTCTCTCTCGTAAATAAAATTGTAAATCATACCTTTGCTTCAAGCAGTGACTATGACTGGAATCTCTCTCTCTCTCTCTCTCTCAGTAAATAAAACTGTAAATCATACCTTTGCTTCAAGCAGGGACTATGACTGGAATCTGTGTGTGTGTGTGTGTGTGTGTGTGTGTGTAAACACCGTTTTCTCGCAGAGCCTAATTTGGTCTGCTCCGCCCCATTCTAGGTCTGCCTACCATAAAACCCGTGTTAGGAAAAATGAAAGTCTTGTTGTAGCCTAGTCATACATGTTGAACAAAATCCTATGGAACTTTCTGACATTCGGGAAACCATCAGTCACGCAAACTGATAATCAATCTACAATAACAATGAATGAAGAAAAGGGCAAAAATTATGACAGTGATTATTAAAAATGAGTATTATGAAATTGAAATTTTAATTTCATAGAATGATGAGATTTTAACAATTCCAGCGTTTGTTTGCGTAAACGAATTTGGACGACAAAAGGTTGAGGCGTTCTGGAATGTGTGACGAATAGCCTCGTGGGTGGTATTGTCCAGTTTCATATTAATATTGCAATCACTGGGCGGTCAGCCACTTACCTAAGGAGCTTCCATAATGTCGCGGATAATGAATGCTACGGTTTTTTTTTTTTTTTTTTATCTGTTCATCTCGTCCGATTCTATCGGAATAGAGAGTTTAGGGCAAAGGCCAAGCACTGGGACCTATGAGGTCATTCAGCGCTGGAAAGGAAATTGAGAGTAGGTAGATTTGAAAGGTGTAACAGGAGGAAAACCTCTCATTTGCACTCTGAAATAATATTTAGGAGAGGCTGGAGAGCGGGATGGAAGAAAGGCAATTTGAAAGGAGGTACAGTAAGGGGAATGAAAGGGGATGCAGCTAGGGGTCGAAGGGACGCCGCAAAGAACCTTTGGTGGTGCATACAGTGCACCCGGTGAGGTGCACTGACGGCACTACCGCCGCATGGGGGTCCGATTCTATCGTCATGATTTAACATGGCTTCCAAAGCGTGACATTTACTGACAGCTCAATCTATTTACATGTTTGATAATCCAATTGAACCTGGTATTTATATTCTGACACAGTGAATAATAGATCAACTTATCAGCTATGCGTACAAGTATGCCTCTGCGCGCACACGCAATCGTAACATGCGAGCATACATACACGTACGCATATACACGCACAAGTGATGAGGTATGATGAAAATTAAAGTCATTAATCATAACATCATAACTATATGCTTCGAATAAGGACTATGACTAGGATCTCTCTCTCTCTCTCTCTCTCTCTCTCTCTCTCTCTCTCTCTCTCTCTCTCTCTCTGTGCGTGTGTGTGTGTGTCTGTCTGTCTTAAAAAAAATTGTAACTCATGACTTTGCTTTAGATGAGGACTAAGACTAGTCTCTCTCTCTCTCTCTCTCTCTCTCTCTCTCTCTCTCTCTCTCTCTCCACACACACAGTGACCATTCTGTCGACGTGCAGCCTTGTTTCTTAGATAATCTCTCTCTCTCTCTCTCTCTCTCTCTCTCTCTCTCTCTCTCTCTCTCTCTCTCACTTTTTTGATAGTTAATTTGTATTCTGCCAATGTCCGGTTTGCTTTACAAATGCTCTACTCTCTCTCTCTCTCTCTCTCTCTCTCTCTCTCTCTCGTGATCATCATGCTCGTATTTTGGCAATGATCTGTACTGCTTATGTATTCTCTCTCTCTCTCTCTCTCTCTCTCTCTCTCTCTCTCTCTCTCTCTCTCTCTCTCTCTCTCACACACACACACACACATAAAATGACCAGTCTGTTAACGAGCTGCCTTGTTTCATAGGTAACTCTCTCTCTCTCTCTCTCTCTCTCTCTCTCTCTCTCTCTCTCTCTCTCTCTCTCTCTCTCTCTCTCACAAACACCCACACACACACACACACAAAATGACCAGTCAGTTAACAAGCTGCCTTGTTTCTTAGGTAACTCTCTCTCTCTCTCTCTCTCTCTCTCTCTCTCTCTCTCTCTCTCTCTCTCTCTCTCTCTCTCTCGGAATTATGATGAACGTGAAAGAGAATTAGCCAGGCTAATGTGTCGTCCAGTACGCGTGAGATGAATGAGAATTAAACGGCGAATATTTATCTCTGAGGCAAGTTTCCGTTAGTCGCCTTCTCGAGTGCATCGCATGTTGAAATGTTAATGGGATACGGCCCATCCAGACCTTCCACGTCTCTCTCTCTCTCTCTCTCTCTCTCTCTCTCTCTCTCTCTCTCTCTCTCTCTCTCTCTCACTTTATGATAGTTAATTTGTATTCTGCCAACGTCCGGTTTGCTTTGCAAGTGCTCTCTCTCTCTCTCTCTCTCTCTCTCTCTCTCTCTCTCTCTCTCTCTCTCTCTCTCTCTCTCTCTCTCTCGTGATTATCAAAGTTATGCTCGTATTTTGGCAATGATATTTGCTGGCTTATGTACTCTCTCTCTCTCTCTCTCTCTCTCTCTCTCTCTCTGTCGTGATTATCAAAGTTATGCTCGTATTGTGGCAACGATCTGTGCTGGCTTATGTACTCTCTCTCTCTCTCTCTCTCTCTCTCTCTCTCTCTCTCTCTCTCTCTCTCACATACACACAGTGACCTGTCTGTTAACGTGCTACCCTGTTCCTTAGGTAACTCTCTCTCTCTCTCTCTCTCTCTCTCTCTCTCTATAGCCGCGTAGCACAAGTGGGAACGGGTACAGGTCAAATGCTGGATGATCAGAATTCGTTCACCAAAGCGGCCGGGGCGGGAATGGTATGGGTTCATTCCTTATAAGTTCAGCATACCCCTGTTGACCGAAGAGGTGACAAAGCATTTGTTTGTTAGCCGGTTGTCGCAAAAGTGAGGGCCTCGACGAGGTAATGCTAATTGGTCTAAACTGAATTGATTCATGTTATTCTCTCTCTCTCTCTCTCTCTCTCTCTCTCTCTCTCTCTCTCTCTCTCTCTCTCTCACAGAGGATGACCATAGTTTTATATATATATATATATATATATATATATATATATATATATATATATATATATATATATGTATATATGTATATATATGCATACATATTCAAATCTGCTTTCATGTCATTAAGTATTATTTCTTCCATTTTATATTTATTATTCTATCTTTCATTTACACTTTTCAACAGATTGCTTCGAGGTTCTATACAGTCAGCAGAAGAACGAAAGGGAGATTTTTATTTAACCCACCTCAAGTTTTAAAGACAGTGGAAGTTAGGTTAGGTGATAATGAAGTTATCTAAAAGCTAATGATAATTATGGTTACTGAGAGATGAATTTAATCATTAGAGAGAGAGAGAGAGAGAGAGAGAGAGAGAGAGAGAGAGATCTGATTAAAATTACAAAGCGAGTCAGATTAAAAAAAAAGGGACGCAAATTTAAAGGATTTTTATGTAGATCTAAAATAGAAATGCAAACAGTGACCAAAATTAAAATGATCTCTACACATTGCAATGAGAGAGAGAGAGAGAGAGAGAGAGAGAGAGAGAGAGAGAGAGAGAGAGAGAGATCTGACTGAAATTACAAAGCGAGTAAGATATAAAGAAGCAGTGACCAAAATGAAAATGATCTCTACGCATTACAAAGGGAGAGAGAGAGAGAGAGAGAGACCCTTTAAGTCTTTGCAGGTGACGGGATGCAGGAATCCATCTATGTAGGGAGGTTTCTTCGCGTATGTGCTTGCGTGCCTTCGTCCGTCCGTGCATGCGTGCGTGCGTGCATTAGAGGTGAATGTGCTCTGGGCAGAGCCATTCACCTCCCTACAATGCCCCCATCTCGCCTCTCCCTCCTCCGCATTCCTCCGTAGACCTGACCCACATCTGCCCTCCGGATTGTTTCAAAGTATCCTAAATACCCTTTTCTGTTCGCTTCGATCATGGGGAGACCAAGTGCCGAAAATAGGACCAGAGTTTGAGTCGTTTGGCGGCGCAAATCAGGAGGTCATTTCAATGAAATAGGTTCGTGGATCTCTCTCTCTCTCTCTCTCTCTCTCTCTCTCTCTCTCTCTCTCTCTCTCTCTCTCTCTCTCTCTCTCTTTCAAGATAGGATTCTAAGGAGGAAAGTTCCAGCCATGTATTACCATCATCGTAACTTGACCAAGCCCTTATTTTTGCAACTGTGTTTAACGTCGAAGATTAAGTCTAAATCAAATTTGATTCTGTAAATTTTTAAATCTCTCTCTCTCTCTCTCTCTCTCTCTCTCTCTCTCTCTCTGCTCAGAAAGACGGTTCTTTTCATTTCTAAAGGTGACGAGGGACGTTCAGATTTAGTAATTATCTAATTACCGACTCTCTCTCTCTCTCTCTCTCTCTCTCTCTCTCTCTCTCTCTCTCTCTCTCTCTCTCTCTCTCTCTGTTGTAAATACCTAGTTTTTAATATCTCTCTCCCTTTTTCTTTCTCTCTCTTTACTGAAAGATGGTGTTCTTTTATTGCTAACATTGAAAAATGATATTTAGATTTTGGAATGATCTAATTACTCATTCTTCGTGTGTGCATGTGTGTGTGTGTACGTGTTTGTGTGTACATGTGTGTGTATGTGTTTGTATGTTTCTGCCTCGTATCTACACAGTCTTGTAAGGCAACATTGTAAGGAGAAAGGGTCTTGCATTTCAAACTTGACCAGAATCCCTCCCTCCCTCCCTCGCCCTCCCCCTCCCCCTCCCCAACCCCTCCCCAACCCCCCAGCCCCCAGGTCATTCGCAACCTACCTCCTTCAACTGTTTCGTGAGCAGGTCCTTTCAATCCATCTTCCCTGACCTCAACCTTCCTGCTATATCGGCGCCGTAAAGGAAAAGGGAGGATTGCCGTGCTGTATCTGTCTATTCTCTTTCTATTGCAACTCTTCTATTCTGTTTCTATTGTAATTTGTCTGTTCTGCTTCTATTGTAACTTTTCTATTCTCTTTGTACTGTAACTTTTCTATTCTCATTCTACTGGAAAGTGTCTATTCTCTTTCTATTGTAATTTGTCTATTCTGCTGTAACTTTTCTGTTCTTTTTCTACTGTAACTTGTCTAATCTTTTTCTATTGTAACTTGCCTGTTTTTTTTTTCTGTCGTAACTCTTCTCTTCTCTTTCTATCGTACCTTGCCTATTCTCTTTCTGTTGTAACTTCTGCTGTCGGTTCGTGATCGTACTTCCTTCACTGCGTCCTCTGTCGGTTATTTTATCTTCATGTGTTTTGTACTCTTGTTATGGACCATTTATTTAACATCTCTCTCTCTCTCTCTCTCTCTCTCTCTCTCTCTCTCTCTCTCTCTCTCTCTTCTCTTCTTCTTCTTCTTCTTCTTCTTTCTTCATATGTTACGCCTACTTTCCCAGCTATTTACCGTTCTTTCTCTTGCGTTTTCCGCAGTTACCATGCTTATCTCTCTCTCTTATCATAATTTTTATTTGCTTCATGTAATTTCTGCATTTGCAATGCCATTTAGAATTACTCTCTCTCTCTCTCTCTCTCTCTCTCTCTTATTATCATCATCATTATTTGCTTCATGTAGTTTCTGCATGAATTACCATCTCTCTCTCTCTCTCTCTCTCTCTCTCTCTCTCTCTCTCTCTCATAATTCTTATTTGCTTCATGTAGTTTCTGCATTTGCAGTGCCATTTAGAATTACCATCTCTCTCTCTCTCTCTCTCTCTCTCTCTCTCTCTCTCTCTCTCTCTCTCTCTCTCTCTCTCTCTCTTATTATCATCATCATTCTCATTTGCTTCATGTAGTTTCTGCAGTTGCAGTGCCATTTAGAATTACCATCTCTCTCTCTCTCTCTCTCTCTCTCTCTCTCTCTCTCTCTCTCTCTCTCTCTCTCATAATTCTTATTTGCTTCATGTAGTTTCTGCATTTGCAGTGCCATTTAGAATTACCATCTCTCTCTCTCTCTCTCTCTCTCTCTCTCTCTCTCTCTCTCTCTTATTCGCTTCCCCAAATGGCCCCTTAGGCGCCACCTGTACGGATCTGTAGGTAGCCCTGTAGCGCCCCTTTACCCTCCCCCCCTGTACCCATCCCTTACCCATACCCCCTCCACCCTCCCCTTCAAGTTTCACCTTCTGGGCGGCCTCTCCTTTTTCCCTCACCTGTCCATAGCCCCGCCTCCAAACGTACCCTAGATCTCTCTCTCTCTCTCTCTCTCTCTCTCTCTCTCTCTCTCTCTCTCTCTCTCTCTCTCTCTCTCTCTCTCCACGGTCGTCTCTTCTTCCGTAGGTTGAACGCCTCCGTTGGAACTCCTCTACCTTGCCCTCAAAAGTACCCTCCTCCTCTCTCTCTCCTCCTCCTCCTCCTCCTCCTCCGCCTCCTTCTCCTCCTGCTCCTCCTACGGGGGCAGCGGGTATCCGACCGCCCGAGTCATGTATCCTAAGAAGAAGGGGCAGCGGGTTTTATTTATATCGGCGTGGCCTTATATGATGCCTCCTTGGCAAGTTTTTTTTTTCTTTTTTTTTTTTTTGTGTGCCCATTGTACCCCGGATGATAATCTGTTGGTATTTTGATTCGTTCGTTGTGGGGAGTATGTAGATTTGGGACGTTGGTACGTTTCGAGTCGATCTGCTATCTATCTTTCTATCTAATGTGACCTTATATTAAAAAGACAGTTCTTTTGTTTCTTATTATGATAAGGGATACTATCCTCTCTCTCTCTCTCTCTCTCTCTCTCTCTCTCTCTCTCTCTCTCTCTCTCTCTCTCTCTCTCTTTAAATAGTTAATTAGTTGATTGTATGCTGCGTTAACGGGTACTGGGTTATAGCGTGGCCATTTAAACCATTCCCTTTCCTCTCTCTCTCTCTCTCTCTCTCTCTCTCTCTCTATAAATAATTAATTAGTTTATTGTTTGTTCAAGTTAACGGACTTTTGGGCTATATCATGGCAATTATAACTCTCTCTCTCTCTCTCTCTCTCTCTCTCTCTCTCTCTCTCTCTCTCTCTCTCTCTCTAGTATAAGTATTTCACTGAAAAAAGTTATCTTCTTGGAAAACGAAATCGGTTCCATTTTCTAAGTTATTTCGGTTGCTCCAGGAGCAAGAGCCCGTGCTGGCATAAGGCCATCTCGATCTACAGTACAACAGCATTAGCAGCAAAAAAGTACCGCTAACTGTTTGTATTTTATTGATGTCGGAGTTCGGAAATGAATAAAGAAAACGCGTAAAAATGGTAGACAATGAACTACTGACATCTATTCCATGTTGAACTTCCTCCCTCCGATAGAGGTACTGATTATAGCGCGCCTTTTATGCGGCATACTGTAGACAATACCGAAGGTTCCTTGCAACGCGTCTTATTAGTACCTCGTCCCTCCCATCCCCTCCCCTCCCCTCCTCTCCCTTATCTTCCTCCCCTCACCTCCCCCCCCGGCCACATTGCCGATACCTTATAGCGTTTATTTGTTTACTTTTAATTCTTTTTAATAAAAAAAGTTTCTTTTTATGAAAATAATTTTCAAAGTTAGAAAAATTAAAATTTGTTTGATTCAAAAGAAGTTTCTTTTTATTAGAATAATTTCCAAATTCAATAAAAGTAACTTTTTTAATTTAAAAATTTTCTTTTTATTAGAATAATTTCCGATTTCAATAAAAAAACTTTTAATTCAAAAAAAAACTTTTTAGAATAATTTCCAAATTCAGTAAAAGAGACTTTTTTATTAAAAAATTTTTCTTTTTAACAGAATAATTTCCAAATTCAACAAAAAATAATTTGCTATTTAAAAAAGTTTCCTTTTATTAGAATAATTTCCAAATTCAAAGAAAAAACTTTTTAGAATAATTTCCAAATTCAGTAAAAGAGACTTTTTTGATGAAAAATTTTTCTTTTAACAGAATAATTTCCAAATTCAACAAAAAATAATTTGCTATTTAAAAAAGTTTCCTTTTATTAGAATAATTTCCAAATTCAAAAAAGAAAGCTCTTTTTAATTCAAAAAAGTTTCCTTTTATTAGAATAATTTCCAAATTCAAAAAAGAAAGCTCTTTTTAATTCAAAAGTTTCCTTTTATAAGAATAATTTCAAATTCAAAAAGAAAGCTCTTTTAATTCAAAAAGTTTCCTTTTATAAGAATAATTTCCAAATTAAAAAGAAAGCTCTTTTTAATTCAAAAGTTTCCTTTTATTAGAATAATTTCCAAATTCAAAAAAGAAAGCTCTTTTTAATTCAAAAAAGTTTCCTTTTATTAGAATAATTTCCAAATTCAAAAAAGAAAGCTCTTTTTAATTCAAAAAAGTTTCCTTTTATTAGAATAATTTCCAGATTCAAAAAAGAAAGCTCTTTTTAATTCAAAAAGTATCTTTTTATTAGAATAATTCCCAAATTCAATAACAGAAACGTTTTGAATGAAAAAAGTTTCTTTTTATTAAAATAATTTCCAAATTCAATGACAGAAATTTTTTTAATTCGAAAAAGTTTCGTTTATTAGAATAATTTCCAAATTCAATAATAAGAAACTTTTTAATTTAAAAAAGTTTTGTTTATTGGACTAATTTCCAAATTCAATAAAAAAGAAATTTTTTAATTCAAAAAGTTTCTTTTTATTAGAATAATTTCCAAATTCAATAAAATAGAAACTTTTTTAATTCAAAAAAGTTTATTTTTATTAGAATAATTTCGAAATGCAGTAAAAGAAACTTTTTTCAATTCAAAAAAGTTTCCTTTTATTAGAATAATTTCCAAATTCAATAAAAAAGAAACTTTTTTTAATTCAAAAAGAGTTTCTGTTTATTAGAATAATTTCCAAATTCAGTAAAAGAAACTTTTTTGATTTAAAAGTCTTTTTTTATTAGAGTAATTTCCAAATTCAATAAAAAACTTTTTTACTTAAAAAGTTTCTTCTTGTTATAATGATAATTTCCAAGTTTAATAAAAGAAATTTTTTAATTAAAAAAGTTTCTTTTCATCAGAATAATTTCGAAATTCAATAAAAAGAAACTTTTTAATTAAAAAAAGTTTTTTTTTTTAGAATAATTTCCAAATTCAATGAAAGAAACTTTTAATTCAAAAAAGTTTCTTTTTATTAGAATAATTCAGAAATTAAATAAAAAACTTTTTTTTTCACATCATTCAATCCTTCCGAAGTCTTCCTTCATCCGCCATCCATACTTTCCTTCGTATCTTGAACCTGTGCCAACATCTGCATCGACTTTCTTCTTCTTCCTCTTCTTCTTCTTCTTTCGGGATTCCTCTAAGCGAAGGATGTTTACTCCTGACCTTTTTGCTTGACTGGGCCCATCAAAGGTAGCGAGAGGCTTCCATGTACTTCCCATCCAACGGGTTCTAGGCACTATGTGATACCTGATACGTGAGTTGCTTGGGCGTATGCGTGTATGCTGGCACGTCCGCTCTCAGATCTTTAAAACTACTGAGGCTAGGGGGCTGCAAATTGGTGTGTTGATCATCCACCCCCCAGTCATCAAACATACCAAATTTCAGCCCTCTAGGCTCAGTAGTTTTTAATTTTATTTAAGGTTGAAGTCAGTCATAATCGTGCGTCTGTCACCGATATAGGACATGCCACCACCGAGCCGTGATTAAAGATTCATGGGCCGCGGCCCATGCAGCATTATACCGAGACCACCGAAAGATAGAACTATTTTCGGTGGCCTTGACTGTACACCGTACAGAAAACTCGATTGCGCTTAAGAAACTTCTGCGCAATTTTGACTTTTTATTTTAAGTTTTTGAGTTGTCCAGTCAAAATGTCTCTTTTTTTTGATACTCTGTAACGTATCAAATTTTCAACAACTGCCATTCTGATTGTTCCGCTCAATTCATCGTTATTGTAATTATATCCTCAACTGAGTTGCTAAGGTAACTGTTTCCTTAAGTTGGCTGTCTATGAAATTATTTCCATGAGTTTATAGTCTAGGCAATTAATTCCTAAAGCTAATTAAGTATATCAACGTTACAGTTTATTCCCAAAGTTAATTACGTATGTAATTTGTTTTTTATGATTTCCATCATTGCAATTGATTCTTACAGCTGATTAAGTATGTGATTATTTCCAGAAGTTAATCGCATTTGCAATTTATTCTTAAAGTTAATTATCCATATGACTGTTTCCGTAAGTTTATCAGGATTGCAATTTATTCCTAAGGTTAAATATCTGTGTAACAGTTTCATTAAATGTATCATATTGCAGCTCATTCCTAAAGCTTATTATCTACGTGACTGTTTCCCTAGCTTTTTAAAGCTTTCTACGTAACAGTTTCCCTAAGTTTTCCACCAGTGCAGTTATTTTCAAAAGGTAATTATCTATGTAACTGCTCTCGGAACTCATTGGCCTTCATAACTTTTTCATCAGGCTAATTATAGTTCTAGGTCATTGTTATCCAAGGGCAGTAAATGATTTGTATATTTTCTGGGAAGTCATCTCGTGGAGTTAATCGCCTTTTCTAACCGTTCTAACCATTTATTAAATATTTATTAAATTGTTTATCATTCTATTGCCCTCTCGGACTGAATGACTTCAGCAGCATATCGACTTAGTAGTACTTCCTGTCTGTACGTAAAAAAGTTTTTATTAATTTCAAAGTTAATAATATTGCTTGGGACCTTTCAAGTTGACGGCCTTTGACAAAGTATAACAAGAGTTGACTCCAGAATTTATTAGGTTAATGGCCCTCGGTAGTATTTATTCACAGAAGTGGCTTCGAGTGTATTGATGTCTATTGTATGAGCCTGCTTGTGAATTTATCAGGTTATTGCTTTGAGGTTGTATCAGTAAAACCTTGCAGTATATAAAAAGGATATAATAAATTTTGCAAGGTTTCTCATGCCAAACAGAACGAGTTGTTCAAAATATAATGCTGATGTGTGCAGTATTACTTTTATGGAATGATTTCTTGTGAATAAATCTGGAAGTTCTATGTACAGTACATACCTCATCTTTGCTTGATCTGTTGAAATCTCTTACCTTGGCGCAAAGTGGGGCATCCAGAGCCTTTCACTCAAATTCATCTATGAGCGGCTTGACCAGACCCTACTCTGTTCTCTTTTAGTTTCTGTCGTCTCTTTCCTTCGATTCATATTCTCGTGGAAATCATCTCGATAGTGTCTGTTTAGCTCCAGTGGCTTCTCTGGACATAGAGGTAGCCCTCGCAGAGAAAAGGTCTATTAAGTTGTGCCGCAAAATCTTTTAATATATTTGTTTTCTTTGGTTTTTGCAACAATACTAGAACTTGCACACACACATACATTACATACATACATACATTATATATATATATATATATATATATATATATATATATATATATATATATATATATATATATATATATATATATATATATATATATATATATATATATATATATATACTGTATACATATGTATATATACATACATGCGTATGTGTGTATGTATGTATGAGTTTGTATGTGTGTGTGCCGGGGGCGGGGACGGGGGCCTGGAATGGGATTCCACGGATGATATATTTGAATAAATTTTT
This sequence comes from Macrobrachium rosenbergii, assembly GCF_040412425.1. Lineage (NCBI taxonomy): Eukaryota > Metazoa > Arthropoda > Malacostraca > Decapoda > Palaemonidae > Macrobrachium > Macrobrachium rosenbergii. The sequence goes on along the minus strand of NC_089749.1, from coordinate 51,994,734 downwards.
GTAATGTCCAGTTTAATGGATTTACTTCAGATTTTTCAACAAACAGTTCCTTTATTTCTTTCATCGTAACTTACAACACCACAATGGCCCATCTCAAAAGTAACTAGTTAACACATGATACCTTGTTAAAAACTGTAAAAACAGCCGCAGTAAAAATCCTAGTTAATATAATAACATATAAATGTAAACAGTACACAACGATTCAGTCTTTTTTTTTTTTTGCTATCATTGTCAAAGAAATACACCACAATAGAACTAAAATACTACATAGGCCATTTTTGAGATGAAAGACAAGGACTCTGCCAACTGAGCCACAAAGACTATTAAATCTCGAGTGAAAGGAGAGGGCTCCATTAACTGAGCCACGAAAGTCATAAACATCTTGAATGAAAGACAACGACTCTGCCTATTGAGCCACAAAGGTCATAAAAGTTTCGAGTGAAAGGCGGGGGCTTGGTTAACTGAGCCACAAAGGTAAAAAAAAAAAAAGTCTCAAGTGAAAGACATGGGTTCTCTCAACTGAGCCACCAAGGTCATAAGAGTCCCACATGAAAGACATGGGCTCTCCTAACTGAGCCACAAAGGTCACAAAAGTCTCGAGTGTAAGGCGAGGACTTTGCCAGCTGAGCCACAAAGGTCACAAAAAAAAAAAAAAAAAGATTGGAGCCAAAAAACTTTCATGGGTCGTGGCTTTGTTAGTAGCTCCCTTGCATTTCGCTCGAGAGTTTTATTACTTCATTTGTTTTTCCTCACTCTGGAGTGCTGGGTTGTTATGAACTTTGTGGCTTAGGTGGTAAAGTCTTCGCCTTTCACTCGGAGAGTCCTGGGTTCGATCCTGATGTGAGGTAGAAATCATTATTTGTTATCATTACTAACAAACTAGTTTGGCCAGACCAGTGCGTCATATCTTTGCCCTTGGAGGACTGGTCTGAAATACTCGAGCAAGATAAAGCTGTCCATCATCTCTAACTTATCATTTTCCTGAGAGACAAATCTTTGGGGAGAATCCTAGGGGAGTCTAATTACCGGACTCGGTAGCTTGGGTAGATGTTTCCTTAATAATGTTAATAAAAGCTCCGGTAGACTAGAGCCAGTTGCGCAATGAATAAGCTGGTTCATATTGTTCATGAGGAAATGAATAATGAATAAAATAGAATAAAAATGGCCATATCTTTTCGCCGTTCTGTATGGCCACTCAAGACCCAAAGAACCGTTAACAAAGAAATGTAAAAAGGTTTGACTGCAATAAAAAAAAAGAGCTAAGAAAATCCACAGTTATTCTTGACTTTTAAGTTTCATCTGTTCTATCTTCAGCTTTCTTTAAAAATATATCGACAAAAAATCATAAAACAAAGATAGTTCCGAACCGCGTTTCTCAGCCTCTTTCATTCTATAATATTTTCCCGCGTAGAGTGTGCCCTCCTTCATGAAAATTTGCTTTCCTTCCGGTTATTATCATCTTTATTTTATGCCATGTGAGTGTGAAACACTGACGATAATGGTGGAAACAGCCTTCAAAATGTCCACATAATCCGATCAGCTCCGGTACAGGAAGGAACTTCTGCTGCCACTTACACCTCTGAATAAATCATTGGAAATTCGGCCACTTTCGTGCGCCGGAGATTGACACAACAACAAAAAACATTACTGTAACAAACGGATAAAATGATCATGAAAACAGAATGCATATATTTTCTCTATAACAACGGCGGACATTTACCTCATGAATAATAATGGTCTGGTGTACGCCGTAAGACCGCCATTGTTTCGACGCGTGAATACGGGGTTTGAAAGAGAGTACCTTGTGCTTGTTTTGGGTCTCTGCTTGTAGCCTAACAATGGCTAATGGTTTGGTGAGGGTTGTTAATATTGGTTGTTCGGTTCCGTTGAATGGAACGTCTTGTTACTCTGTAATGGGATGGTGATTCATTGATCAGAAAAATCTGTTAGGAGGACTGAAAAGAATTGCTCAGTGGTAGGCGGTTGTCTCACTGATTTGTTTATTATTATTATTATTATTATTATTATTATTATTATTATTATTATTATTATTATTATTATTATTATTATTATTATTACGCGCGTGCAAGTGTATGCAATAATTTTTGTATTGTAACTATACATAGATGTCTATGTACAATTTGATGTATACAAAAACATACAAACACACACACACACACACACACATATATATATATATATATATATATATATATATATATATATATATGTGTGTGTGTGTGTGTGTGTGTGTGTGTGTGTGTGTGTGTGTATATCTGCTTATTTAAAATAATGCGTATATTTACAATTCACACAACTGCAAGACTGGAATATCGTATGACATTACAACGTTGCTCTAAATTTTTTTAATTCCAAGAGAAGGACGGAAATTATGAGTCTTACCTGGAGGTGATATATATTTTTATGAATATTTTCTGCTGAATATATGTTATTTCTGATCAAGAGCGCCAAGATCTCCAGTTGATGGTGTTTAAACTCCGCTCACTCACCGACTTAGAAAATGCTGTCATAAAAACAATTTTTTATTTTAATTTTTTTGTGATTTATTCTCGCCCTTGCCTTTCATCTTTTTGGCTTTTTACAAAGACAACGAATAAGATGATTTTACTCCGTAGTTCATTGTCCTCTTCTCGTTGCTTTCTGAAAGGTCATAGAAGGTGGAAAACTTTCGCAACTTATTCAGTCGGTTCATCTTTCTGATTATACGTAAGCTGATAATATGCGTAAGTACACATACTCCCACAATGTGTGTGTGTATATATATATATATATATATATATATATATATATATATATATATATATATATATATATATATTGTGGATATATATACATAAGTACACATATGCATAATGTATATATATATATATACAATGTATATATATATATATATATATATATATATATATATATATATATATATATGTGTGTGTATATATATATATACTAAAAGGACCTCATTCAAACTGGATGGTACCTACTTGATAATGTGGACTGTTTGTCCAAGAAAGCTTGTAACTTTTTCGGAATAAACACTCCATTAGATACCATCCAGTTTGAATGAGGTCCTTTTATAATTCTACTAATGCACAGAACAATTGTGTATGTGATAAAGTTGATATATATATATTATATATATATATATATATATATATATATATATATATATATATATATATATATATATATATATATATATATATTTTATATATATATGTGTGTGTGTGTATTCTCAACAAATTATTCCGTATAAAGTTACTCTGGCTGGAACCCATCACATATGACCAACCACCAGGTTAGGTCAACAAAGGCCCAGTGGGCCGTAACGGAACTTGCCAACACTTTTATACTCCCCCCAGGAATCGAAACCAGGTCCTCCTCACTCGGTAGCGAGTCGAGTGTCATGCCCACTAATTAAATGTAATTAAGCTGTTCGTATCTATTATAAAGGAGTTACACGGACGTACCTCTATTCAGGGGAACTTGATCTGATATGAAGCTGCAACGGATTGCCTTGCAGCTCGCGCGTATATGTAACGCCCCGGCAGAAACGCAGAGTTCATGTATATGCACATTAACAGTAATTGCCGGTCGTCAGTTTCTTGTGTAATAGGTGCGATGTGAAATGCAAATCGGACGAGTTTCTTGCTCTCTCGCCAACAGTCCCTCCCTGGCGCTTGCACCTTTCTCTCCGTGGTTCCTGGTTCCTAAGCGCTCACTCCACAAACACAGTTGTGCGCACACTACACTACACTATCCCCGTAAGGTGCGGAGCTTTATTCCCCCCTTATTTTTCTTTTACAATTTCAATCGTATTTTTAGTTGTACTTTATTTTACAGTACTTCAAAATGTTCATTTTAGTCCTTGTCCATTACCCTTTTCTGAAACAATAACCCCGAAAATTTAGACCTTTCTAGACTAGATGTTACAAAATGTTTGCATAATCGTCGGTGGCAAAGTAGTTGTTCTTCACATCCTACGCGATAGGATCTTGGTTGGTGATCATTTCGACGTCGCGGGCTGCCGTGGGACGTTGAGAGTCGTTATCTAAAGAAGCGTCCCCGATTCAGAAGACGTTCGAGCACTTAACAACTCGAACGAGAGGAAGAAAAGGACGCTCGGCAATTAACGAGGAAAGGAAGAAAATCACGGCTGATTTCCCGTCTCAGGGAAATGGATGGATGGCGCCTTAATTCTATATCGCCCGAGCAGCTGTCCCGAGAGGAAGAGTTCCTACATTTCCAGTTCTTTATCTCCTGCTTCTTCTGTTTTCCCCTCTGCCGCTTTTTGCGTCCCCGTTCGCTTTATTAGCCATATCAAGCCACTCCGCATTAACTCCATTTGTCAGGAACCTGCGTTACCGGCGTTTGTCCAATTAAACTCATAGTTCGGCCCCGAAAGCGAACGTGGCCCGGCAACTTTCAAGTTCCGCTGCTTCCGTCCCGGAAAGATGATACCGGGGTATGTTTTATGGCCTCCTAATCTTCCTATCACCTTTATTAAGTGTTTAATGGAGTATACCGTGCCCGTGAGAGCTGCGTATGCTAATTTCCGCCGCGTTTTTTGGGCAGGAATTTGGACTTTTGGAAGACGCGGTTCCGCTCTCGTGGTCCCCTCGGGGCAAAGAAGCCACGAGTGGCGGCGGGTGGGTGGGTGTCTTCTTCCTCAATGGTTGGACAACTGGTTTCGGGGACCCCCGGGGTGCTGGATCACTGCTCTTCAGGTCAGATGAGTTTTTGGAGATGAGTTCGGATCAAAACACAATCAAGGCAATTATTCACGGCCGTAGGGTCTTATTGTGGCCCACAGTTGCTAGCATCAGGCCATCATAGCTTAAAGCAGCTATTAGTAACATTGGATATTTTTTTCATGAACAAACGTAATTAGGGAAATTACTCACTCCACTAAGATTTAATGTAACCTTCAGGAAATTTTACTGTTTTTACACAAACTAACGCCAATAAGAGCTTCTCTTATTTACTCTGTTGGTTTTCAAGCTTCATACTATAAAACAGCCGCTTGCACCAGCCCTCCTAGGATAGCAACAAGGTCCATTAATGGCAAATATGTTATTTTTCAGAAAATATTAATGGAGAGCGGATTTCCAATTCAACGTATCATCCACTGATGTATATTCCAAGTGCAGCAATGTCTGGTATTTTGTAAGTAGTGGAAATAACATCAGTAGTAGTAATAATAATAATAATAATAATAATAATAATTGATAAGTATCAAGACCTGAAAATAGAAATAAGAGGGATATGGGATATGCCAGTGGAAATTGAACCCATAATCATAGGAACACTAAGCACGATCCCAAGATCCCTGAAAAGGAATCTGGAAAAACTAGATGCCGAAGTAGCTCCAGGACTCATGCAGAAGAGTGTGCTACTAGAAACAGCGCCCATAGTGAGAAAAGTGGTGGACTCCTAAGGAGGCAGGATGCAACCCGGAACCCCACGCTGTGAAAACCACCCAGTCGAATAGGATGACTGCCATAGACCAAAACATTAAAAAAAAAATAATAATAATAATAATAATAATGAAGAAGCCAACCGCAGTCATCAATACGCGTAAATTTTCAGGAAAGAAAATTATACATATAATTTTTAATTTAAGCTTCTACTTTTTGCATGGCAGACCACAATATAAAAGAAATATAAATACATGTAATATTGAAAAATTCTAAGCCGACTATGTATCACTTGAGGTTTGAAATTAGGACCGAAAATGAATGTGAATGAGCGTGTCTGCGTGAATATTCTATATGTGTCGTTTCAACAGAAAGAAAGAACACTTTGTAGCCATTGTTCTATATGCGTAGACCTCAATATTCATAAATTGTCGCAAAACCTCTTATCAGCTCTTCGTTTTTGGTTTCAGAACTAAAAGGATTTCTTTTTTTTTTTTTTTTTTTTAATGCTTCTAAGTACATGTGAAATTGCTATACAATGGACCAGGGCTGACAAACTGCTGTAGAAATTATTTTTTAAATAAATAATAATAATAAGAAATATATCTGAGAGAGAGAGAGAGAGAGAGAGAGAGAGAGAGAGAGAGAGAGAGAGAGAGAGAGAGAAACCATGGATGATAAATCATCCCACAGAGACAGACAAACAGACAAAGAGAAAAAGAGAAAGAGGAATGAGAGAGAGAGAGAATAGCAAACTATGAATGACAAATGATTCTGTTGAGAGACAGACAGATAGACAAAGAGAGAGAGAGAGAGATGGGAAATATTTAAAATTTCTTTATTTTCCGTCATGATAATATGTGAATATTTCTCTGATTTTCTCTATCGCAGAGAGATTTTGTGTACTCATAAGCAAGATCATAATTTCTACGTCCTGGAGTGAGAGAGAGAGAGAGAGAGAGAGAGAGAGAGAGAGAGAGAGAGAGAGAGAGAGAGAGAGAGAGAGAGAGAGAGAGAGAGAGAGAGAAAGGAAAACATTTAATAATTTCCTTATTCTCCACTTTAACAATGTGCTATATCTCTCAGATCTTTACTGCACAGAACTGTGTACTGAAGAGAGAGAGAGAACAGTTACCTAATATATGAAATATGATACAATGATAATCCCGGTTTCTTTTTTATTTTCCGATTCTCTTCTGCAGTTACCAATGACGTCATTTGGCATTCAAAGAAAGGTTTATATAATTTTCCGGAAGTGTCACAATACATTAAGCGAACAAGTGACTATTTTTTTTTTTTTACTCCTGAAGAATTATTACAGAGTTTGGTGTAAAAATTGAAGGTTTGTATTCCCATTCAGATTGAAGTAGCCCGCCCGCGTTAGTGCTTTGTACCCTAAAACAAGTCATAATATTATATATATATATATATATATATATATATATATATATATATATATATATATATATATATATATATATATATATATATATTATATATATATATTATATATATATATATATATATATATATATATATATATATATGTGTGTGTGTGTGTGTATATAAAATAGGTAGATAGATAGATAGATATATAGTTAGATAGATAGATAAACGATATTGACACTTTGTTAGTACCTCCGTGACACTAAGAGTGGCAGGGAAGTTCAAGTGTCATGCGAAGTGCACATTATTATTTTGTTTTTTATGAGACCCAGATAAGTATTGCCAACAGATGTTTCTTGCTTAAACACCAGAGCAAATTGCTATCTCCATATTTTTGGTTTTAATCTTAAATATAGCAAGATTTCTTGACCTCATCTTCCTATAATGCTCGGGAAAATATTGCTATCCAAGTGTCACTGCTTAAACGGCAGTCAAAAATAACAGTCTGATTTTTTTTTACCACCTTAAAGCTCTGGAGGACAGTACTGTCTTCATATTTTATCATTCAAATTTTTATGAGGAAAATTTTAATACCTGTTCCCCGTAACTAAACTCATGAATCCCGTAGGGGCGTTAATGCCGTCTGTGCGCCTCATGCTTTGCACTGTAGGCATTACTTAGGCTCCTTGCAGCATCCCTTCGGCCCCTAGCTGCAACCCCTTTCGTTCTTTTTATTGTACCTACGTTCGAATTCTCTTTCTTACGTCTTTCTTTCCACCCTCTCCTATCAATTTTTTCATAGTACAACTGCGAGGTTTTCCTCCTGTTACACCTTTCAAACCTTTCTACTCTAAATTTTCCCTTTCAGCGCTGAATGGCCTCATAGGTCCCATCCCCTGGTCTTAGGCCTAAATCCTATATTCTATTCTATTCTAAACTCGTGAACGTGATACCGACTTTCCCTTTTGTCTTCTTGAGGCTAAAGAAAATAACATTCACGTATGATTCATCTTGTCTGGAGCTCAGGGAGATAAGTCTAACCTAAAAAAATCTTCCTTACTCTATAAGATAAACCTGTCATCAAAAATATGATGTCTAAAGCTCCTTCTTCCGTAGAGCTCAGTTTGCATCAGTGCGCATGCTCAGTTTCACTCGAAATTCCCACCTTCGGAATGGTTAGGTGGGCTTACTTTACGGCCTGGGAACGAATTGGGTGCTATCTGGCTCTAAGTTTGGGAACGAATTAGGTGCTATATGGCTCTAGGTTTGGGAACGAATTAGGTGCTAATTGGCTCTAAATTTGGGAACGAATTAGGTGCTATTTGGCTCTAAGTTTGGGAACGAATTAGGTGCTATCTGGCTCTAAGTTTGGGAACGAATCAGGTACTATCTGGCTCTAAGTTTGGGAACGAATCAGGTGCTATCTGGCTCTAAGTTTGGGAACGAATTAGGTGCTATCTGGTTCTAAGTTTGGGAACGAATCAGGTGCTATCTGGCTCTAAGTTTGAGAATGAATCAGGTGTTATCTGGCTCTAAGTTTGGGAACGAATTAGGTGCTGTCTGGCTCTAAGTTTGGGAACGAATTAGGTGCTATCTGGCTCTAAGTTTGGGAACGAATTAGGTGCTATCTGGCCCCAACTGGCTCTCCCTCCTACCGGAAGAGTTTAAGGACCGGAAGTGCTTTTCCATGGCACCGGAAGTAGAAATGGTCCAGTTATCCTCCTTTCGTGTTTGAAAGCTTTTGATGAAGTTCTAGATATCAGTTCCGTATCATACGCCGGATTGGAGCTAAGTTCTCTTTCAGTT
>NC_089749.1:51961107-51976107 GCF_040412425.1 Macrobrachium rosenbergii | reverse complement strand
TATATACATATATATATATATATATATATATATATATATATATATATATATATATATATATATATATATATATATATATATATATATAGTATATATATATATGATATATATATATATATATGTGTGTGTGTATATATATATATATATGTGTATATACATATATATGTATATATATCATTTATATATATGTATATATTCATTTATATATATGTATATATATATATATATATATATATATATATATATATATATATATATAAGAAGAGAGAGAGAGAGAGATTAAATTCACAAGTACTGATACATTTAAAACGTCTGTATTCCTTCCCTTCAGTCATTTACCTGTATAAAGATTGAACTTCCTTTCTCTCTCTCTCTCTCTCTCTCTCTCTCTCTCTCTCTCTCTCTCTCTCTCTCTCTCTCAACATGTGCGTGCATTTACCTATTATGCACAATGAGCTTCAATTCCGTATTTCCAGTGCGTTAAATTACTTCAGCCACGGCCCATAACATCCACTTCCGTAAAATAATAAATGCAAATTAAAGGAACCCTGTAGTAGCACAGTTAACGCGAGGGGATTGACCCTAGCAACAAAAATTGCTCTCTCTCTCTCTCTCTCTCTCTCTCTCTCTCTCTCTCTCTCTCTCTCTCTCTCTCTCTCTTTCTTCCCTGCCAGTTTATTCCCCTCTCCCGTGTTACTGAAATCAAACAGCAACCCTCAGCAACAAGCCATAAGATACCGATGAATGGAACAGAATGCCTACCGCGATGGTCATCTCTTTCCCTCTCCATTCCCCTCATTTATCCTTTTCCCCTCACGTCCCCTCGTCCACTCTTCCCATCCCCTTCCTCCTCCCTCCCCTCGATCACTCCCCCCCCCCACTCCTTACTCCTTTTTCTCCCCTTACTTCGCACCCTCTTTCAAGACGACCCAGTTCATGACGACCAAAACGTCGACCACAACGGCCGACGACAACGACCTCGCGAGGGGCTTCTGATGGAGGCGGAGGCGTAGGAGGAGGAGGCACAGAAGAGGAGGAGGAGGGGAGGAGGAGGAGGACTTGGCGGTGGCTACGGCTGTAACATTTCAGCACAATGCTTCGGTGCAAGAGCATTGATTATCCTCAGCTTTCCAGAGGTAGGAGGACGCTGCAAAAATGGCTTCGAGGCGAGAGCGTACGGCGGCGTTTAGGGGGGAGGGGGAGGCGCTGGAAGGAGCAAGGGGCTTTTTCAGGGGGGTTTGCAAACTTGACGATGACGGTATAGGATACCACCCAACCCGACCCATTCCCTCCCCCTAACCTCCCCTCCTCCCACTCTGTCTCTCTCTCTGCCTCCCTACTCTCTCTCTCTCTCTCTCTCTCTCTCTCTCTCTCTCTCTCTCTCTCTCTGAATCCTTCCCCTCTTCCCAGCCCCTACAACAATCCCGTACCGCTGCCGCTACCGGCCTCCTCCTCCTCCTCCTCCTCCTCCTCCTCCTCCTCCTCCGCCCGATTCCACGTTTTACTTCATCCCAAAAGGACTCTCAACTCCTCCTGACCTCCCCATCTTGCTCGAATTGGCATTTTCGACCTCCCAGTCGGTCCTACTGACGAAGACGTCGATCTCTCGGTGGCCGTTCGACTCCTCCTTGGCCAAGTCGACCCTCTTCCTTTGTTAGGTCTGGCGTTATCACTTCGTAGCTTTCTTCTCCTGGTGGTTCGTCCCGTCCAGGGGCTTCCGAGGGGTTGTGGGTGGATGGGGCTTTCTCCTGGGGAAGGGGTTGAGTGGGGGGAGGGGGGGAAGGGGTTCTGCCCTCGCATCCAGCAGTGACGACTCAATACAACTGTATTTCCCCCGTTTTTTAATGAATTACACTTGTCGCCGGAATATCCCTTCTTATCAGAGGCGCGAAGTCCGCGTATTATTTCTTTCGATAAATTCAACTTCTTCTATGATCTTTTTTCTTTTTTTTTCTTTCCCTCCCTTCCGGAGGGGGATGAAAGAGGGGAGGATAATTAGAGGGTAAGTTCTCCTCTTCAGGTTTTGCATTTTCATTGTTTGCCAAGAATAGATTTAATGCTGAAACAGATGCGTGCAGTGACAAGCCTCATCATCGGCTGAAAGTCATGTCAGGATTTTTGTTGCATTCCGAAGTTTAAATCTTTCCATTACCTCATTTCCTCTTTTCCATTGCCTTCAGCCTTTTTTTTATGCTTTCGTTATTCTTTTCCTCTTTGTTTTCCGCTTCTGCATTTCCCCAAGTTCCCTTCGTCATTCATTCATTCATTCATTCTCGATTCCGAACTGTAAAACATTTTCCTGTTTTCGAGAGAATTACGCCTAATTTTCGCAGAGCCGAAACAGTTTTAAAACGTCCGGAATTACTTTACCAGGCTCGCCTTCGTTTGTCTACAGCTACGGGCTTTGTTTTATATTTCTCTGTTATGCTTTTTTAGTTTTCTGCAAAAGAAAACTGCTGTGCCGGCTTTGTCTGTCCGTCCGCACTTTTTCTGTCCGCCCTCAGATCTTAAAAACTACTGAGGCCAGAGGGCTGCAAATTGGTATGTTGATCCCCCACACTCCAATCATCAAATATACCAAATTGCAGCCCTCTAGCCTCAGTAGTTTTTATTTCATTTAATGTTAAATTTAGCCATAATCGTCTGTCCGGCAACGATATAGACCAGGCCACCACCGGGCCGTGGTTAAAGTTTCATGGGCCGCAGCTCATACAGCATTATACCGAGACCACCGAAAGAGAGATCTGTTTTCGGTGGCCTTGACTACACGCTGTACAGAAAATTCGATCGCGCGCGCATTTTTTACTTTTTTTTTTTTTATCTTTCCACTTTGTGAAAATGGTTCAGTGGTTCACAAGATCAGTTAGTCATTTTACAGTGATTTGTTGAATGTTGGTAATTTTCTTTCAATGTGGTTACCGATCAGCTGCTCAAAAAGATATAAACTTGTCTTTAAAGACGGTCATTAGATCTGGAAGAGAGAGAGAGAGAGAGAGAGAGAGAGAGAGAGAGAGAGAGAGAGAGAGAGAGAGAGACAGACAGACAGACAGACAGACAGACAGACAGACAGAGAGAGAGAGAGACAGAGAGAAAGTTAGATTCAAAGCACTGTCTGATAAACATGCTTAGTAAAGGTACGTGAGAGAGAGAGAGAGAGAGAGGATTCAAAGCACTGTCTAATAAACATGCTTAGTAAAGGTGAGAGAGAGAGAGAGATTAGATTCAAAGGACTGTTTAATAAACATTCTTAGTCAAGGTGTGTACGAGAGAGAGAGAGAGAGAGAGAGAGGGGCGACAGAGCGAGAAAGAGATAATTAGTTATCAAATACGGCCTTACAAACGCGCTGAGTAAAATTGTAAGAGAGATATAAAGACAGACGATGTATGAATGGAGAGAGAGAGAGAGAGAGGGAAGGTGAGAAATAAATACAAATAAGCAAGAGAAGTCAGTATGATACACGTCAGTAAATCATGTTCCTCTCTTTCTCCCCACCCCCCCCCCACCTCCGCCCCTGAGTCCGTGATCTGAAAAATGAATGAATCAATTTCTTTATTTCCCCTCCATTTTCCATTCAAATTCGCTTCTTCCCTTTTTATTACGCTGACGAACTGAGCAACAGCAATTTTTTCCCCTCTTCACTTTTGCTCGCTGATTTTATTTGCGCTCGGCACATTTTTATAAAATTACTCCACCTTTTTTTATTTTATCTTTTTTTTTTCCTTCCAAAACATTGCATAATCTTGCTTGTGATACAACAGCCTCATTGAGTATTCCGAGTAACTGGTTTATTCCTTGCGTTTTCAACTTCTCCTTTTTAGTTTTCTGTAAAAGAAAACTGTTGTGCCGGCTTTGGCTTTCAGTCCGCACTTTTTCTGTCCGCCCTCGGATCTTAAACACCACTAAGGCTAGAGGGCTGCAAATTGGCATGTTGATCATCCACCCTCCAATTATCAAACATACCAAATTGCAGCCCTCTAGCCTCGGTAGTTTTTATTTTTTATTTTATGTAAGGTTAAATTTAGCCATAATCGTGCTTCTGGCAACGATATAGGACAAGCCACCACCGGGCCGTGGTTAAAGTTTCATGGGCCGCGGCTCATACAGCATTATACCGAGACCACCGATAGATAGATCTACTTTCGGTGGCCTTGATGATACGTTTTAGCGGCTGTACAGAAAACTGGATTTTTTACTTTATTATTATTATTATTATTATTATTATTATTATTATTATTATTATTATTATTATTATTATTATTATTATTATTATTACTATTATTATTATTATTATTTTGCCACTGATCGTTTTTGTCACGTTGCAAAGCTCGCTAAAGATGAGCTGGGTTTACCAAGGCCTCGTGAATGAGAAGTGTCGGCTTGTCATAAAAATCTATGATTTCATTTCTTTTTTTCTTTTTTCCCTGGCACTTCATGCTCGCGAATGAGAGGGGGAATTCTGTTGTGAAATAGTTTTAACTATTTTTTATTATTATAAATCATTTAATCACTTCTTTCTTCTTTTCTGGTTATGTGCGTTTGTTAGTGTGGGAGGAAAATTCCATTATGAAATAGAATTTTATCTTTAACTCTTTTTCTTTATATTCTTGTTTGCGTCAATTTTTAAGATTGTTTACGTGAATATGTTCAATGGAGCGTGTGTGTGTTTGTGTGTTCGTGTGTGTGTGTGTTTGTTGGGAAAGGGGGGCGGGGGAGAAGTGGGATGTAATGTGAAGTAGAGCCAAAAGTTTTCCTGTCTTTTTTTTGTTTGTTTGTCTGTTTATTTGCGTAAGTGCAAAGGGAAATTCTGTTATGAAACAGAATTATTCATTGGTTAATAATGGAACTCCTTTTTCAATCACTCCTTTAAGCTTGTTCGCTCATTAACTTGAGTGTGTGATAGAGGTAATCTATTGTGAAATAGAATGATCTCATTGCTAATATTTGTATACTTCTTTTTCCGTCACTCCTTTAAGCACGTGCCCTCATTTACCGACGTGTGAGGTGGAGGAAATTTATTGCAAAAGAGAATCACTTGTACTCCTTTTTCATTTACTCCTTTCGAGCCTCAGTCCTCATTTACGTCAGTGCGTGTGATGAGTTGTCCTTGTAAGCGAGAGTGATTTTGCGGTTAACAGTTGGAATCCTTTTTCATTCACTCCTTTAAGCAAACGTGTGGCAAGTTGAAAATCCCTGTAAATGAGGACTTCGTGTTTAAAAATTGTACTCCTTTTTCATTCATTCTTTTTAAGCCTCAGCACTCATTTACAAATTGTAAATTAATGATTTCGCAGTTAATATGTATACACCCTTTTCATTCACTCCTTTGAGTAAGCGCGTGCCCTCATCACTCACTCCTTTAAGCAAGCGCGTCCCCTCATTTACTTAGTGTGATGCGTTGAAAATCCATGTAAATGAGGACTTCGTGGTTAATATTTATACTCCTTTTCACTCACTCCTTTAAGCAAGCGCTTGCCCTCACTGACTTAAGTGTGGACTGAAGGCATTTACCGTGAAATGGAATAATTTCGTGGTTAATATATGTATAATACTCCTTTATCACTCGCTCATTTAAGCAAGCGCGTCCCCATATTTACTTAAGTGTGATGAGTTGAAAGGATCTCCTTTAAGCGTATGCACTCATATACCTTAGAGTGAAAGAATTTCTTTTTAATATTTGTACCCCTTTTCCATTCACTCCTCATTTACTTAGCGTGATGGATTGAAAATCCTTGTAAATGAGAAGGACTTCGTGGTTAATATTTATACCCCTTGTTCATTCACTCCTTTAAGAAAGCGGGTCCCCTCATTTACTTAGCGTGATAAGTTGAAAATCCTTGTAAATGAGGAGGACTTCGTGGTTAATATTTGCACCCCTTTTTCATTCACTCTTTTAAGCAAGCGCGTCCCCTCATTTACTTGGCGTGATGAGTTGAAAATCCTTGTAAATGAGGAGGACTTCGTGGTTAATATTTGCACCCCTTTTTCATTCACTCCTTTAAGCAGGCGCTTGCCCTCACAGACCTAAGTGTGTGATGGAAGAAATTCGCTGTGAAATGGAATCATTCCGTGGTTCATATCAGTACCTCTTTTTCACTCACTCCTTTAAACAAGCGCGTCCCCTCACAGACCTAAGTATGTGATGGAAGAAATTCACTGTGAAATGGAATCATTCCGTAGCCATTCCATTGCCTCGGGGAGCTAAAGAGGGGTAAAATGTAATGTTCAGAAAGTGGGATCAGAGAGAGGCGAGAGGGGAAAGGCTCTGGCCTGAGGGTCCTTTGTTTACGCCTGAACCGAACGTGAATAAAACGTGATATGATTTTCCTCCGGTGTTTGGAGACCAGAGGGCGTTTGACGCGTCCATTCCTTGTAGTTGAAAGAAAATCTTCAGTTTCTTTTGCGACTGACCTGTCATGACAGTGACAGTGGCGATGTAAATAATAATAATAATAATAATAATAATAATAATAATAATAATAATAATAATAATAATAATAATAATACTGTCAGTGTCGATGTAAATAATAATAATAATAATAATAATAATAATAATTATTATTATTATTATTATTATTATTATTATTATTATTATTATTATTATCCGTCAAATATGAGATATTTTTAAAATATTAATGTAATACGGATAACTTAAAGTCATCCTATAAATCTCTGTGAATTGTGAAATCTTGTAAATTATGAAGTATTATTATTATTATTATTATTATTATTATTATTATTATTATTATTATTATTATTATTATTATTAAAAAAGATGGCTGTATTATGCGAATTTATCTTGTACAGGATATTTAATATTTTCCTTATAATTCCTTTTCAGGCTGAGCGACGTTGGTCAGCAACTGGCCAAAATTCCCATTGGAAAAAAGGATAGCGTGTGGATTGCGGGAAGTCTTTTATTAAAATATTCAATCAGAAATCCGTGGAATTCTTCGTGGGCTGGATTCACGTTCTTCTACCTCAGGTTGTGGTACCGTCGACATGTTTCGACCATCTCGTTGGTCATCCTCTGGACGTGGTTGAGAAAGGTCTGGAGAAACAAGGCGTGAACCCAGACCACGGAGGATTCCACGGATTTCTGATTGAATATTTTAATAAGAGACTTCCCGCAATCGACACACTATCCTTTTTCCAATGGGAATGTTGGCCAGTTGCTGAACAACGTCGCTGAGCCTGAAAAGCGAATTATAATGAAAATAGAAAAGTTCCTGTACAAGATAAATTCGCATAATACTATAGCCATCCTTTTTAATAAGACCTGTTTAAGAGAAGATCTATTTCCTTTATATTATTATTATTATTATTATTATTATTATTATTATTATTATTATTATTATTATTATTATTATTATTATTACATAGGGAAAATGTTCATGAATAACTCTCTAGAGAGGGATTGGAATTAGTGAATCAAAATAGTTACTGTTTCGTTCCAAACTCATTCCCGTCATTATTCGTATCGAGTGAAAGAGTTTATTTGCAAATTTCTGAGTGTGAGTTACGGTTCTCTTCATGTTCCTATCCAAAGATTCTCTCCTCCTCACCCCCTTTCTCAGTTTTAGTTCTCCGTAAAGGACAGCTATTGTGACGGCTTTGTCTGTCCGTCCGCACTTTTTTCTGTCCGCCCTCAGATCTTAAAAACTACGGAGGCTAGAGGGCTGCAAATTGGTATGTTGATCATCCACCCTCCAATCATAAAATGTACCAGATTGCAACCCTCTAGCCTCAATATTTTTATTTTATTTAAGGTTAAAGTTAGCCATAATCGTACTTGTGGCACCGATATAAGTACCAACAACACAGGCCACCGCCAGACCGTGGCTGAGTTTCATTGGCCGCTACTAAGAATTTCATGAGCCGTGGCTGAGGCCACCACCGGACCGTGGCTGAGTTTCATGGGCAGCAGCTGAAAGTTTCATACAGCATTATACACTGTACAGAAAACTCGATTGCGCCGAAAAAACCTAGGGGGCATTTTTTACTTGTTTTTAAAGCTGACATTAAATACCAGCGTCTGATATTGATGCCACTGAAGAGACGGTGAGGGACATTACCTTTCACTAATCACGATTAACTTTTTATTACATTGTATATAGTATTTTACCAATAAAAAAGACCATAGGCTTAACCCTCCTACGAATTTCGAGCGTAAATAGCGTAAACTCAAATGACACAAATATTCCCATAAAAATGAAAGAAAAACATTCAGACCCTTTCGAATTTATAAAACGGCCATTGTAAAGTAACATTCGGCCCAGCGCTGCTTCTCGACCTTCAGTTCATTTCCAAAGAATTATGAACCACAGGAAATGCTTATTATATTCTTTCAGCGAATCGTATTATTAAACGAAAAATTGCATCCTCTTTTAAGGGCATACAACATCTCAGGAATTTGACTGTTGAAGATTCATATTTTTTTTTTTGCGCATAAATTAGTGTGGATGATTTGAATTGACATGACATGTTTTTAGCTGTTATAAATTCATAACTCATAGAGTAATTCATAATTCATGGAATGCTTTATAATTCACAAAAGAATTCAGAATTCATGCAGATTTACAGACTGATTTATTTATGCTTTAAATGTTACATAATACATAGAAATTCAAAAAATAACTCATAATTGACAGTAAATCATAGAATGACTCATATTTCATAGAATGACTCATAATTCACAGAATTATTCATAATTCATAGAGGAATTAATTAGTTACTTTCATTCACAAAATCGACAATATAAGTACCTTTACCTAGCCCAGACCGAACTAAGCGAGAGTCCCGTGGCTTCTATAAGAGAGGGAGTTTATATATGAAGGGGAAAATGGAAGAGGAAAGCGAGTTCCGAAGTTTTGTGGGAGAGAAAAAATCTCTCTCTCTTCTCTCTCTCTCTCTCTCTCTCTCTCTGGAAGTTAAAGTTTTAATATTATTATCATAAATATTATTATTACTCTAGGGTTAATTTTTTATTATCAAAATCGTTATTATTATTATTATTATTATTATTATTATTATTATTATTATTATTATTATTATTATTATTATTATTATTATTAATTCTTGCAGATCGCCAATCGTTTCCAATAAAAAAACCGACTTTATTATAACTTTTCCCTCAATTTTCATTTTATTTTCTTCTTTAAAAAAAAAAGACAGTACAACTAATTTTGTGGATAAGGACACAATTATTCTTTCTATGTTCCCCTATGATAAATAATGTTTTAGCAATCCCATACTAACTTGTATCACAACATTAGCCTAAAACCATTATTTTTAATTCAGTAACAAAGCGCAAAGTATGTAACCATTATTTTGTTTTTCTTGACTTTCAATCCTTAGTCTAAAACCATTATTTTTAATTCAGTAACGTTCAGCGTAAACTATAAACTATTACTTTGTTTCGTTTGACTATGTAACTTTTGATAAGGACATTATTATTCCCTCTATCTTCACCCCGAGATAAATATTTTTTTAGCAATCCTGTGCTAACTTGAATCACACCTTAGCCTAAAACCATTATTTTTAATTCAATAACGTACAGCGTGAAGGAAAAACCATTATTTTTTTCCTTAACTGTAACTTAGAGAGCAAAGTAAAGTAAAGTAAGTCACAAGAGAAATAACCATTTTTTTTTTTACTCATTGACGTAAAGCGTAAAGTAAAAACCATTATTTTCCCCCCCTTGACTCTGTAACTTAGAGATTAAAATAAAGTAAGTCACGTGACCCATCAAGAAAGTCAGTTTAACCAGTTGCTGCTTCCAGCATTCGCCCTAACAGGAAAAATATAAGCCTAAATTCTGGCCAGTTCTTCTTCAGCCGTTATCTGCGTCACGCATTCGCCGTCATCGGAACCAGAATAACGAGAGAAGGCATTCATTTCCGAAATCAGGCTGGGTGGTGGGGGTAAAGTCAGTTTTCGAAGATGCACGAACAGATGCAATCCCGTTCGATACGAGGCAACAGCAAGAATCGTGTTGAGGTAGTTCCAGGTCGACACTCCCACTCGCTCCAGACTGGGAGGAGGAACAAGAAGATAAAGAAGAAGAAGAAGAAGAAGAGGAAGAAAGGCGATCATAAACAGTGAAGAAGAAGAAGAAGAAGAGGAGGAAGAGGAGGAGGAGGAGGAAGAACAACAACAACAACAACAAAAGTGGTCATAAGAAGAAGAAGAGGAAGAAGGAAAACGATCATGAACCGAAGAAGAATAAAAAGAAGAACGATGATAAACAGAAGAAGAAGAAGAAGAAGAAGAAGAAGAAGAAGAAGAAGAAGAAGAAGACAAACTATCATAAACAGAAGAAGAAGAAGAAGAAGACAAACCATCATAAACAGAAGAAGAAGAAGAAGAAGAAGAAGGAGAAGAACTACGGTATTGTAAACAGAAGAAGAAGGAGACAGATATCATAAACAGAAGAAGAAGAAGAAGAAGAAGAAGAAGAAGAAGAAGAAGAAGAAAGACGATCATAAAGAGAGGGGGGAGGAGAAGAAGAAGAAGAAGAAAGACGATCATAAACAGAGGAAGAAGAAGAAGAAGAAGAAGAAGAAGAAGAAGAAGAAGAAAGACTATCATAAACAGAGGGAGAAAAAGAAGACGGAGAAGAAGAAAAACGATCGTAAACAGAGGAGGAAGAAGAAGAAGAAGAAGTCGGAGAAATCCCCGTCAAACTCGTTCGAGTAGGAGGCCTGGCCACCTAGAATCCATAACTGATTGTTATGAGCCGCTTTCGAACGCAACATAAATTCTGCAAGTTATTATCATAATGTGAGGCCACTCGGACGTAACCTGGACTTTACCCAGGTATTTCGGATGGACGCCAAGTTAGGCACCGCTCCCTTCGGAGGAGAACAGATACGATGTGTGAAACCTCGCTGAGAGCGTATGTATGTATGTATGTGTGTGTGTGTATGTATGCATGCATGTATATATAAAATTTATATATGTATATATATACATATATACGTATATGTATATATATACCCTATATATATATGTATATATATACATACATACATACATACATACATACATACATATACATACATACATACGTAAGCTTTCTTACCGGGAAAGTTAACGGAATTGAGACCTGAATATCAAATCTAACGTGACGTGAGAGAAGAAACAAAAATGAGCAATGATTAAGAGTTCAGCTTGATCTGAAAAGAAACGTAAGAACCTGATCCTAAATGACCTCGTTATTATTTTCTCGTTTTTAGTTTGCTGTAAAAGAAAACTATTGTGCCGGCTTTGTCTGCCCGTCCGCATTTTTTTCCTGTCAAAACTTTTCTGTCCGCCCTCAGATCTTCAAAACTACTGAGGCTAGAGGGCTGCAAATTGCTATGTTGATCATCCACTCTCCAATCATCAAACATGCCAAATTGCAGCCCTCTAACCTCAATGGTTTTTTTTAATTTTCTTTAAGGTTAAAGTTAGCCATAATTGTGATTCTGGCAACGATATAGGATAGGTCACCACCGGGTCTTGGTTAAAGTCTCATGGACCGCGGCTCATACAGCATTATACCGAGACCACCGAAAGATAGATCTGTTTTAGGTGGCCTTGATTATATGCTTTAGTGGCTATACAGAAAACTCGATTGCGCCGAAGTTCCTTCGGCGCAGTTTTTCTTGTTCAATTATGGCATTCAATTTCTCATGTCAAATACCGAATCTTCCCATATTTTTTGGCATTTGTGGCAAGACATAAAAGGGGAGGGAAGAAAAGCAATTACGCATATTGGCATAGCAAACAATTAAAAAGAACCAGGAAGATATTATTTATAATAATCTAAGTTATGTTCAAGTCTGTGGCATCAGGACAGGGTATGAAGAGTCACTCAGCATACACGCTTTGCCAAGGTGCCACAGTGTCACAATGCACAGCACTTGAGGTGACATATTGCCACGCTGTCCAATGACCGCATGCCACCTACCATACTGCCCAGTACCAGAAGTGCCACGGTGCCACAGTGCCCAGTAACAGAAGTGCCACAGTGCTCTGTACCAGAAGTGCCAATGTGCCACAGTGCTCAGTATCAGAAGTGCCAAAGTGCCCAGTGTCAGAAGTACCATGGTTCCACAGTTCCCAATACGGAAGTGCCACAGTGCCCAGTATCAGAAGTGCCATAGTGTCCAGTGTCAGGAGCACCATGGTTCCACAGTTCCCAATACGGAAGTGCCAAGGTGCCACAGTGCCCAGTACCAGAAATGCCATGTTGCCACGGTACCCAATGTCAGAAGTGCCATGTTGCCAACGTACCCAATGTCAGAAGTGCCATGTTGCCAAGGTACTCAATACAAGAAGTGCCATGTTGCCACGGTGCTCAGTACCAGAAGTACCCCGTTGCCACATTGATGAGTGCCCTGCATCTTTCATTCTTTTGAAGTAGAACTGTGGAACAGTTTCTGTATCTTCATTACCAATGCTTAATTCTACAGTAGTATTTCAGAGGGTCTGAAATATTGTTATGAAAACAAAACGCTCCATTTCTGTAGTTTGTCTAGTTTTACTATATATGTATGCATGGATTTCTTTGGTTCTTCGTCTCTTATTATTCATTATTCTTTGTTATTTCCTGTTTTCCGCAAGTTATCATTCTGCTCAGCGGCTGCTTGCTTGCCAGTTATGATAATAACGTAGTATATAACTTTCCTTATTGTAATAAGCATGGAATGACAAGCCTTAGCAATGTCTCAAAGGAGAAAAAATAAGAAACATTACAAAATATTTATGTATCCTTTTACTAGATACAACTACGTATTAAATACAAGATACTTCGAGAGATATAGACCTACGTGTATCTGATTATACGAGTTACATAGAAACGTATGATTTCCTTCGTTACTTTCTTCAGCATTGTGTAGAGCTTAACATCATCAAACGTCATTAACGGAATCAAAATTCGGCAGCAAAATGAAGACTAGGTCACGATGTTTGTGGTTGGTTGATATAGGTCTAGCCTAGGTCTAAAGAGTGCCAGGTCAGCCCACCAGCAACCCAAAACGCGTCCTCTCCTGCTCAGGTTTAACAGGTCGGATTATGACGTCAGAGAGTCCTGGCGTTCAGTGCTAAGCTCCTCCGTGTACCAATTAGGTATAAACTGGTAAACTGAAACAGTCCATTGCATAACATTCAGTTTCATTGCTTACGGTATCTGTACTCATACATGAAATGCTAGATCTTTCCTAGATAGTGACCCCCACGGGTTTTAACCCGGTATAGATCCACTTTTGCGGCGTGTTTAACACAAGACCGTTGGGGATGACCGTATGAACATAAACAAAAGACTGTAAATATCACAAAGATAATGACTCCCAAGAAATATTAGTCCTAGATAACGATCCCCGAAAACCCTTGGAAGTCACTATCCAGGAAAGATCCAAAATGTTTCGTTATTGTGCTGTTTACGTCTGCTCTTCCAATAAAGGTAAAACGAAAGAAAGAGTAACTTTTCACAACTTTCCAAGACACGTGGAGACGAGAGCCACACGAAAAATATCCAGGAATGCATCTGGGTTGAACGACAAAATCAATGAAGGTTCTGGGAAGTACAGGTCTTTACCCATTTCGAAAGAGGTTAGTAATTGGGTCTAGCGGCCTTGCGCCAGCACGGGCTCTTGCATAATGGCGATCCGTAAAAGGTTTCATCTTTTCTAGACGCCAAGACATCATGCAATTCTAGCATGGGTTGGATAATTATGAGGTCCGTTCACTACCCTCCTGGTATTCCGATCAGTAAAGTTTAATGATCCTGACTTCGTTCAGTGCTTGAATGGGTAATCTCCGTTGAATGAAGAGCGGTCACGTGTTCGTACGCAGCCGGTCTCTCAGTCGATTACCATACCTCTCTGGGCCTGATCATCGCATGGATCGGTGACCGCCGGTGAAAACTAATTAATTAAGGCGATGATTTGTAGGGACATGGAAGCAGTAACGCCAGCGAGATAAAAAGCAATCAATCAACAAGATATCTATGCTTACTTTAGCTGGCTGTTTACAGAGATTTGTAAACAACCCTAGTTATTATTTTAAATATAAATTGCAGAAAAAAAATCGTTGCGGAATTTCTTAATTTCAGTGTTATCTTTTGTTCATAGATTAAGTTGGCTTCAGTAAACTAGCACGGGCCCTTGCTTAAAATAACGTCTAAATAAGTGAAGATAATGCCTCTGAAGTGTGTGAGGGCTAGGCTGTGGACCTATGGACACGGACCTCGTCGGCTGCCGAAATTACACCTGTTAGCCAAAGCCTGATTTCAGTATTTGCGAAATAAGGAAAAACATTATTATTATTATTATTATTATTATTATTATTATTATTATTATTATTTCTGAAGAAGACCCTCTCTCAAACAAACTCAGCTGAAAAATGGCCGTTTAGATGCGGGGGAGTTTGTATTATTATTATTAGTATTATCATTATTATTATTATTATTATTATTATTATTATTATTATTATTATTATTATTATTATTATTATTGTTCTCCGGATGAGGAAAAAGACCAAATTAAACATTCAGAAAAGAAAACCAATTCACCATAATGTAGACCGAATATTTTGAAGTGAGCAGGCTCGTCCAACTTCGCGCACACATTTGCAATGGCAAAACTCGGCACGCGCAAGCGCGCAGCAAGCACGCGCTACGGAGAGAGAGAGCAAGCGCGCCGGCGTTATTTGCACCTCAAAGTAACCTAACTTAGCATATCAAAGGAATTTCATGCGTAGGTATAAGATGCCATTAGCTCGCTGTTGGCTCACGTCATCCCAAGGGGGGCCCGGGCCCGTTTGGTGGGTCCTTGCTATAATAAATGAATATGTATATTTACATGTATCTGTTTGCGTGGGAACGCGAAGATACATCGGTGGGTTGTGTTAAGGTAGGATGATTTATTATACACATATACATACATACTTACGTACACGAATATAATCATATATATATATATATATATATATATATATATATATATATATATATATAT
>NC_089749.1:51941107-51956107 GCF_040412425.1 Macrobrachium rosenbergii | reverse complement strand
TTTGTGGCTGTTGTTACTGTTTCGTGATAAAAACGCTATCCTTTTTTTTTTTTTTTGCTGTTGTTTCACGATAAAAAGGGCCGTAGTACTGCTCGGCTGTTCAATTATAAGAAGAAAAATGTTAAAAGCTGCGTTTTGCATTCTTATTCAGTAAGGAGGGAATATGTTTGAGAAAAAAAAAATTATTTATATTTATACGAATTTTATTTTTTTTACTTTCATTTAAAGAATATCCCAAAAAATACACTGCCCTTTTTAAGACATCCGGGACCATCGCAAGGTAAAAACAGCTCAAGAAACAAAGAAGGTCAGTGTCTGGTGCAGTTTATCACAACAAGAAGATAGCAGACGATGACCTACTAAGGAGACGAGGGTTCTGTATGCTTATTACGGGTTGCTTGTACTAACCCGTGCTGGCATAAGGCCAGCTCAGTCTAACGGCAAAAACAGTTACAATAACCATTAGTGTTTTTCACCTTAGCTCTAAGTGTATCAAGTTTTCTGGTGATAGAAATTCATTTCTCGCTATAATGTGGTTCGGATTCCACTATAAGCTGTAGGTCCCGTTGCTAAGTAACCAATTGGTTCTTAGCCACGTAAAATAAGTCTAATCCTTCGGGCCAGCCCTAGGAGAGCTGTTAATCAGCTCAGTGGTCTGGTAAAACTAAGGTATCCTTAACTTAACTGGAAACGGCGAATAGAGCTGTTCAATTTTGATGATATAATAATAATAATAATAATAATAATAATAATAATAATAATAATAATAATAATAATAATAATAATAATAATAACTGTTTAGATTTTATGATAATAATAATAATAATAACAATTATTATTATTATTGTTGTTGTTGTTGTTATTATTATTATTATTATTATTATTATTATTATGAGACTTTAGATGTTCATGCCCGTCCAGGCACGGATAAAAGAAGGGGGGTAACAAGCAAGATTAAAACATAAAAGTACTAACACTTGCAACAACTTTCCGGTGTGTTACATGCAATGAAGAGCAAAGATGAAACCCAGAAGCATAGAGAGAACGTGAGACATTGTCTTGTATAATAGAATTTCTATCGGTGACAGGGATAATTTAAGAGACTTGAGGATTACTGCTTTAATCTTGTCTCATGAATATTACGTCGTGATTAGTGTCACACAAAAGGAAAAGAAAGAATTATTTCGCCTCAATAAAAGCAAGTAAAAATTGCGGCGAAGTTTCTTCGGCGCAATCCAGTTTTCTGTATAGCGTATAATCAAGGCCACCGAAAATGTATTTATCTTTCGATGGTCTCGGTATAATGCTGTATGAGCCGCGGCCCATGAAACTTTAACCACTGCCTGGTGGTGGCCTGTCCTATATTGTTGCCAGACGCACGATTATGGCTAACGTTAACCTTAAATAAAATAAAAACTGCTGAGGATAGAGAGCTGCAATTTGGTATATTTGATGATTGGAAGGTGGATGATCAACATGTCAATTTGCAGCCCTCTAGCCTCAGTAGTTATTAGGATCTGAGGGCGGACAGAAAAATTGCGGACGGACAGACAAATAGCCATCTCAATAGTTTTCTTTTACAGAAAATTAAAATATGGAATCAGAAATATTTCACCTAAAGGTTTTGAAAAAGAATCTTTTCATGCCCTCCCCCAAAAAATGAAAGCAGAATTGTCCATTCTCAAAAGATTGAAAGCCGAAAGATTCCGTCACAAAAATGTTGAAAGCAGAATTATTTCTTCACAAAGAGATCATATAAGAATTATTTCTTTACAATAATTGAGAGCAGAATCATTCCATCACCAAAAAAAAAAAAATTAAAGCAGAACTATTCCATCACGAAAAATCTGAAGCAGAATTATTGAATTAAGACAAATGGGAAAAATAATTATTTCTTCAACAAAATATTTAAGCAGAATTATCCCATGACAGAAAAAAAGGGTAAAAAATGCCCCCAAGTTTCTTCGGCGCAATAATCAAGGCCACCGAAAATAGATCTATCTTTCGGTGGTCTCGGTATAATGCTGTATGAGCCACGGCACATGAAACTCTCAGCCAGCCGTGGTGGCCTGTGTTGTTACGTTGCCAGAAGCACGGTTATTGCTAACTTTAACCTTAAATAAAAAAAAAAACTACTATGGCTAGAGGGCTGCAATTTGGTATGTTTGATGATTGGAGGGTGGATGATCACATACCAATTTGGAGCCCTCTAGCCTCAGTAGTTTAAAGATCTGAGGGCGGACAGAAAATAGTATTACGTAGTAATGCATTGTATTTTCGATTGAATTTCTGAAGTTCCAATTGCACGATATCTTCTGGGGGGCTGTTCCACGGTTCCATGGTGTGAGGGATGAAGGACCTCTGGAACTGAGAAGTTCGACAGCAAGACGCATTTACTGCATATTGGTGCTTCTGCTGTTCAACGAATCTGGTTGCTCTGGGTAGCATTGCGATGTAAAGACTCAGAAGAGTTTTGTTTATAAAAAGATATAATTTTAAATAGTTATATTTACGAAATGCGTAATTCCAAGTCTTTATATTCCAGAAAGAGTTAGGCTTCCGAAGCACAGAAGTTAAAAAAAGTTATTCCAACAAAAGATATGACTCGGAATAGCGAGATTTATGAAATGTGCAACTCGAGAGAGCTGGACTAATGAAACGCGGGTCTAAGGCATTACCTAATGAAAGTGTCAGAATTACGACAGTTATGACACTGAAAGAGTTAGACTTACAGAAAGCATGACTTAACGAAAGTTAGGACGCCAAAAAAATTAGACATGAAAAAATATGGGTAAAAGTTAGTTTCCGGTCCGAACTCCAATTCCAAATGGCAAACATATTTTTTCGACAGTTTTCTTGCTGTTTTCAATTGTCCCATTCAAGATTTCGACCGGAAATCATCCGTCGTAAAGTTTCCAAACCTCAGGCCGTAAGCACGTTGACGTGCAAAATGGGAGCCGTGTTTAGTACCAGCCCCTTGGGGATGTACGTGAAACTTAAAATAATGACAGTAAATACCATAAGCATAACGTTTTGCGTTGTTTTGGATGTTACCGCCTGAGTGACTTACGGCCAAAACGACCGAGACCGGAGTACTTGATGGTACAGAGTACTTAATGGGATGTTCGGACCGGAAACGAACATTATCCAAAATATGAACTGAGAGAGGAGAGTCCAGTGATTGACGAGATGGAACTTGAGACTTTAAAAGGGTATAATTTGGAAAGCGTTAGACTTACACAAAGTATGACGCGAAAAAGACCCAAGTCTTACGTAATGCTAGGCTCAGAAGAGGAAGAATTACGAAAGTCAAGACGCAAAAAAAACAAAAAAATAGACTTTCAAAGGTATAGCTGAAGAGAATTAGGCCTGAGAAAGCGGTGATTGACGAAGGAGAAGAATCGCAAAACTCTTGGCTGAGTGAATGCAGACTCAGAATCACAAAATATCCTTTTAAAAGATACCTTTGCTTGACACTGCTTCTTCCAGGCATCAGAGTGCAAAGTATGCGTTTGATAACTGGCCGGGGTAACCCTTTTGCAGTCCTTCGCTTACTGATGACGTATCCAAACGTCAAAAAAGGATTGCATATAGAACATGTAATCAGCTGCAAAACGAAACAAAATTGTGCGGTCTACCTTGAAAACTGTCGGAGATATGCGTCTTTGAACAAATAGTTATAAACATTTTTACGCTTACCGCTCGAGTCACTGCCCACAGACGCAATTGTTATAAGAGTCATAAACGAAAGGGTTAATTCTACTTCCTAACCATTTCCAAGTTGCTGCATTTACAATAACTTCCTTTTCCAGTTTTCGCAGCTTGTCAACACCATCGGCAACTGAGATATTTTTTACACATACACTTTCAAATTCTTTTAACAGGCTTAGTAAACTTCCTTTTACCATCACCAGGTAGGATAAAGTGAAATAGTACTATACTTAACATTTTGAGCGTTTTATGCTCTATGAAAGATACGTACGGCGTTATCAGTGGTGGGTAACAATTATGAAGAATGTTCGTTAGCCATATTAAACGTAAAGAAAACTTGTAAAGATATGTAATAATTTCCTGTCATCCTTAGGTGAGCCTGGCTAAAATTTTATCTCTCTCTCTCTCTCTCTCTCTCTCTCTCTCTCTCATCAGCTTAATAAATTATCAGAAATTCAACTTAGAACTATTAATGTTAATCCTGCAAAAAGAATGTAGTTATCAAACAATTCATATATATATATATATATATATATATATATATATATATATATATATATATATATATGTATATATATATATATATATATATATATATATATATATATATATATATATATATATATATATATATATCTTTATTGCTGGAATTACTCAGTCCCTTAGAATTTTTATTTTCTGGAGACAATACATCTGTCAGAGCAGAATATTCCCATTCCTACGATTTAATATTGTATTTAACGGTTAGCTTTCAATAATAATAATAATAATAATAATAATAATAATAATAATAATAATAATCAGTTTCTTTTCCAGCAATATTTAACAAATAATTGTTCTGTCGACGAGGGGAATTTTGTACATAGGCCTCTCAATCAAGTGTGATTTATGAAATGAAATGCCATTTACTTAGGTATTCTGTGTGACCCCTATGAAATACGAGTGCTTGACGACTGATGATTCCACAGAGGTATTGCTGTGTACATAGCGGAGATTGATTGTGTTATAGTATAAGACTGTGAACATCTCTTAAAGGGATGATTTGTCCATGATGATTCCATAAAGGAGTCTTGTGTACATAGTCTTCTCAGCTGTTGTGTCTAGTTGATGACGCAGGGTTTTTATAGAGGAAGGCTCTGTACATAGACTACATAGTCAGTATCTACCTAAAGTCTGAGGCTCTACTTAAGAATAATTGTATACCTAGACCTCACAAGCAGCATCTAATGTTAATGACTGGCTTGCACTTCCACTTTATAAATGACGGTTTCATAGAAGGAATCTATGTATATAGAACTCTTAGTTATTGCCTCTGACTGATGTACGAGTATACAAAGACCCATCATGTACATAGATCCCCTAGACAGGATTCCGAACTGATGAAAGATGATTTTTCTGGAGGTGTGCATAGATCTCTTCAGCAGCTTCTTGGTTGATTGGCGATGAATATACATAGACCATCTTGTACATAGGTCCTCTGAGCGAGCATTGGAGCATTTTCACAGAGGGATACGGAGACTTTTTTGTTGGCAGATTTTTTTTTGTTAGAACTTTTTGGGGAGAAGTTACATCACAAGGGAAAACTACGTACACAGACATGGCTGACGATTCCGTAGACGTTCCTGCCCTATGTATAATGGGCGTGATGAAGCTTGTATTAATTCACACTTCTGCGGAAAGCTTCAGAAGAGTGTACCGCAAGTTATCAATATGGAAGACCCAAACCATTATTTTCCTAGAGAATAATTGTCCTTTTATTTATTTTTTTTTCTTTTATTTTTTTTTTTTTTTTTAGGATGGTGAGTTGGCTGGTCGGTGGTTACGGGGAAGTAGCGGGGTTTAGGGGTAGGGGTGGATGAGGGGTGGGGGGGAGGGTGTAATTGTGAACCGCGGAAATGAGCCTTGAGTCCTACTGTAATAAAGACCGTTTTTCCGAAACTATATAACACAATTAAAATTTTTACGATCGCCTGACAATAAAAGGGATAAAATCACACAAGTTTAAATGAACCCTGAGCTCCATCCCGTCACCCAAGATCGCGGGGCAACGACGCAAAAACAATTTTCATTTTGTTCTAATTGCTTTCAAGTGAATAATCTACAAATGGTAACCATTTAAATGAAACATGATGATGACGCTGAAAGTTTAATATCCCGAACTGAAGATGGCCCAGATGGAGTCATTAATGTTTTAGCCGAGCTGCTGAGCTGGCGACGCCAGGGCAGGCAGGCAGGAGGCAGGCAGGATTTTGTATCTGAGAGAGAGAGAGAGAGAGAGATCGCTTGCTTGCTTGCGCCTACAACAGGGGCAAATGGCTATGCGAAAATGCATACAAAATATTCGATTTTATTGCGTAAGACTTTACAATACTACCATAGGTATTACAGCTTCAGTCTAAGGAAGAATATCTTTGCTTTCATCTCGGGCGAAATGCCTTGGAATTTGTATTCTTTAAATACATGACTTCAGAAACGTTCCTAAGATTAGCAGACACTTTTAGTTTTCTGTAAAAGAAAACTATCGAGATGGCTTTGTCCGTCCGTCAGCACTTTTTCTGTCCGCCCTCAGATCTTAAAAACCACTGAGGCTAGAGGGCTGCAAACTGCTATGTTGATCATCCACCCTCCAGTCATCAAACATACAAAATTGCAGCCCTCTACCCTCGCCAGTTTTTATTTTATTGAAGGTTAAAATTAGCCATAATCGTGCATCTGGCAACGATGTAGGACAGGCAACCATCGGGCCGTGGTTAAAGTTTCATGGGCCGCGGCTTATACAGCATTACACCGAGACCACCGAAAGATAGATGTATTTTCGGTGGCCTTCATTATACGCTGTACAGAAAACTCTGTTGCGCCGAAGAAACTTCTGCGCATTTTTTACTTGTTTTCTCTGTGTAATAAACAGATTCGCCGAATTACTCAAACGTTTTATGTGTTCACATAAACATTTATCAGGATATACTACAGGATATGTTACAGTGATGAACAAATATGGCAAACACCAATAGTGCCAAAGACTATTTGATTTTACATTGAACGAAGTAATAGCGAAGTCTTGCACTTTGAAAACATCTGGCAGGAAATCTTGAATCTTGTAGGCGCTCAGCTGCCGTTATGCGCTCTTCTCAGGGCCTGTCACTCTGTTGTTAATCTGACAACAATCTATTTTGCGTAGAAGTAACTGTTGATTTAACTGCAGATGCCCTTTAACTTTACAGAGGAAAACATTGCGGGAACCTACTAGGCCACTTAGTTGATCTGATTTGATTCTATCAGTTTCAGGCTGTTAAGTCAAGCACTGGGC
Source organism: Macrobrachium rosenbergii (assembly GCF_040412425.1). Classification (NCBI taxonomy): domain Eukaryota; kingdom Metazoa; phylum Arthropoda; class Malacostraca; order Decapoda; family Palaemonidae; genus Macrobrachium; species Macrobrachium rosenbergii. The sequence continues at coordinate 51,949,089 of NC_089749.1, read as the reverse complement.
CACTTTCAGCTAATCAGTGCTTAAGGCAGTGAAAAGAAGGAATTCGAGTGGTTGGACAGCAAGGTAAAGAAAGCCAGAAATTTATGGAGATGAAATACAAGGACGTAAAGGTGGGACTAGGAGAAAATTCTACAAAGGAAATTATTAGCAATAGTCAGAGGAGCTGGTCAGCAAGACTGAGAAAAGAAAGCGGGCATGGAGATAAAGTAAAAGGCTAAATGGTGGGTGCAGCTAGGTGCCGAAGGGACGCTGCAAACACCCTTTAGTAATACCTACATTGCACCCCTACGGGGTTGGTCATTGAGTGCCTTGCTAGTAAAACAAACACAGTAGAAAAGATACAGACATAATATTTTTGCTCCCAAAAGAAGGAGGAACTTGCACCAAGGACCAGAATCCAGAGGCTTTTCCATATCGGAAGCAAAAGGTTAAGCTAGGCTACATGAAAAGGTACTACAACAACGGAGAAAAAAAAAAAGATGAACAAATAAAGCTAAGGAATATTTGTGTGAGTGTGTGTATGTGTGTGTGTGTTTACGTAGTGTAGCTTGAATGGATGCAGGATGTCTGCTTTATGTTTTAAGGAAAAAACGCACTTGAAAATAAATTTAACCTAAAGGGAGAATAACGTAAAGGCATATGCTCACTTAATTTAAGAATGTTTTTATTGACAGCAGTGAATGAATTCAAGAGCTTCAGATATCTTCGTAATATAACGAGCATGTTTTGATATGTTAAGTATCAGCTGTATAACTATTATAAGCCTTGTAATAGCATTTGTCCAATCATCATTTCGCACAACTGCAAAAAATATTCTGCACGGATCCATTGCGAAAAATATTCAGCTAACGTCTACATCTCCCATTGTCAAGCCTCAAAACACATCGTGCCTTCTTAAAGCACGCAATAACTAGCCTAAACATACAATTACCTTCTAAAGTCCCCATAAAGCAGGACTCATTGTAGGCTGAGGGCATAGCTGACGCCACGTCTAATAAAGAACTGTCATGTCTGGACACGCTCGCCATTAATGCGTATAGGAGATAGCTTACAACAATCATTCTGGTCTACCATCTTAATCCCAGCCACGCAATTAGCGCATGACTGTGAAATGCTTTGGAGAACTGCTTTTATCAAGTGCCTGCATTTTGCCGTGATGCATCGGAATTACGGATTATTGCCGTGCTTTTTTTACACTTTGTTGCATTCAGGCAACATTATTCTTTTTTTTTTATGTGTCTGTGGATGTTATGGGACTGTTGAGGTCGTTGCAATGAGAGTGGTTCTCTGGACATTCTAGATCAAAACAAGTTAGTGTAATGGATTTGTCATAGATCATAACCATTGTGCTGCGTTTGACTTTGTACTTATAGATTTTTACAGGTACTTTGTTATTATTATTATTATTATTATTATTATTATTATTATTATTATTATTATTGAAAGCCACGATGGTGCCCTAGTTGGAAATGCAGAATGCTATATGCCCAAGGGCACGATTCTATTTTTCATTGAGAAATGAAAAATAGAACTAAGAAAGACAAAAACAAATAAAAAAATAAGGTAAAGTACAAAAATATAACAAACAATAGAGAAAAGTCAAGAAGACAGATAACAAATAAACTGAGGTGTGTCTCTTGTCAACCTGCTCAACAAAAAAGGTATTTTCGCCAAGTTTGAACAACTTAAGCTCCAGCCGTTCAGCTAACCTATACCTCCTTTAACTTTCATAACAGCAACCTGTCACCCCTGTAGGGAGTTATTGCCGTCAGTGCGCCTCACGTGGTGCACCGTATGCTTTACCAAAGGGTGTTTGCAGCGTCCCTTCGGGCCTAAGCTGCACACATTTTAACCTTTTCCTGTACTTCCATTCCCGCTTCCTTTCTGCCCAACCTCTCTAACTCTTACTTCTTGGTGTAAGTACTGGAGTTTTTAATTATGGAATTATCTCCAAGTTTTACCCTTAGAGCCTTGTACTTCATCTTCATTTTCTGGGTCTCTTTATCTTGCTGTCCAACCACTCTAACCCCCCCTCTTTTCACTGTTTTGAACGCTGAGTGGTCGAAAGTGGCCCAGTGCTTGGTTTGACAGACTAAATTTCATAAATTCATTCTGTCATCCTTTGGGATTTTCACAGTACCTAAACCTCCACTTCCCAAAACTCCCTCAGCTTATTATTTTAAACCTCAAACCTCTGTACCCTACCGTATGCCGAGGGTATAAGCATATAGAGGCATCATAAATAGAAGCATTGCACTATTGACCACATGGAATTAGTCCACAGATACAATCTTTCCACATTGCTTATTTTCAGATTGATTGTACACAGCATGACAGTGTGTGTGAGCTATTGCATTTTTGGATATATTTATCTTCCCACTGTAGCTGTAGTTTGGACTAATAGTTCTCATAGATATGCATAAAAAAAGTAAAAAAAAAAAATGCAAACGCTAAAGGTTGTTTTAAGAAAAAAAGCTGAATATCAAACTAGAATAAAGTGAGAAAACTTCAGATGAGAATAATGAATTACTGAATTGTTCGGGAATACCTTCAATGTTCTTTATCCTAAAGGGTTTTATTCAGTACGTTGTCCTGTGAATCTACTGATGGCCGTTGTAACAAACTGTAAATAAATTCGGATCAGAGAATCCATACGACATTTATATCCTTACTGAAACCAAATATGGTACATAGGTATGAATAGGAATTATAGAGAGCTATGAAACATTGTGTGTCTTTACTGTAATCAGCCAAGATAAATTGCTATAAATAGGGGTTAAAGAGGTAGTTAATTGCCATAACTAGGGATTGTAGAATGCACTGAAATATCGCTCTGCTGAAATTCCTTTTCATGAATGGTCAGAATCAGGAATCACAGAATACGCCGAAAGTCTGTGACCTTCTCCGTATACATTGCAGAACAGGAGCATTATTATTATTATTATTATTATTATTATTATTATTATTATTATTATTATTATTCAGTAGATGAAACCTATTCACATGGAACAAGCACACCAAAAGGGCCATTGTCTTGAAATTCAAGCTTCCAAAGAATGTTGGTTTCAACTTCCCGCCGCCGCAGACCCCACACTGCAGCAGTAACTGATCATGATACAGAGCCAGCGATTTTCCATCGTCTTGGGGGAGATGCGAACCCGCGACATCTGAGTGGCATGCCACGACACTAACCACTGCATCAGCGGACCAGCTATGGAGACAAAAATGTTAACAAGTAGATGCTACGCCTCAGATCAGTACCTAGAGGTAAACTCCTATTGTTATTCTGTGTATTTTGGACCAAGAAGTTAAGGTGGCTGAAAAAAAAATATATTAAAGGTGTGACTCGTGGAAAAGAAGTGAAATTAAGAGAAGAAATACGTAATGGAGAATGCATTGAATGGGGGGAAGACGGACTGGTAGTAAAAAAAAAGTAAAGGGTGATTTCTGATAAATAATTTAGCGCCTTTTTCTGCCAGAGATTTACATAGGCAGACTGAAAGTCCACTTACGAGAAGTTACTGTAAATCTGGATTATAGAATTTCTGCGAAACATTTCATCTTCGCTAAAACCCACAATAACAAATTGCTGTTGAATATGAATTGTAGAATACGCTGGCATTTTCCATCTTGATTAAAAGCTGTTGGAACAAATTACTGTCAAATAAGGTTTGTAGAATACATAATTCATATTTGCTGAAATCAGGTTAAAAATTGCTAAAATAGGATTATAGAATACTTTGCAAAATTTCGTGTTGAAGAGAATAAAATGGGACAAATTGTTATAAATACGTATTATAGAATACGCTTGACAGTTATAATCTTGAACTGAAATAAAATTTGATAAAATCGTTGTAAACAGATCATTCAGTACTGCTGGAAGCACCGATGACAAATTACTATAAATATGGATTACAGAATACGCTTGATCGTCGTTTCATTAACAACTGAAATCGAATATTGTCAGTTGATACAAATGGGTTATAGAATACTGCCGAAATAACGGCGACAAACTACAGGGTGTCTCCGAAAAATTACCCACTCTTTAAATGTCAATCAATGCATTGTTTATTGACTTAGAAACAGGACAAATGGTTAAATGCAGAAATGGATAATTGTACTCACTGTTTAAATGACAATCAATGCATTGTTTGTTGACTTAGAAACAAGACAAATGGTTAAATGCAGAAATGGATAATTGTACTCACTCTTTAAATGACAATCCGTGCATTGTTTATTGACTTAGAAACAAGAGTGATGGTTAAATGCAGAAATGGATAATTGTATTCACTGTTTAAATGACAATCAATGCATTGTTTATTGAATTAGAAACAAGATGAATGGTAAGATGCATAAACGGATAATTGTAATTTTCTTTAAATGACAATCAATGCCTTGGTTATTGACTTAGAAACAAGACTAATGGTTAGATGCATAAATGGATAATTGTATTTTCTTCAAATGACAATCAGTGCATTGTTTATTGACTTAAAAACAAGATCAAAGTTGATGGTTAAAATGCACAAGTATTAAGAAAAGAAATGAGAGAATCCGCTGCAGTTCATCTTCCCCGAAACGTGATGAATTGATAAAATTCTGAGCGAACTTATATCCATCAACTCGAGTGGTCTTCTTCATCCCTGGAAGAAGCTGGAACTCCAGAGGGACTTCCAGTTCCGCACGACTGGACATTTTGATCGCCTGCTCGTGTTTCAGATTTCGGAAAGTGCCCTCGAAATGCCCCAATTTAGCCGTTAAAGGGAGGTCGTCTAGTGGTGATGAGCGCCCTAATCGCCCTAGATGACTTACAGGTAAGAAAAATATATGAAAAAGGGAAACGATTACCGAAGGAAGAAGTCAGGTTAATCGAGGCCAGCACTGCATCGCAGGAATTCACGCTGAAATTCGGTCTTGACAGATAACTCTTGCGACTCTGCAAGGCTGGAATTATCGTCAAGGACATGCAACAGTGCCGCTTTAAGATTTAGATTTTCGTTTTCTGAAAATAAAACTATTGTGCAGGCTTTGTCTCTCCGTCCGCACTTTTTTCTGTCCGCACTTTTTCTGTCCGCCCTCAGATCTTAAAAACTACTGAGGCTAGAGGGCTGCAAATGGGTATGTTAATCATCCACCCTCCAGTCATCAAACATATCAAATTGCAGCCCTCTAGCCTCAGTAGTTTTGTATTCTATTTAAGGTTAAAGTTAGCCATAATCTTGCGTCTGGCAACGATATAGGCCAGGCCACCACCGGGCCGTGGTTAAAGTTTCATGGTCAGCAGCTCATACAGCATTATACCGACACCAGCGAAAGATAGATGTATTTTCGGTGGCCATGATTATACGATGTACAGAAAACTCGAAGCTTCGGCGCATTTTTTATTTGTTTAAATTTGTCTAAAGCAATTCTGGAATGGTACCATTTTCTTAACCATAAAATAACATAAAGAAATTATGAAATATTTGTGCAAATTAATGTTACTTGGCCCATCCCCACATTTACACCCCTGTAAGAATGGAATGATGTTAAAGGGAATAAAAAAAGTTGGTGTGGACCTCTGAACTCACACCAACCAAATCAGACGCTATTACCCGTGATTGTATATTAATGTTTTCCGTTTTTCCCTTAGGAGGGCTTGTCTCCCGGAGAAGTGACAAATCAAGACATCATTCCACGCCACAGGTGAGTCACTTATCAACAGCGAATTCCAAGTCTCATTAACAGATGCGTTAATTATGAGCTACTTACCTGCCCTTTCTTTCTAATACTTTTACCAGTATTTCAGTCGACCTAATTCTGTAATAGAAAAAGTCGCCGTACCGTTGTTCCAAAATCACCTTTCGGATATATTCATATATTTTCATGACTCATTCGTCTCTTTTACATTCCTCATTCAGTATGTACATATATGTACATATATATATATATATATATATATATATATATATATATATATATATATATATATATATATATATATATATATATATATATATATATATATATACTGTATATATATATATATATATATATATTTCTCTTTCCTTCTTGCTTATTTTATTTCTCTTTCCTCTTGCTTATTTTGATCTTTAAAACCTTCTCTGCGACTTGCACCTTTAATCTTTTATTTTTCTCTTTCGAGACGTAACTTTAGGTCCCAAATACATCGAGGAATAATTTCAGTTGTTTACTTCTCATCTCTGTTATTCTTTTTGTCTTCCTAGATCAGTTTCATAACATTCAGTTCACTTCGCCTTTCTTTATTCCATGGTTTGTCTCTCTCTCTCTCTCTCTCTCTCTCTCTCTCTCTCTCTCTCTCTCTCTCTCTCTCTCTCTCTATATATATATATATATATATATATATATATATATATATATATATATATATATATATATATATATTATGTACATATCATATTTATGTATACATACTGTACATATGTACATATATAAATATATATACCTGTATATATATATGTGTGTGTGTGTGTGTGTGTGTGTGTGTGTGTGTGTGTGTATTTTGTGAAAATAAAAAAAAAAAAAATTAAACTCCCTTTTTTTCTTGTCAAATTCATTTTAGACAATAATGCATGCCTGGCACTTATGACCATACTTGTTGTAACGCCACTTTCATCGGTTAAATAATCAATACTTAAAAGCATGCATACAATATCATAATCTACAGGACAGAAGCGAGCAGGCAAAACCTCAGACAGACAGACAGACAGAGACTGAGCAAGAATGGGAGGGAGTGTATGTATGGGGTAGGTGTTGGGGGCGGGGACCCTGTTATGGAAGAACTCTGAGGATAAAAATGCGCTGTATTATGTGATTACGCCTCAGTTCGAGGGCGATAGTCTCAAGCAATAGTTTGATATTTGGGCTGAAGGATGTGACGGTGCATAGACGAACACCTGGTTTGGAGACATGTCGAATCATTACTGGGTGGAAGGCCCTGGTGGGAGATGATGGAAGGTCATTAAGGCAATGGATGGAAGGTAAACAGGACAAATGATGGTGGGACATGAGATGTCAGGACAAATAAAAGGAAGTGACTGAAGGTTGATGGTGGAGAATGCGTCGGTAAGGAGATATGGCCACAAAAACACACGCAATGATACGTAGGTAATTGGAGGTCATTACAATGCAATCTCTCTCTCTCTCTCTCTCTCTCTCTCTCTCTCTCTCTCTCTCTCTCTCTCTCTCTGAGACTCCTTCAGCCTCAGAAATGGATAAAAAATCAAAAGTATGTGCTATACCTGGAAGTCATTACAATACAATCTCTCTCTCTCTCTCTCTCTCTCTCTCTCTCTCTCTCTCTCTCTCTCTCTCTCTCTCTCTCTCTCTCTCTCTCTCGTGAGACCGTGAGGCAGTGGCCACCTTCAGCCTACAAGAAAAATGCAGAAATGGATAAAAAATCAAAAGTATGTGCTGTACTTGGAAGTCATTACAATACAATCTCTCTCTCTCTCTCTCTCTCTCTCTCTCTCTCTCTCTCTCTCTCTCTCTCTCTCTCTCTCGTGAGACCATGAAGCAATGGCCGCCGTCAGCCTACGAGGAAAATGCAGAAATGGATAAACAATCGAAAGGATGCGCTTGGAGGGTGTCTAAAAGTATTTGTTACAAAATGTTCTTGGGAGAGAAAGGAACATGTTTTTCATCAGAAGTTTCAAATAATATCAAATGTTTTGATTTTTGGTGATTCGTGTGTTTTACTGTTTCCTGACAATACCCACGTTCGTCCATATACATACATACATACATACATACCTACATACGTGCATACATACATACATAAAAGTAATCAACACACAATCACTTGTGGAACAGAAACAACTTGCTGACTCTCACATCGGAATCGAACCCAGGTCGTTTAAGTGGTACTTAGTAGGTTCCAACTTCTTTGATGACCTGTGTGGTTCAGTTGGTGCGATCTTGCCTTTCCAATAAAGACGTGGGATCGATCCCGGTGTGAGTCAGAA
>NC_089749.1:51926107-51936107 GCF_040412425.1 Macrobrachium rosenbergii | reverse complement strand
AATTGAGATGTTTCTTCTCTGAATTATTTTACGCAAATATCTCTTTCCAAAAATGAGATGTCTTGTTATTTTTTATGAAAATATCTCTTTCCAAAAATGAGACGTTTTGATATTTTTTTACCGCAAATATCTATTTCCAATATGAGATGTTTTTTCTGTTATTTTTCTTACGCAAATACCTCTTTCCAAAAATGAGATGTTCCTTCTTTATATTTTTTTACGCAGATGCCTCTTTTCAAAAATTAAATGTTCTTTGATTTTTTAATGCATATACTGTATCTCTTTCCAAAAATGATGTTTCTTTTTAATTTTTTTTACGCGAATACCTCTTTCCGAAAATGAGATGTTTCTTCTTTGTGTTTTTTACGCAAATAGCTTTTTCCAAAAATGAAATGTTTCTTTATTTTTTATGCAAATGTCTCTTTCTAAAATGGAGATGTTTCTTCTTTAATTTTTTTATGCAAATACCCCTTTCCAAAAATGAGATGTTTCTTCTTTTTTTTTTACGCAAATATCTCTTTCCAAAACTGAAATGTTTCCTCTAATTTGTTTACACCAATACCTCTTTCCAAAAACGAAATGTTTCTTCTTTAATTTTTTAATGCAAATATCTCTTTCCAAAAACTAGATGTTTCTTTCTTCTTTCTTTAATTTTTTTTTATTTTTTCCTCCTTCTCCTTTCGACGAGTGCGTCTGTTTGTGCGTATGTTTGTGTGTGTGTGTGTGTTTTATGTTTGTGCGTATGTGCGTGTGTGCGTGCCCGCATGCGTGCACAAGCGCGTAAGTGGACGAGCTTGAAATCGATAATTGTTTTATCATTGCAGGAGGAGGAGGAGGAGGAGGAAAGGAGTTGTCTTCTTAACGTACCCTGACTTCGTTAATTCTAATTATCGCCTCAAACGTTGTCCTCTGTTCTTCGTTTTCCTCTTCTGCTCCTCTTCTTCCTCCGCCTCCTTCCTCTGCCATTGCATTCATTTGCTTAGTCTATTGTTTCTTCTTTGCGTTTTCATTCTACTTCCATTCCTTTATTTTTCTTAATTAATTTTCTTCCTTGGTAGATATTCTCCTGCTTTTTCTCATTTTCTTTCTGTTTCCTTCCTTATTCTTAATTTCTTCTTGAATAGTACTCTTCTTTAGCGCTATCTTCATATTTCTGTGGCTTTTTTTTTTCTCTCCCTTCCTTCTACCTTCATGGACATCTGTTTTATTTTCTTTTATATCTTTATTTCTTCTTCTTCCAACTTTTCTTCTCCCTTGATCAACATCTTTCTCCTTTTTCATTTTTTCTATTTTCTCTCTTTCCCCCCCTCTTTCTGTTTCATTCTCAGCTTATTCTATAGGTTTCTCATGGGCGTACTCCCGTTCAGGCATTAATGACCAACGCCGCTGCGACGTCAGAAACTGTTCCAAATCAGTCATTCTTATTATTTTAACAAAGTCGAAGTGAACATGAAGTCATTAATTGAGTAACATTTTTATTTAGATCTGTTAATTTTCTGAAAAGAAAACTATTGTGCCGGCTTTGTCCGTCCGTCCGCACTTTTTTCTTGTCAGCGCTTATTTTTTTGTCCGCCCCCAAATCTTAAAAACTACTGAGGCTAGAGGGCTGCAAATTGCTATATTGATCATCCACCCTCCAGTCATCAAACATACCAAATTGCAGCCCTGGAGCCTCAGTAGTTTTTATTTCATTCAAGGTTAAAGTTATCTATGATCGTGCGTCTGGCGACGATAGACAGGCTACCAAGGCCGGCTGAGAGTTTCATGGGCCGCGGCTCATACAGCATTTCAATCAAAGAGTGTTCAAGTTTCTGTAAAAGGCTAGAGAGGATCCAGTCTGTAAGTTACATACATATATAAGGACTCAATTTTGTAACCTAAGAATAATCATGATAACTCTGTAAAATGATTAAGTAAATACAGCTTACAAGTTATTGCAGAATGTAAGTACTGTATTTTGTATTTCAAGCATATTGACGTTTCAGTAGAGGCATGAAGAATATGCAGTTTACAAGATACTGAAATATGTGAGTATTTTGTAATTCAAGAAGATTATCGTTTCAGTAAAGGTATAAATCATATTCAGTTTGCAAGTTACTGAAATATGTAAGTGAAGTTTTGTAATTCAAGAATATTATCGTTTCAGTAAAGGTATGAAGAATATACAGTTCACAAGTTGGTGGAATCTGTAAATACCCTATTTTGTAATTCAAGAATATCAACATTTCTGTAAAAGGATAAAGATTAGATAGTTTGTAGATTACTGAAATATGCAAATATTTTATAATTCAAGTACATTAACGTTCCAGTAAGGGTATAAAGAATATTCTCGTATAGTTCACAAGTTGATGTAATATGTAAATACTGTATTTTGTGATCCAAGAATATCAACATTTCAGTAAAAGGTTAAAGAATAAACAGTTTGCAGGTTACAGGAATATGCAAATACTTTATTTTGTAGTCCAAGAGGAAAAGGGACGTATGCAGCTTGGCCTACCAAATGTTACATAGGTTACATGTTGCTGGAATGCGTAAAAACTATGTTGATAATTTAAGATATCAATAAAAGAAGTGCGATGGAAAGAAAATATATTACCGAATTGCTTTGCAATTCGTCAGTTCGTTTTTCGAAAAATCCCGACAGTTTAAACAAACTAGAAATAAAGAGAATTTTGATTAAATTACTGCTTTTGAATAAGTACGAACTGCATTTGACAATTCAAGAGGATTTAGTATACAAAGAACAAGAATAGAAAGCAGGATTCGAATGTTTTTTGTTTTCTTATGTTTATTTATGGTAGAATTACTTTATCAGACATAGTGCTTTCGCTCTTATCATTCATAAACAACTTCTGAACTATAAGACATGGCATTTTCATATACCAAAACAATTTTGGAATGAATTATTTTTCTTATTGTTGAATTCTTTAAGAGATCCCTGAAATTTTTTTAAAAATGCATTTTCCAATCGAAAAAAAATTCTGAAAGTGAATATTTTTCCTCTTATTTTTTATCTAACACTATCCAAAAACCATTAACCCATTTTGAAATAGTTCGATTCCAGAACTATTTCAAAATGGGTTAATGGTTTTTTGAAGAGTGTCAGATAGAAAATAAAAGGAAAAATGTTGATTTTCAGAATTACTTTGGATTGGTAAACGGATTTTTTTTTATTTCAGGGATCTTTCAAAGAACTGAACAGTAGAAAAATAACTCATTCCAAAATTATTTTGGTATATGGAAATGCCATATATTATAATCCAGGAGTCGTTTATGAATGATAAAAGCGTAAATATTATGTTTGATAAAGTAGCTCTACCACATATAAACATAAGGAAAAAAAAACATTCAAATCCTGAATTAATTTATCTTGTATTTATAAATCATGTGATGGTCCAAGAGTACTCGAAGGAAATTTGATGTTGAAAATTCGATTCAAGAATTATCTTATCTTCTGTGAGGAAACCATTTGATAATCTCAATTCAAATCCAGAATTATCTTGACATAACCCCTCGACATCATAGTGAACTCGCTTCTGTCGTCTGGGCAGGGTCCAGAGGTCCACATCAGGCCTCTCTTACCCCTTTCAAATAAACCATATCGACGGGCCTGTTTAGGGGTCCTTTCCGGCACATAGCCAGCTTAGTGTAAACCCACCCACCCATCGCTAACTGCAGCGAATTCCGCCACTTCGTCTCGGAGTCAAATCCGCAAACAATTCCCCATAAGGCCATGGGGGCTCCCAAAACCGCATCATTAGATGATCAGTCCAATGCTAAAACCGTCATTTATTTCATATGACAAGCAGAAGTGCTGCTACGAGGGAGGATCGTTGTGCATTTCCTTCATAATTGTAGGAGTTCCCAAGCGGAGCGCCCCCCGAGCCCTAGAAGCCATTACGGCTTATTATGGTTTCTTATAAACCATTCGGTTCCCTCTCAATTACCCCTCGACTATCGTTCGCTTCCTGCCGAGAGACGAAACGAGGCGGTTTTAGAAAGGCGCAGCAAAAGCCAGGACACCAAATTATTGGGAGGAGCCGATTCCCTCCAACCACCTATCATTGATTAATGCTTTGCGCGGCAACAACATCCTGTGATATCAATGCGTTGTCTTTCCAGGTCCCCTCCCCCCCTCTCCCCCTTCTCTCACCTCCTCCTAACCACACACACAATCCGTTTCACCCTCATCACCTTTCCCCCAATCCCTAATCCCTTATATTCTGCTGCTAATTTCTCCTATCCTCCCTATTTCACAGAGGCAAGATTACTGCGACGCGCTTGACCCGTCATCAGCAGAAGCCGACGCCATTCCATGCTATCTGCGCTCCGAGACGTTTAGATGAGGTGAGAAATTCTCTCTCTCTCTCTCTCTGAATATTCGCTTCCATTTCTTTCATAATTCTAAAATGCCCTTTTTATATCTTTTTTTACTAGCAACTTTAAATCAGCTTTTGGGAAGTATAGATAACGCAAGTTCGATGAAGTTGTCTAATACTGCATTTCTGACTTTCATTCGATGTAATTATATATACAGTCAGATCTTGCAGCTGGAGATCAATATATAGAAATTATAAGATGAATTTTGGGAATACTGAAGCCATTCATTTTTACTGTTCACGTTAACCAGGACCACGTATTTGTAATAAAATGAAAGAGAGAGAGAGAGAGAGAGAGAGAGAGAGAGAGAGAGAGAGAGAGAGAGAGATTCAGTTTAAATATACAAGTGAATATGTATCCGTGAATCTCAAGAGAGAGAGATTCAGTTTAAATATACAAGTAAATAGGTATCCGCGAATCTCAAGAGAGAGAGAGAGAGAGAGAGAGAGAGATTCAGTTTAAATATACAAATGAATATGTATCCACGAATCTCAAGAGGGAGAGAGAGAGATTTTCAGTTTAAATATACAAGTGAACATGTATCCACCAATCCCAAGAGAGAGAGAGTGATCTTTTAAAACTTTTAGGATGCCCTTTCCACTGAAAACCGTGAATCCGAACTGGGGAAATAAATGTAGAGGATCTTCCTTTCTGCAGGGAGGCTCAGCCCCAGATGGTCCTTTTATATCGAGAGTCGTTTAGTAGATTTTTCACAAACTGGATTTATTGCCAGACATTTTAAAGGTTAATTTTACAGTAGATTATCCACTGGCATCATTAATCCTACCAATTACTTAATCCTTTTAGGTTGGATTTATGAACAGGTTTTTTTTTACAGCTAAGCCAGTTACTTCTTCGTTTTAACGTGCTTTTTCCCATTTTTTGTATGGGGTAAGCACGATGTCTTCTTATTGAAGGACTTTTTTGATTTGGCGTTGGGGTAGGCCGTAGCCTCTATCGGCTGCGCTGCCTGACATCGCTTAGACCCCGGCAACGATGTGTACGTGTATCGTACCAGTCCCCAGCTCCCTTTCTCCCAGCGGCGAGGAGAACTGGGCGGTTAGGTCGACAGTTCGAGACGTGAGGTGTCTGTTATGTTTTTAGAAGATGTTGGAGTGGCTTTGTTTATGTGTGTATTAGTCTGTAACACCCATTTGCTTTCAGCAAAGCTAAGCCAGTTACTGATATTACCAAACTGCAATAAATTTATTACATTTTTCGAATGTACTGAAACAAATTAACTGAATTATATTCTTTTAAAACGTCTTTCTAAGACGAAGTAATTCATGAAACTTTATTACGTCACTTGATCAAGATGTATTTTTAGTTGAATTTTTCGATGTATTTTTCCAAAGTCAGTTCATGAATAGTTTTTCTAAGCTAAATTTATTTATTGTTATTAACAAGCAATGCGTATTACACTGTTATTAACAAGCAATGCTTATTACATATTTGTTTATCGTGTACTAAATTAAGTACAAGTATTGTTACGGAATGGTTCGCTAATTAGGACAAAAAAAAAAGTAATAAATGCGCCGAAGTTTCTTCGGCGCAATCGAGTTTTCTGTACAGCCGCTACAGCGTATAATCATGGCCACCGAAAACGGATCTATCTTACGGCGGTCTCGGTATAATGCTGTATGAGCCACGACCCATGAAACTTTAACCAAGGCCCGGTGGTGGCCTGTCCTATATTGTTGCCAGAAGCCCGATTATGGCTAAATTTAACCTTAAATAGAATAAAAACTACTAAGGCTAGAGGGCTACAATTTGGTTTGTTTGATGGTTGGAGGGTGGATGATCAACGTACTAATTTGCAGCCCTCTAGCCTCAATAGTTTTTAAGATCTGAGGGCGAACAGAAAAAGTGCGGACAGAAAAAAGTGCGGACGGACAGACAAAGCCGGCACAATAGTTTTCGTATATAGAAATTTAAAAATGGGATAAAGAAGTGACCATATATTTTGAATTTGCACCGTCATTATTGTCAAAATGATTATGAACTTTACAGTTTGAATTCGCGGAGTACAATAATGATTCTAAATATTATGGGCCCTAGTGTCCCATGGTAAAGTCACAACTTACCAAATTCCCGAAATGGTTCCCTCGCGGGAGAAGCAATGTTGGCCCGTTCCCCAAAAATCCTTTGGGACTGAGTGGACTAAGGCAGTTAATTATGTCCCTGGTGGATAGTCGACTGTGTAGCCAGAAAGGAGAAGGGTTTTAGACCTGCATTATCTTCTCTAAATATCTGTTGAGATTCCCAAAGGAATCTTTCTACATTATAGCCTTCGATCGATCTATCAACCTCATTATACATATTATTTATTGAGTTTTTTTTCGCTCTTATTATCACCACTAATCTTTATCAGTATATTTCCCCTCTCCCTCTCTCTCTCTCTCTCTCTCTCTCTCTCTCTCTCTCTTTCTTCTTAGATTTTTGTATAATTACCATAATCAGTTTTAACGTAATTACATAATCTTCTATAAAACAATTAATTACACTTTTGGATCTCTCTCTCTCTCTCTCTCTCTCTCTCTCTCTCTCTCTCTCTCTCTCTCTCTCTCTCTCTCTCTCTCTTTTCTTGAATTTTCATATGATCACCATAAACCATTTTAACGTAAGCATCATTATTTTCTGTAGAACATTTAATTACACTTTATGGGTGCATTCCCCCTCCCCCTTCTCTCTCTCTCTCTCTCTCTCTCTCTCTCTCTCTCTCTCTCTCTCTCTCTCTCTCTCTCTCTCTCTCTCTCTTCCCTAGATTTCTGTATGATTACCGTTGTCAGTCTTAACCAAACCATTACAGTTTTCTATAGAACAGTTAATTACACTTTTTGGATGCGTTCTCTCTCTCTCTCTCTCTCTCTCTCTCTCTCTCTCTCTCTCTCTCTCTCTCTCTCTCTCTCTCTCTCTTCAAGGATTTTTGTATGGTTACCATAATCAGTCTTAATGTAATCATCCTAATCTTCTATCAAACATTTGGATCTCTCTCTCTCTCCCTCTCTTTTTTCTCTCTCTCTCTCTCTCTCTCTCTCTCTCTCTCTCTTCCTATCACCATAATCCATCTAAACGTACATCTTGACCATCATAATTATCTTTAAAACAATTAATTACACTTTTCGATTACCTCTCTCTCTAGATTTTTGTTTGATCACCATTATTCATCTTAACCAAACCATTACAATTTTCTATAGAACAGTTAATTACATTTTTATGCATTCACTCTCTCTCTCTCTCTCTCTCTCTCTCTCTCTCTCTCTCTCTCTCTCTCTCTCTCTCTCTCTTCTTGGATTTGTGTGTGAACACCATAATCCGTCTTAACGTAACTATCAAAATTTCTTATAGAATTACACTTTTCGGATGCATTCTCTCTCTCTCTCTCTCTCTCTCTCTCTCTCTCTCTCTCTCTCTCTCTCTTCTTGGATTTTTGTGTGAACACCATAATCCGTCTTAACGTGTTTCAAAATTTCTTATAGAATTACACTTTTCGGATGCATTCTCTCTCTCTCTCTCTCTCTCTCTCTCTCTCTCTCTCTCTCTCTGGGAGGACAGAGAGAGAGTGAGTGACAGTCTTTGTTTGTGACGCTCTCCTGGTTACGTACCCGTCACCCTTAGAAACCGGCGTAGCGTTGTCAGAAGCTTTGGGTCTCCGTCTCTCTCCTCTCGTTCTCCGTTCTTCCATTTTTCCTTCTTCTTCTTCTTCTTCTTCTTCTTATTATTATTATCTGTTTTTTTCCATCTTCTATATTCACTGTTTGCAAAAATTCATCATTTTCAAATTTTTTTCCATTTCATTATTTATCTAATAATTTTTGTCATTTATTTAATTTTTTTTATTTTACATTTTCATTCCGTTTTTCATCTCTTCTCTTCCATAATGATTTTTTCTATATTCTGTTTCACTTCTCTGTTTTTCCTCAGTTGTTTTTTCTTTATTTCTTTTTCCCGTCGCGTTTCTACTGCATTCTTGTTTCCTTATATTTAATTCTTATGTCCCTACCTTTTTCATTTTCCTTTCTATCTTTCATTTCCTCTCTTCGTCTTCCATTTTTTAAGTTTTCTGAAAAGAAAACTAGTGAGCTGGCTTTGTATGTCCGTCCGCACTTTTTTCTGTCCGCCCTCAGATCTTAAAAACTACAGAGGCTAGAGGGCTGCAAATTGTCATGTTGATCATCCACCCTCCAGTCATCAAACATACCAAATTGAAGCCCTCTAACCTCAGTAGTTTTTATTTCATTCAAGGTTAAAGTTGGCCATAATCGTGCATCTGGCAACGATATAGGCCAGGCCACCACCGGGCCGTGTTTAAAGTTTCATTGGCCGCGGCTCATACAGCATCATACCGAGACCACCGGAAGATTGACCTATTTTCGGTGGCCTTGATTATACGCTATACAGGAAACTCGATTGCGCCGAGGAAACTTCGGAGTATTTTTTACTTGTTTTGTGTATATCCTTGTCACAACATCCCCCTCCCCCCCTTTTTTTTTGCCTCCACCTTCCATTGCCATCCTTCTCTTTCAATTTCCATTTGGTATATCTTTCCCTACTTCCCAATTCTCGTCTTTATCTCAATTCCTTATTTTATCGTATTCCATTTTATTTTTATGTCCAGAGAGAGAGAAAGGGGTGATCAAAAATTGTAATTAATCGTTTAAAGATAATTACGATGGTTAAGATGTACGTTTAGATGGATTATGGTATTAAAAATCTGGGAAGATATATATATATATATATATATATATATATAATATATATACATATATATATATATATATATATATATATATATATATATATATATATATATATATATATATATATTTTTTCATGTTTCTGTCTATCATCGTTATCTTTTTTTCAACTTCCATTTCTTAAATATTTTCTCACGTTCCACTTCACGCCGTTATCCCAATTCCTTATTTTATCGTATTCTATATTATTTCTCATTCTTACACATTTTTCTTATGTATCTTTCCTTTAATATTTTACTCATTTTTTTTTTTTTTTTTTTTTGCTTCCCGCATCGTCGGTATCTTGCTCATTGTGACCCTAATTCCTTATTCTATCGTATTATATTTTATTTTCTATTTTTACAGTTTTCTTCACATCTTTCTCTCCTATTTTCGTTGCTTCCGTCCATCATCGTTATCCTTCTCTTTCAATTTCTTTTTCTTAAATATTTTTTTTTAATTTTCTCTCCACGCCGTTATCCTAATTCCTTATTCTATCCTACTCCATGTTACTTCTCTGTTTTCACAGAATTTTTCATCTTCCTCTCCTATTTTCGTTGTTTCCGTCCATCGTCGTTATCCTTCTCTTTCAATTTCTTTTTCCTTAATATTTTCCTACTTTCCCCTTCTTGCCGTTATCTTAATTCCTTACTTTATCGTAGTTTATTTCCTTTCGCTTTATCCTGAAGCTTGCTTGCATCCCTCCCTCGAAGCGAGTACTACGTCATTTCCGGTCCAAAATGATCCTTTATGCTTGAACTGCCACTTTACTGCTTGCTTGGTCGCTCGCTCGCTTGCTTAAGCTACAGAAATAAAAAAAAATAACTGAACCAGGTTAAATAGGTTTTTCGTTCGTTATTTTTCAAGATAAAAAAAAAACAACT
>NC_089749.1:51898607-51906107 GCF_040412425.1 Macrobrachium rosenbergii | reverse complement strand
AAAATTCTCAGAATTTTCCACCTTATAAAAAAAATAAAATTCCTAATTCGCTGAAACCTTTCTAATCCATGTGTCCGCAAAAATAAGATTAAGTAGTCACTGGATGAATGCGATAAATATAATAAATAAATACAATAAATAAATAAGTAAATAAATAGGAAAGAAATGCTTATGAGACAATCAAAAGGGATTAGCGAAACCGTTAGTGTAAACAGGAAATTTTTTTTTACATTATTACGCAGTGGATGTCTGCATAAATAATTGCTGTCATTTCGCTATACTATTATTATTATTATTATTATCATTATTATTATTATTATTATTATTGTTGTTGTTGTTGTATTTTGACCGCAATGTGAGAAGAGATGATTACATTTCGACTTTATGGGAATCACATTTTTATAAACTTTACCTTAAATTGGTGTTTACATAACATTAATTAAAAATCCCTATACGCACGTACATACACATATATGTATATATATATATATATATATATATATATATATATATATATATATATATATATATATATATATATATATATATATATATGTGTGTGTATGTTTATATATTGTGTGAGTGTTTATCACGGGTGTGTATAGACGTGTGTGTCTATGAGAGATTGAGAAAGAGAGGCACAAACAGGCAAAAGCAAACAGACAGGTTTAAAAATAACAACTGCATTGTTTACCTCAAAGAAAGCAGGTAAGGAGCGAGAGAAGGAAAGGGAGCAAAAGCAAGATGCACGTGAGGAAGCATTCCTCCTCCTCCTCACCCTCCTCCTCCTCCTCCTCCTCCTCCTCCTCACCCTTACCTCAACCCCATCTGCCACCCATCTTAAGTTATGCATAGCAGAGCCGACCCTAGCCTTGCTTGCGTCGACTGGACTTCTTATCAAGGGGTGCTCGTTGTTGTAGCCTTAAGCTTTATCTTAACGCACGATTGGTCGCTCTCATCGCAACTCTGTACTCTTAAATTAAAGCTGCTGCTGCTGCTTTGGTACAGAGGGACAGACTAATAAATAGAGTTTTGCTGGAGTTTGTTCTTCAGTCGAATATTGGGTCTTCTAGTGATGCAGGTTTTCTGATTTGTTTTTGTGTCCGTAATTGTTCACTGTAAAGATATGTATATATATATATATATATATATATATATATATATATATATATATATATATATATATATATATATATATATATATATATATATATGCAGATGTACCACAGGGAAAGTGAAACATTGGGTATACATCCTAATGTGGTACATTTGCATATATACAGTACGTGTCATTTTAAGCATATATACATTGTATGTTTGTATGTACGTATGCATACTTGTCTGCGTGTGTCCAATTTTGCTTTTTCATTCTAAGAGGAAAAAGCTGGAAGGAGTTTTATAAAAGTAAAATGTCAGCCCAGGAAGGATAGGTTAAGCAAGAATGTCTGAAAGAGAAGTGTCAGGGAAAACAAGTGAAAAATACTTAAAGGATTGTTGAGCCTAGTATCCTTTATAGAAATGAATTTTGGACGTTAAATGTAAGTGGGAGTAAAAGGTTGAACTAGTGAGATGAACTGCCCGCATAGTGGAGGACTGAAATGGTTGAAAAATTTACACATTATTTTGGCAAAATATTGTTCGCATCGTCTAAGAGAAGAGACTTGGTTGTGTTTTGTTAATTAGGAATCAATAAAAGCGTAAAGACCGATTAAGAGAAATATTATTTGCAATGGCCAGAGAGAGAGAGAGAGAGAGAGAGAGAGAGAGAGAGAGAGAGAGAGAGAGAGAAATACTTGGCTCGACCACCTGTTAGAATGTTGGAACGAAAGGGCCTCAATATCCAGAGGACGCCAGAGAGTGTACAAATCAGAGGTGAGTGGCACATTGTATGTGTGTGTGTTTGTATGTGTGTATGCGTGCGTGCTTGGTGATGATGCTCAGCTAATGGGACCTCAATTCGGGTGAATAAAGTGACTGATGTTCTGGAGGTTTAGCGGACAATGGGTAGCCCAGGCGTGCTTTGGCAATTAAAGGCTGACCATTTACAGTAAATCTTAAGCTATTTGCCATGTTTTATTTTTCTATTAGGGCAGCGCTTATGGTTTAACCTGTTTTTATTGGGGAAACGCTCATTGTTGAGAGAGGCGTGCACCGAATTCATTGCAGGAGCCAAACGGGGACAAAATTCAGAGGCATTATGGCTTTCCTTTACCGTCGAAAATACTTCGGATTAGATGACAGAGATGATAAGCCTTCAAAATGCATCGCTGGTCCTGTTTCGTTGTTGTGTTTAACTTTATTTCTCTCTCTCTCTCTCTCTCTCTCTCTCTCTCTCTCTCTCTCTCTCTCTCTCTCTCTCTTCCTTCCTTCGTGTCTACGTTATCTGTTCTTCCTTATTCTTTCTTCACTCTTACAATTACTTCAGTAGGATATTTTGTCTACGGATAGAGTTCAGTGAATTTAACGAAGCGGTTGAATGAATGAAGAGATGAGACAAAATCTGCCTCAGTCTCATTTCATTTTTCTTTTGTTTATTTATTTTTTTTTTTTTGTGGTGGGTTAAATATTCCCTTCTTTTCTCGCTTGTTTCCATCCCGCACTTTAAGTTGCAATCTCTTATCTTTCTCTCCTTCTTTCTGTCTGTGTACGTTTTAAGTCTCGGTCTTTTTTTATATATCATTCTTTTTCCTGTCTCTAGAGTAATCAGTCCTATCTCCTCCTCCTCTTCCTCCTCCTCCTCCTGTCGTTCTGCGTTCCACGTCTCAATCTAATTATTTAATCCTCGCTGTTATCCACCACCTCCCCTTCTTCCCTCTCCCCCGCCGCTTCCTTTCCACGAACGGCACGGCTATGCATAACGCATGCATAATTCCCCCCTCTTCCCCTCTACCCCCTCCCCCCCTCCCAACCCCACCCCCACCTTCCCTAGCCCCCTTCAAACAAGGGCATAGGATCATTCTTTATTCGTTCCTGATAATGATCTTTTTTTTTCTTTAGGTTTTCTCCTTTTCCCCCTCCTCCTCCTCCCCGTCTTCTTCGTCCCCTGTTCCTCCCCCTTCTTCCTACTTCTTCTCTTCCTCTTCTTCCTCAGCCTCTTCCTTTTCCTCTTCTCCTCCTCCTCCCCTCCCCCTTTACCTCCCCCTCCTCCTCCTCCTCATCATCATCATCAGCTTCTCCCTCTTCCTCCTCCTCCTCCTCCTCCTCCTCCTCATCATCATCATCATCAGCTTCTCCCTCTTCCTTCTCCTCCTCCTCCTCCTCCTCCTCTTCAGCTTCTCCCTCTTCCTCCTCCTTCTCCTCCTCTTCCTCTTCCTCTTCCTCTTTTCATCTTCCTCAGCTTCTCCTTCCTATTCCTCCTCCTCCTCCTCCTCCTCTTCAGCCTCCCTGTCATCGACTCCCACACCTTTTTCTCTCCTCTCCCTTCCTCACGTATGTGCCTCTATCCACTCCTATCCACCTCCTGGCGTCCCTATCCGCCTCCCCACCCACCCCACCCACTACCCACCCACTCCTTAACCAACCCACCCCCACCCCCCCCAACCCCCAATGCAACGACACGGTGCATGGCAATGCAATAGGTCTTGGAGGACTGCGCGCATTTTCATTCAAAGCAGATTCAGTGTTTTCATGAATATGCGCGTGTGTACACGCTCGGTGACACACATACACACAAACACGCACACACACACACACGTACGCTTGCTAGCTCGCTGGCTCGTATGCACACGGCCCCACACACACATGCACATGCACATGCACACAGAAACACCTGAAGCGGGTCAGTGCATTCGTGGTTTAGAAATAGCGTTTTTAAGATTAATGCCAATGATAGTAATTAGAGGTTATATGTGATACTACGCCTTTATTAAGTTGTTAAGAGTTTACGGCCGATCAGCGTTATAGATAGAAATATACTTCGTGTGTTACACTTCATTTGAAAATGATAAATGTAAGTTGGTTTGTATAAAACTTTATGATACTATTACTAGAAAATGTCGCATGCTTCCTATGTTTTATGAATTCCAAGGTTATGAAATATAAAAAAGATGATAAAAATAAACAAGTCCGTGTAGGTGAATTATTGGTATTTTTATAATGAAGCTATGCGCCAATGCAAATACACGTACAATGCTCATAATAATAATAATAATAATAATAATAATAATAATAATAATAATAATAATAAAAAAATGTTATACGCTTTTTTATTAAAGAATTTTAGGAAAGGTAAAAGCATCAATGAGGAAAAGGTTTACATAAAACCGATATACTGAAAACCAACCCTTCTAAAATCAGAAATGATGCACAGATGCGAATGCACATAACGAAAATAGCGCCAAAAAAATGTACGCCATGAAAGGCCAACGAAGCATTAAAACAAAGCATTAAAACAAAGCAAGACCGGGCAAGGCAAAAGGATAAAGAAATAAACCCTTTACAGAGGCGATTCATTGGTAACCGTAACCCACCATACCTCAGTGTAGGTCAGTATTTGCGGGAAGGGGAAACTTTTAACAAACGTGATAGGGGAATGATCTCGTGAGAGAGAGGAGAGAGAGAGAGAGAGAGAGATATGGAGGGGAGATTATCAGGTCTTGTCATCAAACCGATTTCTCTATTCGAATGTTTTTTTTGTTAGTTTTTTTTTTTTTTTGTAGCAAAGTTCAGGCTTGAGATTAAACAGAAAGTAAAATGTTTGGGGGAGTTTTTTTTTTTACTTGTCTTTCTCTTTTTCACTGATGTTGTTTTATTTTCCAGTTGCTTTTAACTTCTTTATTATCCATTCTTGCTGTATCTTTCTTTCAACTTGGTAATATGTTCACAGTTTCATCAATGCTATTGTTTTATTTCCTTCTTGCTTTTAACTTGCTTTTTTATTTGGTAATCGTTAACTTATTTCCGTTCTTGCCTATAACTTTTCCTTTCACTATATTCGTTATTTTCAGTTGTCCCTTTTTGTTTTATCTTTCTGTTGCTAGTAACTTTTCATTTGCATTTCATATTCAATACTATTGTATGTCTCATTTTCTTTTTGCTTTTAACTCACATTCATTGTGTCTTCCTTCATTATCAGTAGTTATCATTAACTTTTTGAATTGTCTTTGTTCTTTGTCTTTACTGTATTTGTCTTATTTTCTTCTTACTTTTAACTTGGCTTCTAGTGTATGCATTCATGATCATTGCCTTTTAGTCTTATTGTCTTCTTGCATATGCATTCATTGTCCTTACCTTTTTGTCTTAATGTCTTCTTGTGTATGCATTCATTATCGTTACCTTTTTGCCTTAATGTCTTCTTGTGTATGCATTCATTATCATTACCTTTTTGCCTTAATGTCTTCTTGTGTATGCATTCATTATCATTACCTTTTTGCCTTAATGTCTTCTTGTGTATGCATTCATTATCATTACCTTTTTGCCTTAATGTCTTCTTGTGTATGCATTCATTATCACTACCTTTTTGCCTTAATGTCTTCTTGTGTATGCATTCATTATCATTACCTTTTTGCCTTAATGTCTTCTTGTGTATGCATTCATTATCATTACCTTTTTGCCTTAATGTCTTCTTGTGTATGCATTCATTATCATTACCTTTTTGCCTTAATGTCTTCTTGTGTATGCATTCATTATCACTACCTTTTGCCTTAATGTCTTCTTGTGTATGCATTCATTATCACTACCTTTTGCCTTAATGTCTTCTTGTGTATGCATTCATTATCACTTACCTTTGCCTTAATGCCTTCTTGTGTATGCATTCATTATCACTATCTTTTTGCCTTAATGTCTTCTTGTGTATGCATTCATTATCACTACCTTTTTGCCTTAATGTCTTCTTGTGTATGCATTCATTATCACTACCTTTTTGCCTTAATGTCTTCTTGTGTATGCATTCATTATCACTATCTTTTTGCCTTAATGTCTTCTTGTGTATGCATTCATTATCACTACCTTTTTGCCTTAATGTCTTCTTGTGTATGCATTCATTATCATTACCTTTTTGCCTTAATGTCTTCTTGTGTATGCATTCATTATCACTACCTTTTGCCTTAATGTCTTCTTGTGTATGCATTCATTATCATTCCTTTTGCCTTAATGTCTTCTTGTGTATGCATTCATTATCATTACCTTTTTGCCTTAATGTCTTCTTTATGCATTCATTATCATTACCTTTTTGCTGTCTTCTTGTGTATGCATTCATTATCATTACCTTTTGCCTTAATGTCTTCTTGTGTATGCATTCATTATCATTACCTTTTTGCATTATCTTGTGTATGCATTCATTATCATTACCTTTTGCCTTAATATCTTCTTGTGTATGCATTCATTATCATTACCTTTTTGCCTTAATGTCTTCTTGTGTATGCATTCATTATCATTACCTTTTTGCCTTAATGTCTTCTTGTGTATGCATTCATTATCACTACCTTTTTGCCTTAATGTCTTCTTGTGTATGCATTCATTATCATTAACTACTTGACTCATTTCTCCATGTTTTTAACTTGTCTTCCTTTTCCTCCATTATCCGTCACTAATGTACTTGTCTTATTTTCTTCATGCCCTTAATTTGTCGTCTTGTGTATTTATTCATTATCATTAAATTTTTGTCCTCTTTTCCTCGTTCATTTAATTTGTCTTCCTTTTGCATCCATTCATTCTCAGTAACGTTTCTGTCATCTTTTTCTTTCAACAAATTTATCATTTGTTGTTCTTAAATGAGTTTTTGTTATTCTAATGCGAAGTGATTTAAATCATTTGTCTCTTTTCGATCAAGAATATTTATTTATTTTATTTCCATTGCTTGGCCGTATTCTGTCCTTGCAAAACGAGATAGATCTAGAATTCTGGGAACACAGAAGAAGATAGTGAAAGTCAGGTCCGGGATATAAAAAAAATTGTATTCTGTAATTAGTTTATTCATCCTTGCAAAATGAGATAGAATTAGAATTCTGGGAACACGGAAGAAGATAGGAAAGTTCAGATCTTGGACTATGAAAGAAAAAGAAATTGTATTCTGTATTTTGTTTCATCCTTGCAAACAGAAATAGACTTAGGATTCTGGGAACACTGAAGAATATAGGGAAAGTCAGACCTTGATATAGGAAATAATAAATTCATATTCTGTATCTGTTTCATCCTTGCAAACATAAATAGACTTGGGATTCTGGGAACACGGAAGAAAACAGGAAAATCCAGGTCCTGGATATTAAAAACAAAAAAAATTGTATTCCGTAATTAGTTTATTTATCCTTACAAAATAAGATAACCTAGAATTCTGAAAGCACCGGAGGAGGTTATAAGAAAGAAAAAATTTATATATTGTACAGTGTTTCATTCTTGCAAACATAAATAGACTTAGGATTCTGGGAACACGGAAGAAGGTAGGAAAATCCAGATCTTGGATAAAAAACAACCAAAAATTCTATTCTGTAATTAGTTTATTTATCCTTGCAAGCATAAATAAACTTAGGATTCTGTGAACACGGGAGGAGGTAGGGAAATCCA
>NC_089749.1:51811107-51896107 GCF_040412425.1 Macrobrachium rosenbergii | reverse complement strand
CGGGAGAAAAGGAACTATATACGGAGCTTAATTATACAAAAAAAAGATACAACAAAGCAACTGAGCCTACTTAAAAAAAATTGTATCCAATTTGAACTTCTGAATTTCCAGAGATTCAACTACAGTAAGTCAGTGAGATCATTATTCCATAATTAGATCCCAGCTAAAAAAAATGAATAAAAAGTAAATGATTTTGTATCAAATTTGAGCTTCCGAATTTCCAGCGAATCAGCTATCTTACTGAGATCATTATTCCATAATTCGATCCCTGCTAAAAAAAAATAAATAAATAAATAAATAAAGGATTTTGTATCGACTTTGAACTTCTGAATTTCCAGCGAATCAACTATCTTACTGAGATCATTATTCCATAATTCGATCCCTGCTAAAAAATAAATAAAATAAATAAATAAATAAAAGATTTTTTTATCAAATTTGAACTTCTGAATTTCCAGAGATTCAACTATCTCACTGAGATCATTATTCCATAATTCGATCCCAGCTAAAAAACAAAAAAATAAAAGAAAAACTTACACAACTTATATTTCGGGAATGCCCCTTTTGAAATGTAAAGGAAAGTCATAGACCTGTCATAACCAAATCGTTGATCATTTTTTTTTTTTATTCATTTCATAAAAATGTCCTTTCAGCTTTTGCTGTTTTGCTCTATTTTAAAGGTTAAATCAGGTTTCTGAACCAACTGAGTTTTTGGTAAAAAGTGAGCTAGAAAATATGGCCAACTTGTTTTTTAAATGGTATAGATATATATATATATTGGATATATAAAATATATATATATATATATATTTTATATATATACTGTATATATAATTTATATATATATATATATATATATATATATATATATATATATATATATATATATATATATATATATATATACTGTATATATGAATTTTTGTCACATTCACAGAAAAAGTTTTAATATTCTCAAATATTAAGCCACAAAATTTCGTTTAATATCCCATTCACTATAGCTCGGGAATAACTTACACCCATTGCGATTCGAACTGCCGCCTGGTAGAGAGAGAGAGAGAGAGAGAGAGAGAGAGAGAGAGAGAGAGAGAGAGAGAGAGAGAGAGAGAGAGAGAGAGAGAGAGAGAGAGATTCATGTCAGCAGACATGAAATTTTTAAATATGCATGAAAGCATACATGAGAAAGAGAGAACTGCATACGGACGTACGTAAAACATGAGAGAGAGAGAGAGAGAGAGAGAGAGAGAGAGAGAGAGAGAGAGAGAGAGAGAGAGAGAGAGAGAGAGACAGACGACCCAACAGACGTGGCAACCTCCACCCAATTTAATGCCAGTTGTCAATATTTAAGACTAAGCCCTCCCGAAATTAAAGGGCGAACGCAGCCAATCTGAAGACGAAGATTCGATCACGGAAGGAAATAATAGATTCTGTTGATAAGAGAATTTTCTGTTTTCAAAATTATCTTCGCTATTAGTCCTTCATTAACGACTGTTATCCCTCGCTATGACTTATAAACATGCATTCGTTCAGGCTGTTTTATGTGCTGGGGCCTCACTGTGATCCATTACCATTGGCACCGTATTTCTGAGGTCCTGTCGTCCTCAGCTTGGATATAGGCCTATTGGTTCCAGCCCCAATCTTTTTCTCTATCTCTATATTTTCTTCTCATCTCTCCTACTTGTGTACTGCTGTTTCATCTCCCTCATTCAACTGGTGAAATGATGCTATTCTGCTTCATAAGTTACAGAAAAACAAAAGAAACAGTAAAAAATGCGCCGAAGTTTCTTCGGCGCAATCGAGTTTTCTGTACACCGTATAATCAAGGCCACCGAAAATAGATCTACCTTTCGGTGGTCTCGGTATAATGCTGTATGAGCCGCGGCCCATGAATCTTCAACCACGGCTAGGCGGTGGCCTGTCCTGTATCGTTGCCAGATGCACGATTATAGCTAACTTTAACCTTAAATAAAATAAAAACTACTGAGGCTAGAGGGCTGCAATTTGATAGGCTTGATGATTGGAGGGCAGATGATCAACATACCAATTTGCAGCCCTCTAGCCTCAGTAGTTTTTAAGATCTGAGTACGGACAGAAAAAGTGCGGACGGACAGACAAAGCCGGCACAAGAGTTTTGCAGAATACTAAAAATAATATCCTGGGTCTGTCCGACGTAGCTTCATCTCCTTCGTTGGCGATTTTCCGCGAACTTCCCGCTTTGCGATGTTCGTCCTTTTCGCGCGTCTAAGAATTCGGAACAGATGCTTAACCCCATAGGGTGCCTAAGTTTGGATGTCAAGTTGTTTTGTTTTTATGGGGGGAAATGTATACTTCATCCATATTGATCTGAAGACTTGGTTGTTTAGGCTTATTGCTGGTGTTTTGCAAAGAACTTTTACATACAAAAATTCACTCTCGTATACATAATCACACACAAATAATGCTGAAGTATTACATCCTCCTATACGTGATCATACACACACACACACACACACAATGCTGGTGTTTTACGTAGCACTTTTACATGTACAAATTACATTCTTCTATACATAACCACACATACACACACAATGCTGATGTTTTGCGCAGCACTTTTACATGCAAAAATTACATTCTCCAATACACAGTCACACACACAAAATGCCGGTGTTTCGCGCACGCTTTTACTTGCAAAATTACATTCTCTTATCCATAACCACACAACACACACACACACACACACACACACACACACACACACACACACACACACACACACACACGGACACAATATTGGTACTGTTATTACTAGTACGTATCTGAAGGAAAAATAGAATTGACGTTTACCTGAAAAGTTATACTGACTGAAATACAGACTGCTACGACCCCCCCCCAAAAAAAAATAATACTTTTACGATTAATGAATAGTGCTTTCACACCCAAATATCCACTAACACTACTATTACTACTTTTACTATACTACTATAGAATACTGCTACTATTCTCGTGTAGGACTAACACGAACAATCACCGGCTAGCACTACTACCACCACCCCTAGTACTACCACAGCCATTGTTGTTGCTCAAACGCCCCTCCTCTACATGAATCTTTGATACCAGGAAGTGAACCGTCGTCACTGGCGCCTCCATGAAAAATTCCACCTCCCTTGTAAGAAATCACGCGGAGCAGACTATAGTAGGTCCGTGACGCCAGCATCAGTCTGTTTCAGCCCCGCTTTGTAGCTTAGGATTTTTCGAGCGTCTGTTCGCTATCTTCAAAAATCTGAATACCTTTTGATTATTTATTATTATTATTATTATTATTATTATTATTATTATTATTATTATTATTATTATTGAGAAGATGAACCCTATTCATATGGAACAACCCCACCAAATGGCCACTGACTTGAAATTCAAGCTTCCAAAGAATATGGAGTTCATTAGAAAGAATTAACAGAAGGTTAATGGGAAATACAGAAAGAAGAGATCACTTATTAGAAAAGAGAAAATATAAATTAATAAATTTCATAACTAAATAATTAAAAATATCAATAAATTAATGTCTGCGTTCGAATTGATTTAGAAAAAAAAAGAAAGAAAAAGAAAAAATGGGTCTTCAAAAATCTTCGTGGATTTCATTATATGGTCGCGGGAGGTAGAAGGAAGCCCCAAACCAACCTTCATTGTAATAAGACGGACCCCCTGATTGGTTGGTTGGTTTAAATCAATGTGGCTTTATGCTAGCACAGGGCCGTTGCCTAACAGCGGCCCCGTTAGTTTGGTAAGGCGTTGAAAGGAATAACAGGCCTGGCGTGGACCTCTGGACTCTGTCTAGCCAAACGAGATCGTAACAGACCCCACTGTTATTATCATTCAGGGCTGTCCATTGTCAAGGGCAGCGCCTACAGTCTGGCTTCCACGGCGCACTGTTGACAGGACTATAAAGTCTTCTTAACTACATTACTCTCGACCTTTTAATTGTCATTCAACTCCAGGAATGGAATGGAGTGGAATATAGAATTTAGGCCAAAGGCCAGACGCTGGGACCTATGAGGTCATTCAGCGCTGAAAGGGAAATTGAGAGTAAGAAGGTTTGAAGTGCGTAACAGGGGGAAAACCTCGCAGTTGCACTATGTAACAGTTGTCAAGGGAGAGTGGATAGCACGATGAAAGAAAGAGAATGTGAATGGAGGTGCGGCAAAAGGAATGAAAGGGGTTGCAGCTAGGGGCCGAAGGGACGCTGCAAAGAACCTTAAGTAATGCCTACAGTGCACCGCGTGAGGTGCACTGACGGCACTACCCCCCTACTGTAATTCAGCTCCAGGGATGATAAAGTAATTGTAAACAGTTATCTAACGATATTTTCACATTCTGTGGAAACCCGGTGGAATGTTTAGTGCAGACGATGGGGAATTCTTTTTCATATTTTTTTTTTCGAAATTCAAAAGGGATCGAGAAAAATAGAATAGAGAATTCACCAAAAATCCCTTACATAATTACTAAATTAAAGGAGATTAGACTTACCTTTTTAAGGTAGCCGTGTGTTAGGAAATCTAAGGTTTTATATTATCCATGGACAAATGAATTCGCTCTTATTTACTGTCTCCCCTACCCTCTACCTACCCTGCCCCCAACCAGGGTGGACAAACAGTTTTACAGGGGGAGGGTGGATGTCTCCCCTACCCTCCCATTCCTCTACCTACCCTGCCCCCATCCCGGGGTGGACAAACAGGTTTGCAGGAGGAGGGTAGATGTCTCTCCTACCCTCCTGTTCCCCTACCTACCCCGCCTCCACCCAGGGCGGATAAACAAGTTTGCAAGAGGAGGGTGGATGTCTCCCCTACCCTCCCGTTCCCCCTACCTACCCTGCTTCCACCCGGGGCGAACAAACAGGTTTGCAGAAGAGTGAATGGTCCCCCACCCTCCTGTTCCCCTACCTACCCCCCCCCGGGACGGACAAACCGGTTTGCAGGGTGAGGGTGCCTTGTCACATTTCCCCTACTGTCACCCGGGGGAGGACAAACGATAGCCACTTGGATTTTATTATTACAGAAGAATGTTCTCAGGCAAACAAATTCTTATTTCATTACGCTTTCCAGCAGACAAATTAATGTGTACTTACTTTGATGCGCCTTCAATCAAATAATAGAGTCTTTCATTGTATGAATTAATAGTCAAATAAATCTGTATTACATTAAGCTTATTTCCAGTACAGTTAATCCATAATTACTGTAATGCGCTTTCAGCGAGATGTACCCGTTTGTACTTTACTGAGCTTTCAGTCAAATAAATTGTTGCAGCAATCAAATAATCTCATATTTCTTTATTATTGTCTTAGTCAAATAATTTACCGTTATTCGTTCAAAGTAAATATATCTATATCTATTCCTTAGAAGCGTTCTTTGTCAAAATATCAATTCATATCTACCCTTTCCCGCCTGTGTTCATAGTCAAATAAATATGCAGTATATTTCAAGTGCTCGTAGTTAAATAAATCTGAATTCACTTTTTATCTCTGTGTTCGTACAAAAAAAAATTCCTGTAGTTTCTTTTTGTGTGTATTTGTATTCAAATAAATCTACATTTTTTCGTTAACGGTCGTTCTAAATGTGTATCTTCCTCGGCAGTGGTTAAATGGAACTTTCGTTGTTCTCCGTAGCTAAATAAATATTTATTTATTTATTTACTTTACAGAGGAAATAACTGCTCGTACGGACGTGGAATCAATCAGATATATTTAGATTCCTTTGCATATATAGTTTGAAATAGATAGATAGATTAGTTTAACACCACCTATGCGGCTATCTCCAAAACCAAAAGCAGTTAACAACGGTAGCTTAAGATGTTCATTTTGTTCAGCAGTAACTTTCAGTGCCAGCAGTCGGATTTAGCTAATGGCGAAAGATGCTTCTTTTGCTGTTGTACTATTGTAACTTTCTGGAGCCTTGAGCTAGTAGAAGTTAATACCTACTCGCATCAGTTAATATCGCTGCTGGGTGAGGACTTTTAAAGTCAGCCACCACCTTCTGGATTCAACTATTTGCTGACTTCTAAAGTCCTCACCAGCAGCTACATTAGAAGTGAGCAAATAGTTGAATAGCAGAAGGTGATGGCTGGTACCAACGGACGCTTCTGTTGTCCAACAGTGACTCTAGAAGCCAGCAACTAACAGTAGGCAACGGCTAGTAGCACCTGGTGTTCCTGCTGGTCAGAGGAGGCTATAGGGGCTAACAACTAGTTAAAAGTCAACGGTGGCTTTAGAAGCTAGCAACCAGCAGTAGTAGCCTCAGGTGCTGTTGGCATTCCTCGAGAACTTCAGAAGCTAGCAAACGTGACGTCAGGAGCCAACTGGAGCAACTATTACCAGCGGTAACACCGGCATCATCATCATCATCATCAACTCGGCAAGCGTCGCCCATCTTCAAAATGGGCGTCCCAGCAGTTGATGAATGCAACGAGCGGAGCGCGGAGAGAGAGAGAGAGAGAGAGAGAGAGAGAGAGGGGGAGAGAGAGCTTCTGTCGCTACATCCTTTTCACTTTTCGCGTCGTCGCTCGGGGGACGCTGTCGCAGGAGGAGAGGTAACGAACTGAAGAGTCACCTTTGATGTTCAGTATTGGCAAACAATGCAAATGGTCCCCGCGAACAAGGATCACTTTGTTCGCCGTTCTCTCCGTCGCGAAATTGAGTTAAAAAGTTGATTCAGCCCACTCAGGAGAGAGAGAGCGAGAGAGAGAGACTACAGAAAAAAAAAAAATATCCGTGATGACTACAAAGCAATTGGTCGCCTAGGATCGGCATCGAAGTCCAAGGGAAGGATTGCTCTCAGGGTTTCACAGTCAGTTGCCACGATTGTGGTGTGACCATCATTAATCTTCCCTTTGCCAACTCTTCGGCGCAATCGAGTTTTCTGTACAGTGTATAATGCTGTATGAAACCTTCAGCTACGGCCCATGAAACTCTTATCCGCGGCCCATGAAACTCTTAGCCGCGGTCCATGAAACTCTTAGCCGCTGCCCATGAAATTCAGCCAGGGTCTGGTGGTTTCCTGCGTTGTTGGTACCTAAAGCGGTGCCGGAAGTATGATTATGGTCAACTTTAACCTTTAATAAAATAAAAACTACTGAGGCTAGAGGGCTGCAATTTGGTATGTTTGATGACTGGAGGGTGGATGGTCAATATACCAATTTACAGCCCTTTAGCCTCAGTAGTTTTTCAGAACTGAGGGCGGACAGAAAAGTGCGGACGGACAGACAAAACCGTCACAATGGTTTTCTTTTACAGAAAACTAAAATGAAAGTAAATAAATCAACGTAAGTAACCTCAACAGCCTTCGCCCAGTTGGAAAGGATATGGGCAATGAAATGCGCCTCGTCTCACACCTGCTCTAGTACTATATACAATTATCATATGTGCCCCTCTGCTCCTAGAATGCAGCTGAAGTGTATGAAATACAAGAATACGCCAGATCCCGTCATAAAATTATTTATATTTAGAATGCTGTAATTTTCTGAAACATGTAACGCTCGTACTTTAGACTTGTATGTTCCTCTATTTCGGTTCGATACACGGACGAGGAGGAACGGTTTTTTCTCCATCCGTTAAATCCCAAGGGTCTCTGTTAACCTAGGTAGTAAATTATGTACCTGATACTTAGTTGGCTGGAGTGTCTCCCAGCTAGAGTGGAAAGGGAGATGGGATCACTGCAAAGAAAATAGTACCATCTGTATAAGCAGCAATATTATTTTCGAGGTAGGACACCATATTGCTAAGGACCACGAGCACTACCCTGAGGAACACCAGAGATTATAGTCTTTCAGTCACTTTACTAACATACTACCCTTTACATTCCATTGGTTGAAAATCAATGGCAATACGAACAAATTAACACTGTCAAAGGCAGCGTAAAAGTCAAAGCTAACCTGATAAGCTTCATGATCAGCATCTGATCTGTGGATTTGTGAACGACACTGGAAATAATTGCAAGAAGACCAGTACAAGCATCGCTTGAACTTTTGAAGTTCCAATTGCAAGACATCCCCAGGGAGTATGTTCCACAGTCCAGCGGTATGAGGATCAAAACAGCACGGGCCCTTGCTCGAAAGCGACCCGCAAGTGTGGTAAAGTTTTAAAGAGAATAAGATGTCTGGCGTGGACCCTGGGTCTCGCTCAGATGAAATGTCTTATTCAACCATTTGTCCTGGGAGCTCTAAGCATTGAGATGACATACTGCTCAGATAGTTATTGATGGATACAGAAGAAAAAAATTATTTTTTCTGTAGCACAGATTTTATAAAATCTCGTCATTTTAAAATTAAATAATAGTGACATTTGCTTTGAAAAATTATCACCGGTAAAGCTAGTGAAGTTTCGAAACATTATGTAATATATCGACGAAGAGTCAATGATATATAATATATATATATATATATATATATATATATATATATATATATATATATATATATATATATATATAAATATATATATATATATATATATATATATATGTATGTATGTACTGTATATATACATGTGTGTGTGTTTGTAGCATACACGTGTGGGGAGAGTAAGTACACGCCTTCAGTCTTGTCCCCTAAAATTTCGCTTTCCCTAACACTCTTTCTCCCTCCTTTCCAGATCTCTACATTCACCTCTTTTTCCAGATCTGAGACGCTGTAATAATAACGGATTCTCGCCCTGGGCTATTTTATGAACTTTCTTCGATTTCGAAGGCAAAAAACAACCTCTCTCTCTCTCTCTCTCTCTCTCTCTCTCTCTCTCTCTCTCTCTCTCTCTCTCTCTCTCTCTCCCTTCATGGCCAGCTGCGTCTTTGTCGTGTTATATGGAGGGACCTCACAAACTTTACAGCTTTCATTTCCAACAAACGCTTCTTATCCAAGGTCTCTTATCCCTATCCTCTTCGTCCTATCCCTTCCAAATCCAACCTCCCCCTTCCTCCTCCCCCCTCCTCTTCGTCCTCCTCCTTCCCTTCCTGTCCTCCAAAATTCCCATACCCCACCCCCTTGCCAAATTCATGTCGTCATGAATTGGACCTCCATCGTCGCAGGGGCAGGCCCAGAGGTCGGCCTCATCACGACGGATCAAAGAGCGCCTCTTCCAAGTTCTATATTGACTTTTCAGAAGACTCTCTCCGAGCAATGTCAGCTCCCCCAAGTCAAAGACGAAAAAAAATGGAAGAAGAAGAAGAAGCAGAGGGAGAAGACGAAGAAGCAGAAGGAGAAGAAGAAAAAAAGGAGAAGAAGAAGAGGCAGAAGAAGAAGCTGCGGAATTTAAGTAGTCGCAGTTCGCGTCGACTTTGTTTATTTTCTCTTAAAGGTGGCCGGTTTGGGATTTATCGGCTATTTCGGATCATGATGACGGGTTTCTGAGAGTGGAAATATCGCGTCGTCCACCCGCGTGCGTGTGTGGGTGATTAGGGGGTGTGGGGGGAGGGGGTCGTCCATATTATTTCTTCACATCAGTATGTCTTACATGGTCATCATTTATCTAATAAAACATAGAGGACAATCAGATACAGTAGCCTCGACAGCTACCGGTCTTTATATAGTCCAGAGAGTCGGCAAGTTTCATTTATGGAATCTGAACGTACATCATAAAAATACTAGTTAGTCTGCAATGCCAGTACCTAAGTCTTCAACAGTTGCACAACTGACGATATCACAGTTACCTACAGTTGCATACAGCGATGCTACGCCTCCATAAACGGTCGCTCAAGTTAACAGAAGTGCCTGTTCCATTTCATGACAACGAAATGCATTCAGATTCCCCCCAACTTCCAATCCATTACGAAAGTTCTCCTCCACTGATGCACTTTGTAGCTCTCTGCATATCACTACCCTGGGATGATACGTAACTGGGAACTGTATGTCTTTAAAGTTTAGCTCCGAATGCTACCGAAAGCTTAGGAGTTTGGGTTCGAATGCTCTCCGGAGCTTCTTGACATTGCTGAAGGGGGAGAGAGAGGGAAAGTGAGGGAGAGACATGAAGAGAAAGAGAGTAAGTGAGAGAGAGCGTTCTGATCCTACGTCATCTTAGCTGAAGTCTTTTTCTTTTTCGCGTTAGATCAAATTCCTTTTAAGAATCATATCCCATCAAAGCAGTTACATTTCATACCATCCCAATCCTCATCCACAAACAAAATTGTATTGCAAAATGTTGTGGACAATTAGGGAGAAACAACATAATAATAAATATGAAAACAGCTGCACGTTTTTTGAAAGGTTTGCAAAACTTGAAAAAACTCACTTGACAAGCTCATTTACTCAAAAAAAAAAAATAAAATAAAAGTAAAAAATACGCCGAAGTTTCTTCGGCCCAATCGAGTAATCCGTACAGCCGCTACAATGTATAATCAAGGCCACCGAAAATAGATCTATCTTTCGGTGGTCTCGGTATAATGCTGTATGAGCCGCGGCCCATAAAACTTTAACCACGGCTCAGTGGTGGCCTATCCTATATTCGTTGCCAGAAGCACGATTATGGCTAACTTTAACCTTAAATAAAATAAAAACTACTGAGGCTAGAGGGCTGCAATTTGTTGTGTTTGGTGATTGGAGGGTAGATGATCAGCATACCAATTTGCAGCCCTCTAGCCTTAGTAGTTTTTAAGATCTGAGCGGATAGAAAAAGTGCGGACGTACAGACAAAGCTGCCACAATAGTTTTCCTTTACAGAAAACTAAAAAAGAGATTTCATAAGCAGTGGCTGCTTCATTTGTCTTTTATTTTAGCCTTATGCCATTACCCTCTGCAACGCCAGATGGATGATAGTCATTCATTTGGAAATTACACAACCATGTGATCACTCCGAAAATAATTTTCTAGTTATCTCTGAATGTTGATAGAGCTAAGTCCAGAGGTCCACGTCAGGCCTTTCACAACTTACTGCCTACCTTTAGGAAGGTGTTCGTGTTGGCATAATCTAAAAAATATTAAAACTGAAAATTGTCTAAAGTGAAGGATTAGAAATTAATCGAAAGTTATGATTTTTTTATTTTGTCTATTTTTTAGTTTTTTACCTTTTCAGCCTATTTTCCTTTAAGAGGCAGGTGTATAATCTGTACCCTTTTTACTTCTTTATAATTTGATTTGATTTTTAGTTTTTTGTAAAAGAAAACTACTGTGCCGGCTTTGTCTGTCCGTCCGCACTTTATTCTGTCCGCACTTTTTCTGTCAGCATTTTTGCTGTCTGCCCTCAGATCTTAAAAACTACTGAGGCTACAGGGCTGCCAATTGCTATGTTGATTATCCACCCTCCAATCTTCAAACATACCAAATTGCAGCCCTCTAGCCCCAGTAGTTTTTATTTTATTTAAGGTTAAACTCAGCTATAATCCTGCTTCTGGCAACTATATAGGACAGGCCACCACCGGGCCGTGGTTAAAGTTTCATGGGCCGCGGCTCATACAGCATTATACCGAGACCACCAAAAGATAGATCTATTTTCGGTGACCTTGATTATGCGCTGTACAGAAAACTCGATTTCGCCGAAGAAACTTCGGCGCAGTTTTCACTTGTTTTTATTTATTTATTATTTCTTTTTCTTTTTGTCGTGCCGGAGCAAGAAAAAGGTTATTGGCCTTCGCTCTTATTAATAAGATACATTCCATTTCAAACTTCTGAGTCTGCAAATTCTTGAACTAATGAAAACTGTACCATCTTCCAAAAAAAAATCCAATTTAAACCAAAGATAATAAAACATAATGTATTTAACAGATGGAAAAAGGCGCACTAGCCATTCCCAACACCCCTGTGTTTGGGAGAGCATTGCATAAAAAACTTATTTTTATGATTATTGCGCCATAATTAGGTGAATCTCTATCCCTTTAACCTTTTGTCTGTATTTACTGTTTTCCAACATTTATAATGGTTAGATATCCTTTATCACCAATCAAACTATAGTAACACCCATTTGTGAAGAGGCAGAGGCAGGAAAGGTTATTCTATGGCTGTTAGGTCAAGTGA
This sequence comes from Macrobrachium rosenbergii, assembly GCF_040412425.1. Lineage (NCBI taxonomy): Eukaryota > Metazoa > Arthropoda > Malacostraca > Decapoda > Palaemonidae > Macrobrachium > Macrobrachium rosenbergii. The sequence continues at coordinate 51,884,146 of NC_089749.1, read as the reverse complement.
AACCACAAACGCTTCCTTGAAAAGAATAAAGTGCCTTTTTTATTTCTCCTGTCACTGATTACTGCTTTATGTACCATCTCGCTGTGTTGATGTTTCATGAAGGAGTTCAATATGCATCTTTCAAAGCGAATTTTCTTGTTAACGTTAAATTGTTAAGCGCTTGTTAAAATTGTTGATAACAAAACCGTCGTGTAAATGATTAAAAAGGTCAACATTCCTATTTCGTGTTGATTTAATGTTAATTTCCTACATTAAAGAAAAAATTTTATTTAATAAGTCACAGGAACACAAGATGAGAAATTTATGAAGCTCCGTAACTCTTTGAATGGTATACCAGGTAGGAAAGATTATAAGAACCCGTCGGGTCACTGTTGATCGAAGAAGTGAATTTTGCACTTGGTTGTTAGAAAACTGTAGGGGACGCAACTGGGTTTGAAAGTGCTTGATGCTAAGAGCCTCATCCCGATATGAAGCTAACTTTTCCAGACACATAGCAATTAAGAGAAAATAGCTGCTTGTGTGTGTGTATGTATATATGTATATATATATATATATATATATATATATATATATATATATATATATATATATATATATATATATATATATATATATATATATATAGTATATTTTATATATATATAAAGTGATGTAAGAATGAGGAAACAATGAAAAAACTTTTAAGGTATTTGTAAGAGAAAGGTGAAAGTGGATGTTGGTAAGCGTAAAGAAATTTAATCATGTCTCCGCAATAGTTTTGAAAAAAGGATGAGGAAAATCTCCGAAAGCAGAATTCAAAATGCGTGTGATTTTTTTTAATCCACTATTTAGCTGCTGGTAATGTTTGGTAATGTTTTGATGAGACAGATGTCCTTCTGTGGTTCCACATAACATCGTGAATTTGGACTCAATAACTTAATTTCCCTTCTTTTTCCTCTAGAGCAGTGGTTCTCAAACTAGTGGTTATTAACCCCGTGGGGGTAATGAAGCCGTTTTTGGGGGCTAACGAGGCACTTTCTAACTTTTATTTTCTATTAATTACCAAAGAAATAATGCCTTAATTCCAATTTGTAATAAAAGGAGCATTGCTTTAATTCTAATTTTTTTGTCAAAGGAATAATGTCTAGAATCTAAATTCTCTATTTCTTAAGACTTGAGTAAAAGTAAAATTAATTTCTCACATATAAAACGCATTAGAAATTAAGCTTTCAAATATTTTTCTTCCCTTGATATTATAAATTCACATAACTGAAGAGAAATGGAGTAGGGGTAATGGTGACCTATCCCACCACTGGCGGGGGCAGGGGGCGTGGGGTAACGATGCCAAAAAATTTGATAACCACTGCTCCAGAAGAATACTATGTCCGCATGATGAGGGTAACGCAGACAATATACAGTAGTTGCCAACATCAAGACCGCTATGAGACGAATGGCAGAATCTTGGCTGAAAGGAAAAAATAAATTTACGTTTTGAAGCTGCAAAGCACTGTTTTCCGATAATCGAATCCTTTGTTGTCCTGCGAGAGTTTTAAAGCCAGCTGATGCGTCCTTTTGTTTTGATTTGTGTGTCCATTATGCTTTCCCAGAACGCCGAGAAAGTTTGCCCGCGTTGTATCGTGTGCGCATGCGCCTTACAAGTTACTCTTATCTCTCGTTGGTCAATAACCGTAGGAACATTTTGCAATGTGGGTGTTAATTTATGTCTTTATTTGTTATCTGTTTATTGTTCTCTTTTTTATTACAATAATAATAATGGTGATGATACAACGTATCGTCGACACAATCATGACATGTACAGGAGGAAAATTCTAACTTCAGATGACCTGAGGTCAGTTTCTCAATGAAATATAATTGGAACAAATCCCTTTTTCTCAAAATACCCAGTAGTCGAGCAGGAAGAGAGAGAGAGAGAGAGAGAGAGAGAGAGAGAGAGATTAATTACAATAAATTCGAAAAGCAAAGGTTGTCCAGTTTTTATACACCATTAGTGACGCCTCTTCGTGCAGAAAAATAAAAAAGATGAACAGACATTCCTGAAAATTAGTATTCCAGGAAAAAATAAGAACAATTCAAAAAGAAATATGTTCATTTAAGAGCACAAATTCACTCTTGCGACCCAGATTCTGTAGAGGACCCATTCCTGAACATTTTAGACACGACACAAAAAAAAAAAAAGAGAGATGGCGACTCTACTTGTCAGCCTTTCCGTCTGTTTCCATACTTGGAACATTCGTTGGCCTTTGCAGGTTATAAGAAATAAAAAAGACCGAATAAGACAGTAGTTTATCTCGTCTGTTATTATTATTATTATTTTTTTTTGTCGGTTGTTTTGCATATCCCATCAATATAAGGTGATGCATCAGCGTGGAAATAATTTATTGCAGTTACAAGGGCTAGGTTTCTTTTATATCTAACTTGAGTGAAAACTGCCAGCGTTCTCTCTCTCTCTCTCTCTCTCTCTCTCTCTCTCTCTCTCTCTCTACTCTCTATTTTTCGGTCACGTACAGTCTATCTTTTTGTTACTGTCATTGTATCTCCATACGTCATAACATACAAATTTTGTATACATATATATATATATATATATATATATATATATTTATGTTACCTGTGTATATATAAAACATATATATATATATATATATATATATATATATATATATATATATATATATATATATATATTTATTTACCTATGTATATATATACATATAAATATAAATATAAATATAAATATAAATATAAATATATATATATATATATATATATATATATATATATATATAGAGAGAGAGAGAGAGAGAGAGAGAGAGAGAGAGAGAGAGAGAGAAAGAGTGTTCTTCTTCCATTGCCTTGCATACTTAGTAGCATAACTACTGAATGAAACGTAACTGAGAAAACAACAGGTAATCTGCTTTCACACTTGCAAATTATTTTGACTATTATATTATTTGTTTATTTATCCTTTCTCTTGTTCATTTAGTTTTACGTATAAAGAAAAATTCTAAGAAAATTTGGAAAGCCTTCACGCTCAAAAGAATTCTATCCTCCGACTCTCTCTCTCTCTCTCTCTCTCTCTCTCTCTCTCTCTCTCTCTCTCTCTCTCTCTCTCTCGTGACAGCTTAAACATTAAAACCTTCTTTTACTTTCCCTTCTTCCCCTCCTCATCACCCTTTCTATTCACTTTATTTATCTTATTTGCATTTTATTCGCTGTTATTTCATCTGGTTTCGCATCACCAAAAATTCCCTTCAGATCTTGATATACTTCCTTTCCCCACTCTCTCTCTCTCTCTCTCTCTCTCTCTCTCTCTCTCTCTATGGAAATAGGAAAGGTACACGAGAGGTTGGTTTTCCATCTGATTGGGGACTGAAGTGTAACTCAATAGTTTTTTCAGCAGTCCAACTTTGCCACCCAATGACCGACCAGTTTTTTTAAGAAATAGTTTCTGTTGGTTTGCACGTCTCAGTTTGAGCGGATTTCATTATATTCAGCTGTTGCTAAAATGCATTTGAAAGGCTTTGGAAATCGAATTTCAATCGCAGTCAGCTCTGAAATGCTTTAAAATTGTTGCAGTTTAATCGTAGGAACTTTGCAATGCCTTTATACCTAAAGAGTGATATTCATAGGTTTTGAAGAACATTAGCTTTGAACTCTTAATAATAATAATAATAATAATAATAATAATAATAATAATAATAATAATAATAATAATAATAATAAAAATAATGGTGAAGAAATCCACTGTTTGAATGTATATTTCTAATATATATTTACATTTACACCACTGGATTTCTCCACCATTTCAGTGACTCATGCCATTATGAGATTTTTATGAATAATAATAATAATAATAATAATAATAATAATAATAATAATAATAATAATAATAATAATAATAATAATAATAATAATAATAATAATAATAATAATAGCATTGAAAGGCTTTCAGAACTGAAGTTTGATTAAAATGGCTCTAAAAAGTTTTGAAAATTGCTGTTGCATTTTAACAGTTCTGACAGATTTTGAAGTCTAGAGCATAATTATAACAAATCTTTAACTGTCTGAATAGTCTTATTCAGTCGGAACAGCTTTGAAAGGCTTTGAAACCTATAGCTTAGCCAAACTAGATGTGGATAAGCTTTAGCAGTCGTTATCTTTGCTTTCACATTTGTCAGTTACATTTTCATAATTATTACTTTGAATCTTGCAAAAATGATCATTGTTTTCAGTCTTAATAATAATAATAATAATAATAATAATAATAATAATAATAATAATAAGTTGATAAACTCAGCAGTATAGCAAGAACGTCAGCATAGCTTCAAAGCTGATATGGTCACCACCAATAAAGAATGTACGAAAACCTCCATCTCCCCTAATTCTCTGTCTCTCTCTTTCTCTCTCTCTCCCTCTCTTTATCAGCTTCTCTTTCTCTCTCTCTCTCGTCTCGTTCGTTTGAATCTCATTCCCCTTGCTTTTACTCCTTCTCTTTGTCTGCTTGCGTCTTTCTTTCTTTCACTAAAATATATTGCAACGAACTCTTCTCTCTCTCTCTCTCTCTCTCTCTCTCTCTCTCTCTCAACCTTCTCACACAAACACCTTTTCTCTCCCTTTCCTCTCTTTTCTCTCTTTCGCTCTCCCTTTTTTCCTCCTTTCATTGTCCTCTTCTTCGCTTTTGTCCTTATGTTCGTTCGCATTACTCCCATGCCCCTTTTTCTTAACCTTTTCATTCTCTCTCTCTCTCTCTCTCTCTCTCTCTCTCTCTCTTTTCTCATGCTTCGCTATTTGCCTCTCCGGCCAATCCTCGCCGCCCATTTCCTCCTCCCCCCCTTCTTGCCGCGTTTTAATTTCTATTTTCTTTTCACCTTCTTCCTTTTTACGCCCTTAACCATTCCTTCCTTCCTTCCTTTCTCTCTCTCTCTCTCTCTCTCTCTCTCTCTCTTCGGTTGATTTAGCTGCCTGTCTTCCATCTGGATTTTACCGCTTTCTCTCTCTCACCCTCATACCTCCGTTTTTCCTTTTTTTTTGTCTGTTTTCCAACTCTCTCTCTCTCTCTCTCTCTCTCTCTCTCTCTCTCTCTCTCTCTCTCTCTCATACCTCCGTTTTTGCTTTTTTGTCGGTTTTACAACTCTCTCTCTCTCTCTCTCTCTCTCTCTCTCTCTCTCTCTCTCTCTCTCTCTCTCTCTCTCTCTCTCATTCTTTCGTCTGTATTGCTGTTTACCATATGGCATTCAGCTCTTCCCAGTGTTGTTCTTCAACCTTCCCTCTGTCGCTTTTATATAACTTTCGCAACAAGAAAGCGCCAGTCCTTTTTTTCATTTCAAAATTATTAATAGACTTAAGATTATTAGTATAATTATTCTCATTAAACTCCTTTCCTTTATTTCGTTATTTGTGTAAAATAAAAATAATAATAATAATAATAATAATAATAATAATAATAATAATAATAATATCTGCAATATTACTCTTCATACTTTCATTATTTTTCATTTCAATAATTCATAGTTAGGATTAAATCATCGTCATCATTGTCATCATAATCGCCGTCATCATCATCATCATAATTTATATCATTATTATCATCATCATCCCTGCAATCCTGCCGCCTATAATCATTTGCTTCCAAAATATATTTTTCAAGATCCAAATGTATAATCACCAGACAAATTCGAGTTTTAGAGACATGGTCACACACACAAACACACAGGCAGAGGACACACAAAATCCGACACATATTGCCAAATGGTAATGCGCGGAATATCTGCAATTGCCGTCAAACCTCGACGCAATAAGGAAACAAGAAAAAACATTCAATGCCAGTAACTCCTTCGTAACTAGGATTTCCTAGGTACAAAGAATAAAAAAAATCCCTCAGGGCTAGGGAAAAAGGATGCAGGATACGTAGGATATTGACTTGTTTTCAGGGGGGCCACCTTCCTGATTGCGTCAAGGTGAAGGGAGGAAATGCGTCTATCGTGGGTAAAGGAATTACGTACAAGTCGCATTTGGCTTCTTACTAGAGGACACTGGCTGCATGATGTCGTGGTTTCTTCCATATATATAATTTTATATATATATATATATAAATGGATTTATATATGTATGTATGTGTGCGTGTTATGTTCCAGCATAACTCTGAAAGGCAATGAGCAATTTCAACCAAACTTGGTATACATATGACCTACTATCTGGTAAAGAATACTGTGGGGGGTAAGACATCACTGGCACCAAAGGGGATGGCAAGGGGGTGACACGTAAAAATAACCGAAAACGACAGATATTAGTGTCTAATCCATAATCTTCAAGGTCGCTGAGATGAATAGTCACACTCCTGATGTCCCTTAAGTCCAAGTTCAGCCCCGATAGGAATTAGCGAGGTGAGAAGGGATGAATATAAATTGTCAAAAATGCTGGCAATGTAATTGTAGCAACTATCTTAACGGGAAAGGGAGAGAGAGAGGAGAGGAGAGGGAGAGGAAGTAAGAGAGAGTAGATGGGGTGTTAGGGAGGAGAGAGAGAGAGAGAGAGAGAGAGAGAGAGAGGAGAGGAAGTGAGAGAGTAGAGGAGGTGTTAGGGAGGAGAAAGAGGGAGAGAGAGAGAGAGAGATAGAGAGTTTATCGGTTGTCATTCAGAGTTTTCCCAGGCAGCGCTGGGTTGGTCAATATAGTATATATATATATATATATATATATATATATATATATATATATATATATATATATATATATATGTATGTATATATATACACACACACCCCACCCACCCACCCATACCCACACACACACACATATATATTGTATACTCGTATGTACATATATACTAGCTGACCAACCTGGCACTGACCGGGAAAACTCTGAATGACAACTGATAAACTCTCTCTCTCTCTCTCTCTCTCTCTCTCTCTCTCTCTCTCTCTCTCTCTCTAACACCCCCTCTACTACTCTCTCTCTCTCTCTCTCTCTCTCTCTCTCTCTCTCCTGTTAAGATAATTGCTTCAGTTACATTTCCCAACATTTTTGACATTTTATATTTCACCCCTTCTCACCCGCCCCACCCCACCTTTCCCATCAGGGCTGAACTTGGACTTAAAGGGCATCGGAGTGTCACTATTCATCTCAGCCACCTCGAAAACTACGGATTAGACACTAATATCTGTCATTTTTTACGTATTTTTCACCGCTTCTCACACACCCCTTTCCTATTGGGACTGAACTTGAACCTAAAGGGGATCAGGAGTGTCAATGTTCTCAGAGACCTCAAAAACTATGGATTAGACACTGATATCTGTCGTTTACGGCTATTTTTAAATGCCAACACTTTCCTTCCCCCACCCTTTTTGTGCCAGTAATGTCTTACCCCCATAGTATTCTTTTCCAGATAGTAAGTCTTATGTATACCAAAATGAGATATGATAAACCCCGTTTAGAGAAGCCCTTCCCACCCAAACCCCCTCTGGTGCCCTTTGGTGCTAGTGATGTCTTACCCCACAGTATTCTTTTCCAGATAGTACGTCATACGCATACCAAGTTTGATTGAAATTGCTCAATGCGTTTCAGACTTTTGCTGGAACATACACACACACACACATCACATACATCCATTTATATATATATATATATATATATATGTGTGTGTGTGTGTAAACATATATATATATATATATATATATAATATATATATATACCTTTTGGGAGGGTGGCTCCTAAAAGCATAAGGAATAAGCAACAAATCGCCTTGACTTTTTCCTCTCTAGCTATAATCCGCTGCATGCGATTAACTGCTAAGTACATGATTAACTCCTTAGGTGTCCAGAGGTGATTCTTTCATCAGAATTAACATCGTTGTGTCCCGACGAATGATTGCGACTTGAATGCATAAGACTACAGGATTATGATAATAATTATGTGATAAAAAACGAAAAACAAACTTAATCAACTCGAATAAAAGAATTAAAAGAAATTGAGATGAGAATTAAGATAGATTAAGATTTTATCGCACGGGAAAAATATTATAAATCCACAGAGACAGAGAAGGTGAAAGCCATTAAGTAAAGGAAAATTAAAAGAACTTACACAATAATGCACGAGTGGAATTAGAAAGAAAATAGAATAGTGACAAAACAGGAAGAGAATATATATATATATATATATATATATATATATATATATATATATATATATATATATATATATATATATATATATATATATATATATATATATACATATATATAGTATATATATATATATATATATATATATATATATATATATATATATATATATATATATATATATATATATATATATATATATATATATATATATATATATATATATATATATTTATATTATATATATATGCATATATGTATATATAATATACATATATATTTATATATAATGATACATATATATATATATATATATATATATATATATATATATATATATATATACATACATACTCTATATATACTGTGATTGAGAGAAAGATAGGTGTGTGCAAGAAAGAGAGAGAGAGAGAGAGAGAGAATGTGTATGCAATAGAAAAGCAACATCGATCCCAACACGAGGCCCGACATGTGAAAGGTGGGGTGGGGTGGGGTGGGACAGGGGAAGGGGGAGAGTTTAAGTGACCCTAGGAGATGGGGTCTGGGGTAAGGAAGTGGAGGGGAAGAAGGAGATGGAAGAGGCGATAATAAACTGTCGGAATGAAAAGAAACCGACTAAGGAAAAGGGAGAGAGATAGAGAAGAGAAAAAGAGCCTGATGTCTATATATGTTGATAGGGAGAGAAAAAAAGCGGAGAAATATATAGGGAAGGATAAATTGAAACCAACATAGACATATAGACAGAATGATAAATAAGGAGAGAAAGAACCCTGGAAGAGAGAGAGAGAGAGAGAAGGAATAAAGGAGAGAGAGAGAGAGAGAGAGAGAGAGAGAGAGAAGGAAAAGAAAAAAAGGAGAGACAGACAGAGTGGGAGAGAAAGAAGAAGGAAAAAAGGATGGAGAGAGAGACAGACAGACAGACAAAGACAGAGAAACTGAAAGAGGGAAGAAGGATAAAAGTAGAGAGAGAGAGAGAGACAGAAACTGAGGCAGGGAAGAAGGCTAAAAGTAGAGAGAGAGAAAGAGAGAGAGAGAGAGACGGGTGGGGGAGGGGAGAGATGGAGAGAGAGGGGGGATTTATTTTTCCACCTAAGAAATAATAAATTCTGTTTATCTTAATCCATCAGCGGTACATGTTTGCAAAGCAAACTAGACTTGTTCGTTTACACGTGTGTTTGTCCAGAAGATTTGCAAGCTCAGTTTGTGCATTGCTGACTTACGTGAAATTGGGAAGTACGCGAGAAAATATGACGATGATGAGGAAACGCAAAGAGTAAATGGAAATATTCGGCGGGCCACCATTAATTAGGCGATGGTGGGCGAGGATTCATATACTGCCTCGCATTCGTCTGGTTATTATATCATAATTTCATGAACTATATTCATATATTATGTACAGAGTGTGTGTATATATATATATATATATATATATATATATGTATGTATATATATATATATATATATATATATATATATATATATATATATATATATATATATATATATATATATATATATCTATATACAGGTATATATATACATACATATATATATATATATATATATATATATATATATATATTATATATACATTTATATATATATATATATATATATATATATATATATATATATATTTAAAATATGAATTTATAAAGAATCTCTGTATAAGAGAATCCGACACTGGTAGTCATTAAAATAGCCTAGAACTGCAAAACCTCTGTAATTTAGAGATCAAGGCTCTATAAATATGGAGAGTCAACAGAACCAGTACTTATTTTTTATAAATATTCGCATTACATACTACGATTCCTCTTTTATCCTAGAAACACTAGCAGAAAATAAATTGCATAAATAGCTTTGGAGCGCAAATCAATACTAATATGATATCTGTAAAAAATATAGTTCATTAATTTGAATATAGATAGAATATATGTAAAATCTCGGTTAAAAAAAAATATTTGTTTTGGAGAAGTAATTCAACAAAATTTTAATATTTACGAAAAATGATAAATCCACATAATTGAACCTAAAGCGACGACAAAAAAGGCTAGTTCAGGTCAGTAAATCATTTAATGAAACGATCATTTCATATGTTGCTTAAAGCATCGGAGTATTGGGAATTTTGTTCTGATGCGTGACAACAGCTGAAAAGAAAAAGAGATATTAAGAAATTTATCAGTCTTAACATAAAGAAAAATTTATTATCTAGGGAAGGTAATTTTTCCCAAATTTGATTGCTTACAGTTCAGTGGTTCTACACACATCCTGTTGATTGGATACAGACAGAGGCTAATACACCCAGGTAACATATATATATATATATATATATATATATATATATATATATATATATATATATATATATATATATATATATATATATATATATATATATATATATATATATATATATATATATATATATATATATATATATATATATATATATTATATATATATATCCATTATGTGGATCGTTGTCAGGTTGGATGTATTTTCCGTGTGTATTAGCTTCTGTTTGTATCGAATCAACAGGATCTCAGAAGAACCAGAGAAAAATCACCTTCTCCACATGATATTTTTTTCTGATCGTTAAGACACCAACTTATTAATATCCATTTTCATTTTCAATTGTTGTCACGTATCGCAACAAAATTTCTAAACCTCTGAGACCGTAGGCAACATATGAATGCTGAATTCATTAAAAGATTTCTTGACCTGACGTAGCCTTTTTTTTTTTTGGCTTTAGGATTAAATTGAATTGTATTGGACTGAATATAGAATTTGTGCCAAAGGCCAAGCACCGCAACCAATGAGGTCATTCAGTTCTGAAACAGAAATTGACAGTAAAACTTTGAAAGGCGTAACAGGAGGAAAACCTCGCAGTTGCAGTATGAATCCGTTGCTAGGAGAGGTTGGAAAGTAAGAGGGAAGAAAGAATATGCAAGGAGGTACAGTAAAAGAAACGAAAGTGGCTGCAGCTAAGGGCCGAAGGCACTCTGCAAAGAACCTTAAGTAATGCCTACAGTGCCCGCACGAGGTGCATTGATGGCACTAACCCTCTACGGGTTTTTTGCTTTAGGTTCATTAATATGGATTTATCAGCTTTTATAAATATACCTTTTTTTGTTATTACAGCTCAAAAACAATAATTTTTTAGACTTAGATTTTATGTATATTTTATCTCTATTCAAATAAATTAACTATTTTTTATAGATATCAAATTAGTATTGATTTACGCTCCAAAACTACTTAAACAATTTATTTCTAGCTAATGTTTCTAGGATACCAGAGGAATCGTAGTAAGTGATGAGAATATTTATAAAAATAAATATTGGTTCTGTTGCCTCTCCATATTTGTAGAGCCTTGATCTCTAAATTACAGAGGTTTTATGGTTCTAGGCTATTTTAAGGATTTTACCAATTTCTAATTCTCTTATACAGAGATTCTTTATTAAACTCATATATGTATATTTTTTTACATCTCTTTCATTTCATAAGTTTCCTGTATATTTCATAATTCCCCTCTTACAATCCACCTCCTGTTAACATTCACGCTTTTCATTGTTCTTATGGATATCTAATGTCTTACTTTTTGTTTTACTAATTTTGTATGTCAGTATGAATGTTTAGCGCATAAAATTAACTTATGATTTGTATGTGCTATAAATATAATGATAATAATGACAGCACTACCCATTTTTATTCTGCTGCTACCACTACTTCCAATAATAATAACAATTAATTTATTCTGATTTTCAGTTTTCTCAAAAGAAAACTATTGTGCCGGATTTGACTGTCCGTGCTTCTGATTTTCAGTTTTCTCAAAAGAAAACTATTGTGCCGGATTTGACTGTCCGCTCGCACTTTATTCTGTCCTCACTTTTTTTCTGTCCGCCCTCAGATCTTAAGAACTACTGAGGCTAGAGGGCTGCAAATTAATATGTTGATCATCAAACATACTAAATTGCAGCCCTCTAGCCTCAGTAGTTTTTATTTTATTCAAGGTTAAATTTAGCCATAATCGTGCTTCTGGTAACGATATAGGATAGGCCAGCACCGGGCTGTGGTTAAAGTTCCTGGGCTGCGGCTCATACAGCATTATAGTTATACCGAGACCACCGAAAGATAGATCTATTTTCGGTGGCCTTGACTATACACTGTAGCGGCTGTACAGAAAACTCGATTGCTCCGAAGAAATTTCGGCACATTTTGTACTTGTTTTTACCTGCTTTGGGATTACAGAAAAACTATAATTTCTCTATAATCTCATATCAGAGTAAATCAGCGTAATACTAACCAAGGAAGCACAAAAATTACATATTATTACAAACTGAAGTTCGCTTAATTAAAAAAAAAAGGATAAAATCATATTTATGTCATTTTGATAACAGGTCAGTGTCAGACTTTGGAGCTTGAAAAAAACTGCAAACCGGATAAAAAAATATATATATTGAAGAAATCCATATCCAGTTTCGGAGCGTCATTCCCACTCTTCACTGTGTTCTACAATATGCTCTCTCTCTCTCTCTCTCTCTCTCTCTCTCTCTCTCTCTCTCTCTCTCTCTCTCTCTCTCGAATTTGCGTCATGTCTAAATCAGCTCTGATTTCTGTCGACCTTCCAATTTCCTTTTTTTTTTTTTTTTACCTTGCAACCATGACCTCTTCTCTTCCGAACACTTGAAGTCCAAATATATATATTTTTTTCAGATGAATTGAAGAACTTTGCTAGATTAGGTTTTTTTTGGGGGGGGTGGGGTTTGGACATAGGTTTTCAAACCTCGGATTTCTCAGCCATACATACGGACGCTTGCACCAGCACGTATATAAACACCATTATTTATCTCATTACTGAAAATTGTTGCAATTGGTTACTCTATCGGATGAATCAGCTACCGTTACACGCTGATTTTGGTGCCATTTGGGCCTCAATGGCTCCCATTGCCGCTTGCACCTGACAGGGTCATGTTTTTCCCTGTAATCTATTCTTTACAAGCTTCATTAACGCGTAGCGTTTTACAAGACAGGGATTTTGTATAAACCTGCAATAAAGCGCTCTTCGTTCATCAGGGATTAAACCAGAAAATGCGCTCGGCTTCAAATGTAAACCTTGAAAATGAATGCCTTGTATGTGAATGATAAACTTGATTAGGACCAGAACGAAAAAGAGAACGGGTGGGGGAGGGAGGGAAGGGGAGGGGGAGAAAGCAGCAGAAGGAGAAGGAGAGGGGAGCAGAAGGGAAGGGGAAGTGAGGGAAAGGGGAAGGGGAGGTGAGGGGAGGGGAGGCAACAGAACGGTAAGGGGAGGCCACTACAAATGGAAGGGGAGGGGGGAGATGAGTATAAGGGATGGGAAGGGAAGGAAATAGGGAGGGGAGGGGAGAGGAGGGGAGAAAAAGTGGAAGAGGATGGAAGGGAAGGGGAGAAAAGATGAGGGAAAGGGTAGATGAGGGGAAGGGGAAAGAGTTGGGGAGGGGAAGGGAAGGGAAGGGGGAAAAGAGTAGGGAGAGGGAAGGTGAAGGGGAAGAGGAAGGGGAGGGGAAGAAGGAAAGGGGAAGGGAGGGGGGGGGAAGGGAAGGGAAGGGAAAAAGAGTAGGGGAGGGAAGAAGGAAAGGGCAGGGACAGGGGTGAGGGGAAGGGGAAAGGGGGAGGCATATTGAAAGAAATGTTATCTAGTGGCTAAACCCAAATAAGACTGAACGGATTCACCTTTCCTCTGACCTGAAATGAATCTAGATTTCCTTGATGGCTGCTAAGTTTTACCTTCTGCATACATTAAAGTAATTCCTCTGTCTACCGAAAATGCATTTTTCATCATTGTTGTTCCGGGATATATTAAAGAAAAAGTCCTTTACCTACGTATTTTTTTTATTTATATCGTTACAAACGTTTATGAACTTTATTCAATGAAAAATTTGATAAGTTAATCATTTTTTTAAGAGTTATAGAACAAATACACTGTATATTTTCCTCATTATTATTATTATTATTATTATTATTATTATTATTATTATTATTATTATTATTATTATTATTATTATTATTTGACAGAGATACACACAAACTTTATTAGTAATAGTATTATTATTATTATTTGACGGAGAGACACACACAAGCCCTAACAATATCCAAATAAAAATAATGTCAGACCAACCGACGTCAGAGAAGGTGGAAATGGACAGCCCTCTCCCCCAGTCGCCGCCATATTGCTTAGTCCCACCAACGCGTCGCATCCCAACTCATCCTGCGGAAAACAGACGAAAGTAAATGCAAGATTTAAATCAAATAAGACCTTTTAGCCGCTCCTGATGACGCCTGCGTTTAAATCATTGCCGCTGTTCTCTCCGACATTTGAGTTCAGCTGGCGCGGAGTGAATCCAATTATCAGGGAAATTCCTCCGCGCTGTTTATTCGAAAGTATCAGGGAATTCGGTGTCAGGCCAAAAATAAGGCGTAAATGTTGGAGCGTCCCATGGCTGGGGGTCACAGGCAGGCTGCTGTTTGAAAAGCGCGCATGCGCACAGTCTGTGTGGGCGTAATGTGTTTATATTTGTAGGTACTGTATTTTGGCATGTGTGTGTGTGTGTTTTTTTACAGGCAGTCATAAAGGCGTATGCACAGTGTGCTTTCATATGCACAGTATGCACATAAAATCATATTATGCATAAAATATCTAATACTTAGGACTGTGGTAATTTTTCAAGTTCATCTTTATAAGGGCTCTCTCTCTCTCTCTCTCTCTCTCTCTCTCTCTCTCTCTCTCTCTCTCTCTCTCTCTCTCTTGTCAGAGAAATCATCCAGATTCCCTAAAACCGTTTAACCCCTGTCTGTCTCTTCTAGACTCTCTCTCTCTCTCTCTCTCTTCAAGGCAATCATCATCCAGCCAGGCAGCTAGCTAGCTAGCTAGCTAGCCAGCTATCTACCTAGCTAGCCGGATATATATACCTTTGCAGGCAGCAATTGCTAAGGAGTACATCAGGCAAGGGACGGTGGGCGCTGTAATATTCAGCGGCGACACGGTCAATGGCGGGCAAAGAGTCCCCAAACGCAGCAATCATTGAAACCTCTGCATTTTCACCCCATAACATTGTGGCTGACACCGGTCTCCTGGTGGCGATCATCGTCAACAAATGCTGCCGATTATTATCGTTATTGTTCTGGATTTGGTTGGCACTTTCTCTCTCTCTCTCTCTCTCTCTCTCTCTCTCTCTCTCTCTCTCTTTATTCCAGGGTGGTCTTCTACGCAGCATTTCTGTCTTTCTGTCTCTGGGACTCTTGTCTGTTTTTGGTGTGATTTGTTTTGCCTTTATAGCCTCCATTGATCCAATTAATAAGTTGTTTTTTGTATTTTTTTCGGGGGTTGCTTGGTATTTTCGTATTTGTCACAATATTTTCTACTAGCCTGCGTCTATACGTATAGATGAAAACACACGCCCGCGCACACGCACACATATATACTGTATATACTGTATATATATATATATATATATATATATATATATATATATATATATATATATATATATATATATATATATATATATATATATATATAAATACAGTACAAAGATGAATATCTGATGCACGTATGTTAGCACAAGAATTTATCAAAAAGTTACACAAACATACAAATACCATATAGATAAACAGCATCTCCTATCATATATATATAAATATACAGTGACATGCATCAGTCACTTTTACCTATTCTATTTTATTCTGAATAATTTCTGCTTATTTAACTTTATTTTACTCAACAAGGAGTACTTTTGCAGTAACTTTAATAGTTTCTACAAAATTAGTTTTACAGATGTTTTTATGTCAACATTTACAACGGTAAATTTCTTTTGCCGCTCCAGTGAAATCACATTTTTGCATTGCTTTACTTCTAATAATTTTCGTTTTTATAATTGTCAGTTACTGTGATTCTTATCATCATCATTCGTGATGTTTCTCTATTAATTTACAATGCGTGCATATAGACAAAAGTAAATGTATAGTTTTTCAGCGCGTTCGGATGAGTTAAAGAATATTAACAAATTTAGTACAGTTTTGGAATCATCTCATCATATTTTCAGTATTTCATGATTTTGGAATCATCACATCATATTCCCAATATTCCATGAATTATGGAATCATCACATCATATTCTCAGTATTTCACGATTTTTGGAATCATCACATCATATTCTCAATACTTCATGATGTTTGGAATCATCACATCATATTCTCAACGTGTCATGTTTTTTGAACCATCACATCATATTCTCAGCATTTTACGATTTTTGGAATCATCACATCATATTCTCAATATTTCATGATTTTCGGAATCATCACATCATATTCTCAATATTTCATGATTTTTGGAATCATCGCACCATACCCTCAATGCGTCATGATTGATAAAGTATTATAGCGTTGTCGAAAAAGAGCACCTGCCCCCACCCTTGAGCACTCATCTGTGAGGGACCGAACTGAATAAACACGACTATTTTATCATTCGTGAAATTGTTACGTCATAATCCGAGCTTCGGGTAAATAAGTAAAAATGCGCCGAAGAAATCGAGTTTCCTGTACAGCCGCTACAGCGTATCATTAAGGCCACCGAAAACAGACCTGTCTTTCGGTGGTCTCGGTAAAATGCTGTATGAGCCGCGCCCCATGAAACTTTAACCACGGTCAGGTGGTGGCCTGGCCTATATCGTTGCCTTAAATAAAATAAAAACTAATGAGGCTAGAGGGCTGCAATTTGGTATGTTTAATGACTGGAGGGTGGATGATCAACAGACCAATTTGCAGCCCCCTAGCCTCAGTAGTTTTTAAGATCTGAGGGCGGATAGAAAAAGTGCGGACAGAAAAAAGTGCGGACAGACAGACAAAGCAGGCACAACAGTTTTCTTGTCAGAAAGATAAAACCTCACCTGCTGCTCGAGGAGCAAGAGTTCGCGCTGGCATAAGGCTTCTTTCTTCATTGACAGCAGCAGAAAGAAAAAATGCTGTCATCGGTGGGATGTCATTTGAAAAGATTGGCATATGACGGAAAATTAGTCTCATGAATTTTGGCATAAGTGTCTG
This sequence comes from Macrobrachium rosenbergii, assembly GCF_040412425.1. Taxonomy (NCBI): domain Eukaryota; kingdom Metazoa; phylum Arthropoda; class Malacostraca; order Decapoda; family Palaemonidae; genus Macrobrachium; species Macrobrachium rosenbergii. The sequence continues at coordinate 51,866,950 of NC_089749.1, read as the reverse complement.
TGGCCATTTTGTCTCATCTTGCTCTGTCAACATCACCTGAGGACAGAAATTTAATTTGAGGTATAATCGCTTTCTTAATTCTTCATTAGCTTATTGCTTTCATAACCCATCTCCCCTTGAAAACTCTCATTTAAATACATACGCTAAGAGTCTCATCAACACTTCTTCAACCCCAGCATTTGCACGTCGTGCTGCCTCTTCCTCCCAGGACTTGTTGAATTACCTTTCATTGCATTGGCTAATCATTCCCGTGTCACAGGGCAAGGTCAAATAACTCTGAGTGCTTTCATCTTTATTTTTGTCTCGTATTGATACGCCTTCGTCGTAATTCACATTTCTCACCCCTTTTTCTCCTTATTCAGAGGGCATCAATAAGCACCGATGTTGTATAGGAATGGAGTGGAATATAGAGTTTGGGACAAAGGCCAAGCACTGGGACCTATGAGGTCATTCAGCGCTGGAAAGGAAAATGAGAGTAGGTAGGTTTGAAAGGTTTAACAGGAAGAAAACCTCGCAGTTGCACTATGAAATAATTGTTATGAGAGGGTGGATAGCAAGATGGAAGAAAGATAATGGAGGTACAGTAAAAGGAATGAAAAGGGGTTGCAGCTAGGGGCCGAAGGGACGCTGCAAAGAACCTTTAGTGATGCCTACAGTGCACCCGTGAGGTGCACTGACGGTTCTACCCCACTACGGGATCGATGTTGTAACCCCGTTCTCAGAACACATCTCAGCCAATCTTTACTCTAGATATACGCTTGGCTGAACAACCACCTTAACAGTTGCCACCATCTAGTTCATGATTCATTACCTATTTCGCTTCCATTAAGCAATTATCAATATCATTATGATTATTATTATTATTATTATTATTATTATTATTATATTATTATTATTATTATTATTATTATTATTATTATTAATAATAACACTGGCACGACAGTTCTTGGTACATTCCAGCTTTTGCCTCCCCCAACTTTGTTGCAAGGCTCCCGTTTCCTCTTTTGTTTTGCCTGCTGTCCTCCTCTTTGTAGTCTGCCGTCACAGGTTAGCCTCTGGTGGCTGTATAGAACCATAAGGTCCACACCAGGCCATCTCCCACACGTTTGCTATCCAAGTAACTGAAATGGCCACCTGGCCTGATTAGTCGAATATATATATATATATATATATATATATATATATATATATATATATATATATATATATATATATATATATATATATATATATATATATATATATATAATATATATATATATATATATATATATATATATATATATATATATATATATATATATGTGTGTGTGTGTGTGTGTGTGTGTGTGTGTGTACATAGAAGTCTATGACGAGATGAGGACGGCCACTGTTTACTGAAGTATTCCCTTATGGCCTCTGATATTTTTCTTTTTAATTTGTACGCCGACGGTGCTGGCAACTTTATGCTTCCTTGTATTAGCTCAAAGAAAAATGTGAAAGTCAAAGTGGAAGGAAAAACAAAGGAAAACTGAGAGTAAAAAGGTTTGCAAGGTGTAACAGGAGGAATACCTTGCAGTTACACTACGAAACAATTTCTAGGACAGGATGGAAAGTTATATGGAAGAATATGAACGGAGATACAGTAAAAGGAATGAAAGTGGTTGCAGCAAGGGGCTGAAGGGACGCTGCGAAAAACCTCAAGTAACGCCTGCAGTGCACCGCATGAGGTGCATTGACGGCAGTACGGTCCTACGGTAGAGGAGACGAAGTAAGTCGACCATTTTTCGAAGGATCCATGAGTGAATCGTGTTGTCGAAAACTGTAGTCGAATGACGAGTACACGCCAAGACATATTTTGAATTATACGGTAATGCACTACTTACTGTCTCTATATTAAAAACAACGCTTCACCAAAATCCCCCTTTCTTATTCAAGTCATAAAAATAAAGAAGACCAGAAAATGAAGTTACTTGCTGCCGCAAAGGCTTTGCTATTTGAAGAACAAGATGATGAAATCAGATTACAGTATGTTCTAGCACAGTGGTTCTTAACCTTTTTATTACCACGCCCCCTCTGAGAGTTGGTCCTTCCCTCCACGCCCCCCTCCCCCTTGCATCTATGAGTAAAATTCCCTTCCAGATTTTAAAAAAAAAAAAAAAAGGGTATTTTTATTCTTTTGGGAATGAATTAGTGAGATACTTGACAATTCTTCTTAGCGACCCTTGTTAAGAGAATCACGAATATAATTAGAGAATTTTTAATTTTTCCCTAGGACTAGGCCCCCTTTGGAAATTGCAGACGCCCCCCTAGGGAGGCGTGCCCCCCAGGTTGAGAACCACTGTATCTAGCATTTACAACTTAGCCGCCACGTGCCTTACAGAACGTTCGCTCTTTACTTATTTTCAGTTTCCTTTGGCAGGACCTAGCTTTGATATTAATCACACTTAATGTATATCGAACCCACACGGACAGGCTCTCGGCTATAATTGCTCTAATGAATGCGCAACATTACTTTCACATCAAGACTCCATCGCCAAAGTGTGATTTCAAAATGACCAAGACATTGGTGTGTATATATATATATATATATATATATATATATATATATATATATATATATATATATATATATATATATATATATATATATCTGGTACTCCAGTTTACTGCTTTCTAGCCTTTTTTTCATCTTTTTTTTACCTTCTATCCTTTTATCCTAAATCCTAACATTATTCGATCTTGAAACAGGGATAACTTGCACAAATTTGAAATAAAAAAAAACACTTTTTAACTTCCGGTTTGAATGTGTATTTTCCTATAAATTTCGACTTTGGAATTCAGTTCTCCTAAGGAAATCGTGAAGATTTACCAGTATATTTTTTAATGTAAACCATCAAACAGTCATATTTTCCACACCAGCTGGTGTATGATGCTTTTACTATAAATGTGTTGTTCGTGTGTGGTTAAATGATCTGTGTTTTATCGCGGCAGATGGTAGTATCTATTCTAGACTTTCCTTAAGTTTTGTCATGCGGTGCCAATAAGCAGTATTCAATCTAAAAATGATTGAGATATGGAACAGAGCTGGAAATATCAAGTACAGTACTCATAAAATGCTACCAACACTTTTTACGATACTGCTTTTACATAATTTCATCGATATTTCGATTAAGTTTTCATTACTCCCTCGCCACCAACAGATGGCGTTGTTGGCTTCGACTGCTGGAAGCAAGGTTTTTCCTTGGCTGGAAGTGTCATGGTATGCAAAGAATCCTTGTTTGTTCGTCAGCCAGTCAGAAATCGCCTTTTCTCCTTCTTTTTAAAGGAATTGCATGGTCGTCCGTGATTGGCTGAAAACCGTTTTCTTAATGGAAGTACTGTAGTTTACCGGGAAAGCAATAGCAGGCTGTGCTTTCGTTAGTGCTTTTTCTTGTAAAAAGGTACGTGCAATTTTTTTTTTTTTAGTTAACTTTACGGTGAACTTGTCCATCTTTTGAGAAAGTGATAAATATTGGGAATAAGTGAAATTCTTAAATAAAAAGTGGCAGTGTTGATGGAAAGCTAATCCCGAGGAGGGTTATGAAAATAGCTTTGTGCAGGATATTTTCCGGAACGTAAAGGTAAAGGTATTTCATGTAGCAGATTTGAGTAGGACATAAAAGATATTAACGATATTTTGGGGTGTAATAGCCCTTATTTCATAATAGTGAAGGTTAGCCCATGTAAACAGCGTTTGCTATTCATTTTGTCTTGAAGGTAAGGGAGTGAATTCATTGAAGTTTGCCTCGTGATTTTTCTCCCAAACTGCGTAACGTTTTTAAACTTAATAAATGATACTGGAGTCAAAATATGAGAATGTTGAGGAATGCCGTGTTCTCGTGGTATTCATGTGTTTTCAGTTTTGACAAAATTAGCCTAAAGTTTAAAACGGTCTTTGGAGCATTTTTATAGTGGTTATTTGATCATAGGCCTACACCACCTAAGCTGCATTAAGTTCACATTTGCAGAATCAAGATCGGAGTTGAAGGTGCTCGCTCCTAGGTTTAGTTTTGCGAGTGTAGGCTTAGTTTAGGTCCACTTTGTTATAGACTGTAAAATACTCATGCATAGCGAGAAAACTGAAACAAAACGTGTAGCATATGTAGTGGTATTATTGCAGTAAGAGGCAACACGCCATAATGACAAAGAAATATGTTTTTCAGACTGATTTTGATGTTTTTAGTACGAATTTCACCTTCAATTTCGTCGGAAATTGACAGTTTTGGACCTAACTCCATGTTCATAAATGGACCAAAAACCATCAATTTCCTACGAAATTCAAGGTGAAATTCGTGCTTAACACATCAAAATCAATCAAATAACATATTTCCTTATAAGTGAAACCCACACAACCTAACCTAACCTAACCTCTCACAGAAGTACCCAAGTCACAGCCCCTAACTTATGCATGACCAAAGGATGAAAAAATAGTTCATATCCCGTCCAGCAAGTGCAATAACTTGTTAACGTATGGGTACCCAGCCGCCCCCACCCCCCCCAGGCCAGTACTAAACACAGCGAAGGAACATTCCATTTGGCCAACGACAAACGCATGCACCGCCAGTATCAGAACCACTAAAAGCGTTAAATGGGAGAAAATAATCCAGGTATCTCTAAGAAACTATTAATTTCCGACGTATTTTAATGTGAAATTTGTGCGAAACGCATCAAAATGACCCAGAAAAGTGTATTTGCTTGCCATTTGGCTGTGTTGCCTTTTACTGCAATTTTACCGTATGTTTTTTTTTAGCTAATTTTAAGCCGGCTGTCCGCGGTGAGCTAGCATATGGGAATTGACGTTTTCCTGTGTTATTTTACCTGCTGAACAAGAATTTAAGACGTTTTGTTGATCGGCTGTAACTAAAATGTAATTGACCCTTGAAAACTGCACGTCTGTACCAGTGGGCAGAAAGAACCGCCAGTGGGTCGCACACAGCTCAAGGGTAAATTACAGTTTAGCAGCAGCCGACCGGCAAAATATTACCTTAAAATCATGTAAAGCAAGTAAAATAACATAGAAAAACGTCAATTACCATAGTCTAGCTCCACTGCACACTATTCAAAGCTATTGTAAACGGGAAACAAAACATTACCATTTCTGCTTTCAACTTGGGTGGCCTCTGTAGGTCGCTGTAGCAGGACGGTGCTGCGCGCCGTATCTGGATTTTTAAAGATTACTGCAAGCTTGTATGTTCTGGCAAGAGCTAATTACTTTAAATTCTTGTTCAGCAAGTAAAATAACATAGGAAAACGTCAATTGCCAGTCTCTCGCAGTTCTCACAAAGCGCAGAAAACCGGCAGCTGGTGAATGGTGATTGTTGAACCAAAAGCTAGCGCATGCGTGTTAAGGCTGAGAAGCAGTAGTACTAGTAATGAGTGAAAAGTGCCTTTGGAACGGCTCCCATTATCCATTTATTTGCCCTTCTGTTATTTTTCGAAGACTCCAGCCACCTCCCCATTTTATTTTTGTTCAAAACGAAAACTTAATACATGATATAACAACAGAGAAATACAATCAGTAAAGAAATAAGGTAACACAGTACTGGCCCCCACCCTCCAAAACACTTTTCACCCTGTTATTTACCCCACCAAAAATTTTTGAATGCAAAACGGTTTTTCATGCAAAATCCTAACTGGAACCTTCCGTTGGCTGAGTTTTCTATTCTCGCAAGCTTTTTTTACCAAACCATATATTCTGAGATAATTTTCCCAAGTTATTTACAGCTTGATTACAGTTGAGCGACAATATTCTGAGATAATTTACAGCTTGATTACAATTTCTTGTTCAGCAGGTAAAGTTTTATAGAAAACGTCAACTGCCATACCCTAGCTCACCGGGACAGCCGCTTAGGTCTACAGTTTTTTACTTTAGTGATTAATATGTCAAAATTCAGTTATAAAGTTTAATCACAAGACTTGAAGAATTCATGGGTAGATCTAAGCTGGCTGTCTGCAGTGAGCTAGCCTATGGCAGTTGACATTTTTCTATAGAACTTTACCTGCTGAACAAGAATTCAAGGTAATATTTTGGCGGCCAAAAGTAATCTGAGCTGTAATTTACCTTAGAAATGTAGCCGACGGTAAGGGGGACCTGTTGGGAATCTGGGTTTTGGGTGGGTGAAAACACTTTCGAGAATAGCTAACGGTAAGGGGGACCCGTTGGGAATCCGGGGTTCTGGGTGGGGTAAATAACTTGGGAAAAGGTTTGGGCACCTTACTGTTGTGTTTCCTGTTACATATGCCATTTGGAACACAAAAAACAAGCGTAAAAAAAAAGGCCGAATAAATGGACAGTGGGAGCCGTTCCAAAGACACTTTTCACGCATGCGTCAATTTACAGGGGAGCTTTCGGTTCACCCAATGCCCCTGACAGAGCGGTAGAACTATGTGGTAGCTCCGCGGTTGCAACTGCCTTCTAACTTAACTTTTTCTACAGTTCTTGGTTGCTAATTATGAATTTACCTGTAATTTTTGGCGCTCAAGTGTAATTAACCTGTGTAGTCGAACTATGCGGTAGCTCCGTGGTTGCAAGTGCCTTCTTACTTAACTTTTTCTACAGTTTTTGGTTGCTAATTATGAATTTACCTTTAATTTTTGGCACTCAAGTGTAATTAACCTGTGAAGTCCACCCAACAAGGGGTTTCCATACACGATCTTCACAAGACGGAGCACGGGTACGTCTGTTTCGAACGGTTCATATCCCGTCCAGCAAGTGCAATAACTTGTTAACGTATGGGTACCCAACACCCCCCTGACCAGTACTAAACACGGTGAAGGGACATTCCATTTGGCCGACAACAGACTGATGCACCGCCAGTATCAGAACCCCTAAAAGTGTAGAAAAAACTAGTTGAAAAGGTAAAAACAGGCGCGGAGCTAATATATAGATTTACCAGTGTTTTTTTATATGGAAGTGTTATTTTTTTGGGTAACTGTTATTTACCGCCACGTCTCTACGTAAGTCCTACGTCACTTTACCAACTTGTACTTTGTGTAGTACTGTAACCCCATCTCCCCCCAGCTGAACATATGGCTCCCTAGTGGTTACGTAACCCAAGATGGCAGCATTGTTTGCCTGTTAAGTTTCTTCACCCCGGTCGCAAGCAACGAATAGTGTCCAATTGAGCTAGACTATGGCAATTGACGTTTTTCTGTGTTTTGCTTGCTTTACATGAATTTAGGGTAACATTTTGCCGGTAGGCTGCTGCTAAGCTGTAATTTACCCTTGAGCTGTATGTGACCCACACTACAGATGTGCAGTTTTCAAGGGTCAATTACATTTTAGTTACAGCCGACCGCCAAAATGTTATTTTAAATTCTTGTTCAGCACGTCAAATAACATAGGAAAACATCAATTGCCATAGGCTAGCTCACCGTGGACAGCCGGCTTAGAATTACCTCTAATGGTAAGGGAGACCCGTTGGGAATCCGGGGTTTGGGGTGGGGTAGATGACTTGGGAAAAGGTTTGGGCACCTTACTGTTACTGTTGTGTTTCCTGTTACATATGCCATTTGGAACACCAAAAACAAGCATAAAAAAAGGGCGGATAAATGGACAGATGGAGCCATTCCAAAGGCACTTTTCATGTATGCTTCGATTTACAGGGGAGCTTCCGGTTCACCCAATGCCCCTAACAGAGAGTAGTTGGTGGGGTTCTTGGGGGGGTGGGTGTACTAAACCAATCACGTAATATATCCCAACATTACGTTCCACCAGGGTGGAGAATTTGGGGGATACATGCACTCAGTTATGTGTATTCCGTTTACTCAACTGTTTGTTTTTGGCAGTGTTTGCAGGCAGACCAGGGAGTTTTTCGTGGTGCCTGTTGACAACAGGAGCAGCGCAACTTTGCTTGCCGTCATTAAGGGTTACATTGTACTGGGGACCACTGTTGTTTCTGATTGCTGGAAAGCTTATGATTGCTTGAAGGACGAAGGCTACGTTCACTTAACCGTCAACCACTCCATGAACTTTGTGAACCCAGTAACCGGTGCCCATACAAACATTATTGAGAGGAGGTGGAGGGAACTTCTTGAGACGACACCTAGGTACGGCCGTAGGAGGTACAACTTCGTCGGGTACTTGGCCGTAGCTTACTTGAAAATTAATTTTGAAGACCCGAAGACGAGGTTGCACGCGTTCGTAAAGGCAGCGGCTGAGTTTTACCCTCCATCCCTTTAAGGTAAGGTTCCTCAACTATCCTTTATTATTAGTTAGGTCAACTGTGTTTTGGTGTTACTGACTTATAGTGCTTTTCATATGGAATTGGTATTTTTTTTGGCTAGCTGTCATTTACTGCCACGTCTCTACGTAAGTCCTACATCACTTTACCAGCTCATACTTTGCAGTACTGGAACCCCATCTTTCCCCTGCTGAACATATGGCTCCCTGGTGGTTATGTGACCCAAGATGGCGGCTTTGTTTACCTGTTAAGTTTCTTCGCCCCAGTTGCAAGCAACGAATAGTGTCCAGTTGAGCTAGACTAAAGCAATTGACATTTTTCTGTGTTTTGCTTGGTTTACATGAGTTTAGGGTAACATTTTGCCAGTAAGCTGCTGCTAAGCTGTAATTTAGCCTTGAGCTGTATGCGACCCACACGTACAGACGTGCAGTTTTCAAGGTCAATTATATTTTAGTTACAGCCGACCGCCAAAATGTTTTTAAATTCTTGTTCAGCAGGTCAATAACATAGGAAAACGTCAATTGCCATAGGCTAGCTCACCGCAGACAGCTGGCTTAGTTATCAATTCACGTTTGTCATGTACCTTGTGTGTTACACGTAAAGGTTACAACTGGAGGTGGAAGTCAGACATAAGTCGCACAGGCTATTTGTCTGCATAGTTTTGGGTATATACCCCTAAATGCTGACAGCTAAAGTTTCCTAAAGGTGAACATGGAGTACTCTAGGATTGTGTAGGCCTATACTCCCTAGTCCTGTTTATAGTGTTACTGAAACAGCTTGGTAAAAAATGCTTAATTATGAAATAATTGACCAGGAAAGCCCTCAACCTTCAGACAACTCTCTGAAACCCCAAACAGCTATGCAGTGGCAGTAACTTTAAAAATATTGGTAACTGGATCCTAATACTGCACACTGGAGTGCAGCATTTACTGTAGTGGTTCATGAAGTTGTCAAACTTGGATAGTAAATAGTTGTTTGTAGGTGACACACACACACATAGAAACGTGTGTGTGCTGTGCTTTTTGAGGCATTTTTGTAGTTATAGAAGTTCTGTGCAAAGGGAAAAAACTTCAGTTTTGCTTTCTAACTTGTTAAAATTGTTGGTTTGTGATTGACTAATTTTAATAATTCTTCCAAATGCTTGGTTAACCCATTCCAACCTTCCTTATAATAACGGAGTGGTAACACTGGGCCTTTGTTTTGGGAAGAGTGAAACTTGTTTTAGAAAAAGTTCTTGCCCAACATTTTCTAACCTGACTTAACCTGTAGTTGAGTCCTGAACCCAGTAATTTTGGCCAAAAGTGCTAATTTTATTTACAGAGCTGCATTTAACCAATCCTAGGGTGCACATCTTGCCTAAAATGTCAGAGTAATGAAGCATTTACTGTGGGAGTTGGTTACATTTGTCAAAATCACACTAAGCTGTCCGGTAGATCTAAGCCGGCTGTCTGCGGTGAGCTAGGCTATGGCAGTTGACATTTTTCTATAGAACTTTACCTGCTGAACAAGAATTTAAAGTAATATTTTGTTGCTTGGCTGTAATTAAGCTGTAAATTATCTTAGAACTGGTGTGATAAAACCCTTTCGAGAATAGCTAACAGTAAGGGAGACCTGTTGGGAATTTGGGTTTTTTGGTGGGGTAAATAACTTGGGAAAAGGTTTCGGTACCTACCCCACTGCCAAATCAAAGTCCTTCAAAGAAGGCACTGTTGGGTTGTGTTAAAACGAAGAAATTGTTGTATTTCCTGTTATGACACTTGGAACACTAAAAAAAGTGTAAAAGGGGCGATTATGGGATTGAGAAGTAATACATCGCCTGTTCTGAGTACTGTAAAGGCTCTGGAAAATAATTTATATTGTTACTCAATCTACCATGGATTGTAGAAAGTTCTCTTAACCTGTAAAACTTCTGATTAACTATTTAAGTGCAGTTTAACCTAGTTACTGTCGACAGGGCAGAGTTGGATTTAGAGGAGAACCACAGAGTATGCATATAAACAGAATTTTAAAACATTTTCTAAACCATAAAAACAGGCGGTAATGTAGATTGAAAGCTTATATATTGATGAGGCACTCTAAAATAGACAAAAGAAAAATATTAAAACTTATTCTTAGTAATGCTTGTGCACGAGTATCTGATCACTAGATCAAACAGGCTGTAACAGACTCTACAAAGTAAATCAGTGGATTTAAAGTATCTTCAGCCATATGCCACTTATCAGTTAAATTATACATAAGATTGAGGAATATCAATGGCATGAAGACAGCAAAGGGAGGATCACTGTTTGAGCACAGGGTACCTGACTTTTTAGTAAGGTATCAGATTCTTAAGATATAAAGTTAAATCTGTTGCGAGTCTAATCTATTCAAGAAGTTTTCTCTAAAAATAAGAACGGGTGTTTTGATTTACCAAGTGAAGATTGCTAAGGCTTCCAAGAGACGACAGTGTGATGTGGAACTGATTAAGCTTGGCTCTTGTAACTTACCTAGAACACTGCAGGTGAAATTAACGAATTGACCTCCATATGTAATGTTTTACGTACTTTTAAATCAGGTTACCTTATTGACTTTTTATTTCTTAAGAGTAAACTTGAAAAGGTGCCTCCTTTAGAGCTGAAAATTAACTTAATAAAGCTTGTTAAATTTTTAGTGAACATTAACTTGCATAAACATTTTCAACCTTTGTAACCTCAGGCTTCTCTAGAGTAATCCTCCTGCTGATTAAAACCTTAGGCTTAATAAGCATTGGGTCTCCTAGAAGTGATGTTCAAAGTTCGTGATAGGGGATAAAGTTCTTTGGATTACCCAGAGTTGACTTTATAGTTTTGCAATAATCTGCAATGTTCTTTGATGCTATATTAGCTCATGTTGAAATTTTATCAAGTTTAGTAGCTCTGAAGGTTAGTGTAGTGGTTTTTAAAACATAACTGATAGATGACCTTTGTATTAATGAGGACACATTAATGTAAAATGCTTTGACTCATGTAAGCAATAAGCTTATACAAGAACTGAGCTCAACTTTGAACCTTTATTTGCTGACATTCAGTGATGTGGTCACCTGAAAAATTCTAATAGAATTATGAAATCTGTTGATGCTAACGGAGCAACCTTTCTAGCTAATCTTCTTGGGACAGTCATAAGTAATAGGATATATAAACCTAGTCTTGACTGTTACAGCCATTTGAGACAGTGAAGTAAGGCTGGAACAAAAGCGAGTTTTGGTTTTGATAAACCATTTAAGTATAGGTCATGTGATGCAGTTAGGTTCTCTCTAATTATTTACTATTTCATGGTGTACTCTGCAGCTCCTAATTTTTTAAGTGTAAGTATCGTGCCTTTATAGTAAACCTTATTCTAGAAGGAACGTTCTTGGAACATGAATTGATACAGTGAATCGGGGATATAATGAAAAATATATAATTTTTTTTTATAATGGTTTACTGAGCCCCACTTTTTAGGGTGGCATGTCAATAAGGGAGTTCTAGACATAATTGAAGGGTATATAACCAAGATTGAACTAGGTGATTGTGAAAGTTCCGGTTTTTAGAGCTGTAGCCTTTTTTCCTGATAGGACGTAACCAGTGCTAATGAGATTAGGTTGTTTGCCATAGGTTTCATGGCATTGTTTGCTAAATATATTGTTTTATTATAGTATTTGAGTTGTCTGTAATTATTATTGGTGTTTTTTAAAATTATAAGTACTCAGATGTGTGCCTAGTGTGTACTGTAAGTTACTACATTTGATCCATTGTTTTATTTGTGCTGTATATTCATGGGACTAAAACATGGATATGGCTCATATGGGGAACATTAACCATAGGCAATCACTAAGCAGTGGATATCTGAAACAAAAGGAACTATGGACAGGATTTTATATAGCATTATCTTGATACTTTTGATTCAGTGTAACCCCCAACAATCGCCAAGAGTTTTGACATTTCAGTAATGCTTCACTAAGCCACCTGTTTTGTAATAGCTTATAGAATGAGTTCCCTGATCAGATCAGGATGGGGTTAATCAAAAGTGAATTGGACATTTGTTCTAGATGTTGGACCTGTAATTGCTGGCTTTTAGAATATTTCTAAGGTTACATATCTTAGCAGCCTTAAGTAATACTGCCCTAAAATGGGAGACTGCAGTATCTGCAAAAATACAAAATGAGAAAAATGGTAGATAGTGCAGTTTTCCCTTGTCTAACTACTGATTTTGCAGATACTGCAAATGGGACCCCCTCTAAATACTCGTGAAAAGCATTGAAGAATCATTCTGAAACTGCAGTAACTGTGTATTTTGTTTCACGAGCCCAATAGGTGGCATATTTCAGTTTCTTAAATTTTGTAGATGCTGCAGTTTTCCATTTTATGGAATATTTCATAGCTATGAAGCCTAGAGGCAGTGAATAATTGCCAAAACTTTGATTCCAGAGCTCTAGGTGGGCTGGTTTTAGTCTGAACTGCAGTGGTTTATGAACATTAAACAGCAGTGTTGTCTTTGTACCTTTATGTAAGTCCTTCTATGAGAAATGTGTACCCAGTGGTTTTTGAAGTTACATTATTTTATAGGTAAAGGAAACAAATTTATCATTGGGCATGTTTTAAGATGGAACCATACCGTCATCGCTTTAAAATACTGTAGTTTGTAAGCAAGTATTTAAGTGTATGGCTTCATGACATAGAAGTAGTTGTGAAAACCTTAACCTAAAAAGCTGCCCCACTTGCAATACAAATTCAGACCCTTTACACAAGGATTTTTTCAGATTTTACATTCAAAAAATGACAAACTTGAATGTCGTTATCTGGCTGTTGTGTGTTTGTCTTGTTTCATACTCGTTTGGAATCCAGTTTCCTATTATGTTAAAGGCTATATTCTTTGGTTTTCATTTGTAAAAAGTTTTACTTTTCCGGATTTTTTTTCATTTTTTCCGAAAATTTTTCCCGGAATTTTCTGAATTTTTTATTTCTGATTTTTTCCGTTTTTTCCGGAATTTTTGTCCTATTTTATTCAGGAATTTTTCCTGTATTTTTTTCCTGGATTTTTTCCCGTTATTTTTTCCCGGAATTGTTTCCCTTGAGTGTAAAAGACCAGATTTCCAGCCTTCTGTGCTATTTCAATGTGTCTGAAGGTTATAGGAATTTATTTTTCTCCAGGTAATGAAAGCCCTATTCATAATAGGATACAGTGTTTTTGGAGAAAAGTTTTCTATAGCTTGCTAGTGGTTTGTTGTTAAGCTTGGTCAGTTTCCTGATATTTTCCTATCAGATATCTCCACATACTGTAATACTGGTGATCTGATTGATGGAATGCCTAGATTGTATATAGTAATTTATTAGGTTTGCTAAGTATATTGGCATATTGCTGTAATTTTCAATTTAAAATTTTGGCTGTTACTGTTTATGCTTCGAATGTAGCTTTGTGGTCTGCCTTGATTAGTGTTGGGGGGGATATGATCTACATTGTAATTTTGAGACAGTTTTTGTAGACCATAGTATTGTATCTGTGGTAGGCTGTGTAGTTTGGTCTGAGACTTATGACTTATAACGTATTATCTTTAGTTGTAGGACGTAAGGTAGTACTTCCTTTAGAAAAAAGCTAATTAACATGTACTAAATTTCTTGCTAAGTCACTACTTCTGTTCTGAGCTTTCATAGCTTGCTGTGTGTGTAACCTCAATGGATATGCAAAAGCAGTAGCATTTATGCTCACTGAAATGTTTACATTGAAAAAATTTTAAAGCTGCAGGTAAGTTTTAGGTTGTCATCCATTAAAAAACTTTACTGTTTTATCATTGATCAGGATTGATTAGGAATCCGATCAACACAAAGTGGATTTGATTAACTTGAAAGACTCCGGAACTTCCTAATTGCCAGGGTGTAGTTTTTAGGGCTGAACACCAGAACTCTTCCCAATTGCCAGGGTGTACTTTTTAAGGCTGAACACGAGAACTTTCTAATTTCCAAGGTGTAGTTTTTAAGGCTGAACACTAGAACTCGAAGACCCCTGGAAATCAGAGTTAGCTACATGGTCTTACTTGGACCTATGGTAGAATGTGAAAAGTTTTGTCCAAAGATTACTGCTTTTAGAATTAGAGACTTGTAATTTATAATCTATTGCATAAAAGATTACTAAAACTTAATTTTCTCACATTGAAGTTATACGAAACGTTGATAACGCAACTTGGATAGCATAAAGGGACTGTAATCTGTAAACAAAATTTCAATAACATAAAAAATCAAGTCTTTACCAGGGTTAAATATTTTGGTAAAACTTAAAAAAACGTGAAGGCATTTTAGCACCTTGGAACAACTTAATTTCAGACATTTCCTAGTAAAGTTTCGTTAGTCTGTAGGAAATGCATACCCTAAAATTTAATGGTTTTTTATTACAACTTCACCAAATTGTGATATACTTCCCTTAACTCTAATTATGAAATTTCTCATGTGCAGGTGGATCAGTCTTCATGAGAATTGATAACGGCTGACATGAACCACGGGTTATGGTGGAAATAGCATGGGCTGACATGAAGTTTTGGATACCAGTTACTTGAAATGCTGTGAGGTAAGGATACGTAATCGGATGATGCTGGTAATATTCAATTAAGGCTATGATCTTGATGGAAGAATCCGTTTTTTCCAACATATTTAAAATAGTTTGTTACAATTTGAGGTAATTTAGGCAATATATTTTGGCTTCAGTGATTAACCCCCCTCCCCCCAAAAAAATGGTAGTTCGGGTGACCCTTTGTCAAGTACCAAATTTGTTCAATAATTGAATTCACTAGTTTGCATTTCGGCAATGGTTTTCATAAGGTAGGAGAGATTTTACTGCAAGATTGTGAGTGTTCTTTTAACCAGTATTCTGCTGTAGTTTTCCATTTTCACGAAATCACTTTTCCTGAAATGTTTTAAGGAAACCCTTCTAAGGACGCTTAAAGTACAAAAAAATATAGTTAAGAAACCTCAGTGGTTTTCATAGTTGCTATATTTAACTTACCTAGAATGTTCTTTATATAGTTGTAAAAAAGTTTTTGTGCTGAATGGCTCCAACTTAAAACAGTTAAAGCTTAAAGCCTAAATGCAGGTGTTAATAAATTCCCTCAGAAATCATCACTAGTTTTCATAAGGATCCAAGCTGACAAATTTAGTTTCTACAAACTTCTCATAACTACCTTTTGGGGTAATACATATTCATAAAGCAATGTACTTAGTTCCATTATTTGATACAGGCTCGTAAATCGTAGTATTTTAGATGGTACGCTTAATCCCTTTTTATGTAGGAATCTTTTATATATAGGAATCTTACAAGATGGTGACATGGTAAGGTAATGTTGAAATTTTATCTAGTTAAGCTGAGCTAAAGGTTAAGTGCTGCAACGTAACTGACAGTCTTTTAAAATTTAAAAGGCTGACTTTTTGATGACTTAACTTTAAGGTACTGACTTTTCTAACGGGAAGTTTATGAATGAATCATTCCGAAGCCCTTTTCAACCATATTGGTGTTTTGTCGATAGCAATATTTATTACGGTCTCTTCAAAGGTTGCATATTTTAGGATAATAGGAATAGAATGCCGAGTACAGTATTGTGCTTACAAACGGATTTAAACGTGTGTAATTTCATGACTGTCAGAAGCTTTCCAAGCTGGGAACCCCGTAGGAGGGTAGTACCGTCAGTGCACCTCATGCGTTGCACTGTAGGCATTACTTAAGTTTTTGCACCGTGCCTTCGGCCCCTAGCTGCAACCCTTTTCATTCCTTTTAGTGCACCTCTTGCTTTCCACCCTCTCCTAACAATTGATTCATAGCGCAACTGCGAGGTTTTTCTCCTGTTACACCTTTCAAACCTTTTACTGTCAATTTCCGTTTCAGTGCTGAATGACCTCATAGGTCCCAGTGCTTGGGTTTTGGCCAAAATTCTATATTCAATTCGGTTCAACCCAAGCTGGGAAATTCAGGATGGGGACGAGATAGTGTGAAATAAAGGGAACTAGTTTACAGAAACCTTATGTATAACTATAATGCATTAGCTAAAAAAATTCCATGTAAAAGGCATATTAAAACTTTATAAATGTCTGTAGTGTACCAAGAAATAAAAAAAAAAAATTAGCAAGGGGAAGCTTGATAAATCTGTTTCTCGGATTTACAAAAATTAATGTTGAGTAATGGGGTATATTCCCTGATTAAATTATGTAAAACGGTAAAACTTGTTAAGCGAATGGTTTTTTTTAACATTGGTTCTCAATGCCAATCAAGAATTAATTTTTCAAAATATGACCTTTTCAGGTTTGCTGCTTGTTGGTTCTTAATGCCAATCAAGAATTAATTTTTCAAATTATGGCCTTTTCAGGTTTGCTGCTTGTTGGTTCTTAATGCCAATCAAGAATTAATTTTTCAAAATATGACCTTTTCAGGTTTGCTGCTTGTTGGTTCTTAATGCCAATCAAGAATTAATTTTTCAAATTATGGCCTTTTCAGGTTTGCTGCCTTTGCCAATCAAGAATTAATTTTTCAAAATATGACCTTTTCAGTTTGCTTTGCTGCTTGTTGGTTCTTAATGCCAATCAAGAATTAATTTTTCAAAATATGGCCTTTTTTGCTGCTTTTGGTTTGCTGCTTGTTGGTTCTTAATGCCAATTTTTCAAGAAATTAATTTTTTCAAAATATGAGGTTGCTGCTTGTTGGTTCTTAATGCCAATCAAGAATTAATTTTTCAGGTTTGGTTTGCTGCTGTTGGTTCTTAATGCCAATCAAGAATTAATTTTTCAAAATATGACCTTTTCAGTTTGCTGCTTGTTGGTTCTTAATGCCAATCAAGAATTAATTTTTCAAAATATGCCAATCAAGCCTTTTATGGCCTTTTCAGGTTTCAAGAATTAATTTTCAAAATATGCTTTGCAGGTTGGTTCTTAATGCCAATCAAGAATTAATTTTTCAAAATATGGCCTTTTCAGGTTTGCTGCTTGTTGGTTCTTAATGCCAATCAAGAATTAATTTTTCAAAATATGGCCTTTGCAGGTTTGCTGCTTGTTGGTTCTTAATGCCAATCAAGAATTAATTTTTCAAAATATGGCCTTTGCAGGTTTGCTGCTTGTTGGTTCTTAATGCCAATCAAGAATTAATTTTTCAAAATATGCAGGTTTGCTGCTTAACAATTGGTTCTTAATGCCAATGCCAATTAATTTTTCAAAATATGAATTTCTTAATGCCAATCAAGAATTAATTTTTCAAAATATGGCCTTTGCAGGTTTGCTGCTTGTTTGGTTCTAATGCCAATCAAAATTAATTTTCAAAATATGGCAAAATGCCAATCAAGAATTAATTTTTCAAAATATGCCTTTGCAGGTTTGCTGCTTGTTGGTTCTTAATGCCAATCAAGAATTAATTTTTCAAAATATGCTGCTTGTTGGTTCTTAATGCCAATCAAGAATTAATTTTTCAAAATATGGCCTTTGCAGGTTTGCTTTTGGTTCAGGTTTGCTGCTTTGCTGTTGGTTCTTAATGCCAATCAAGAATTAATTTTTCAAAATATGGCCTTTGCAGGTTTGCTGCTTGTTGGTTCTTAATGCCAATCAAGAATTAATTTTTCAAAATATGGCCTTTTCAGGTTTGCTGCTTGTTGGTTCTTAATGCCAATCAAGAATTAATTTTTCAAAATATGGCCTTTGCAGGTTTGCCTTTGCAATCAAGGTTTGGTTGCTGCTTGTTGGTTCTTAATGCCAATCAAGAATTAATTTTTCAAAATATGGCCTTTTGCAGGTTTGCTGCTTGTTGGTTCTTAATGCCAATCAAGAATTAATTTTTCAAAATATGACCTTTGCAGGTTTGCTGCTTGTTAATGGTTAATTTTTCAAAATATGGCCTTTGCAGGTTTGCTGCTTGTTGGTTCTTAATGCCAATCAAGAATTAATTTTTCAAAATATGGCCTTTGCAGGTTTGCTGCTTGTTGGTTCTTAATGCCAATCAAGAATTAATTTTTCAAAATATGGCCTTTGCAGGTTTGCTGCTTGTTGGTTCTTAATCAAGAATTAATTTTTCAAAATATGGCCTTTTTGCTGGTTTGCTGCCTTTGTTGGTTCTTAATGCAATCAAGAATTAATTTTTCAAATATTTTGCAGGTTTGCTGCTTGTTGGTTCTTAATGCCAATCAAGAATTAATTTTTCAAAATATGGCCTTTGCAGGTTTTTCAAAATATGGCTGCTTGTTGGTTCTTAATCAAGTCAAGAATTAATTTTTCAAAATATGGCCTTTGCAGGTTTGCTGCTTGTGGCCTTTGCAGGTTTGCTGCTTGTTGGTTCTAATGCCAATCAAGAATTAATTCAAGAATTAATTTTTCAAAATATGGCCTTTGCAGGTTTGCTGCTTGTGGGTTCTTAATGCCAATCAAGAATTAATTTTTCAAAATATGGTTTGCAGGTTTGCTGCTTGTTGGTTCTTAATGCCAATCAAGAATTAAAATTTTCAAAATATGACCTTTGCAGGTTTGCTGCTTGTTGGTTCTTAATGCCAATCAAGAATTAATTTTTTCAAAATATGGCCTTTGCAGGTTTGCTGCTTGTTGGTTCTTAATGCCAATCAGAATTAATTTTTCAAAATATGGTCTTTGCAGGTTTGCTGCTTGTTGGTTCAAAATATAATTTTTCAGGCAAAATATGGCCTTTGCAGGTTTGTTGCTTGGGTTCAATCAAGAATTAATTTTTCAAAATATGGCCTTTGCAGGTTTGCTGCTTGTTGCAAAATATGACCTTTGTTTGGTTCTAATAATTTTTTCAATCAAGAATTAATTTTTCAAAATATGGCAAATGCCAATCAAGAATTAATTTTTCAAAATATGGCCTTTGCAGGTTTGCTGCTTGTTGGTTCTTAATGCCAATCAAGAATTAATTTTTTATGGCAAAATATGGCCTTTGCAGGTTTGCTGCTTGTTGGTTCTTAATGCCAATCAAGAATTAATTTTTCAAAATATGGCCTTTTTGCAGGGTTCTTAATGCCAATCAAGAATTAATTTTTCAAAATATGGCCTTTGCAGGTTTGGTTTGTTGGTTCTTAATGCCAATCAAGAATTAATTTTTCAAAATATATCCTTTGCAGGTTTGCTGCTTGTTGGTTCTCTTAATGCCAAATCAAGAATTAATTTTTCAAAAATATGGCCTTTTCAGGTTTGTGTTTGTTCTTAATGCCAATCAAGAATTAATTTTCAAAATATGGCCTTTTTTGCAGGGTTTGCTGCTTGTTGGTTCTTAATGCCAATCAAGAATTAATTTTTCAAAAGGTTTGCTGCTTGTTGGTTCTTAATGCCAATCAAGAATTAATTTTTCAAAATATGGCCTTTTCAGGTTTGGCTTTTGCTTAATGCCAATTTAATTTTTCAAAATATGGCCTTGTTGGTTCTTAATGCCAATCAAGAATTAATTTTTCAAATATGGCAAAATATGACCTTTGCTTTGCAGGTTTGCAGGTTTGTTAATTTTTTTCAAAATATGGCCTTTGCTTGTTAATGCCAATCAAGAATTAATTTTTCAAATATGGCCTTTTTTGCTGCTTGTTGGTTCTTAATGCCAATCAAGAATTAATTTTTCAAAATATGGCCTTTGCAGGTTTGCTTGCTTGTTGGTTCTTAATGCCAATCAAGAATTAATTTTTCAAAATATGGCCTTTTGCAGGTTTGCTTTTTCAAAATTGGCCTTTTCCAGGTTTGCTGGGTTCTGCTAATGCCAATCAAGAATTAATTTTTCAAAATATGGCCTTTTCAGGTTTGCTGCTTAATGCCAATCAAATTAATTAATTTGCTGCTTGTGAAAAATCAAAATTAATTTTTTCGCCAAGGTTTGCTGCTTGTTGGTTCTTAATGATCAATTAATTTTCAAAATATGGCCTTTTCAGGTTTGCTGCTTGTTAGTTCTTAATGCCAATAATTAATTTCAAAATATGGCCTTCTCAGGTTTGCTGCTTGTTTTCTTAATGCCAATCAAGAATTAATTTTTCAAAATATGTTGGTTTGTTGCTTGTTGTTTCTTAATGCCAATCAATTAAAATTTTTCAAAAATCATTAATTTTTCAAATATGGCCTTTGCAGGTTTGCTGCTTGTTGGTTCCTTTCAATGCCAATCAAGAATTAATTTTTCAAAATATGGCCTTTGCAGGTTTGCTGCTTGTTGGTTCTTAATGCCAATCAAGAATTAATTTTTCAAAATATGGCCTTTGCAGGTTTGCTGCTTGTTGGTTCTTAATGCCAATCAAGAATTAATTTTTCAAAATATGGCAAAATATGGCCTTCTCAGGTTTGCTGCTTGTTGGTTCTTAATGCCAATCAAGAATTAATTTTTCAAAATATAATTTGCTGCTTGTTGGTTCAATAAGAATTAATTTTTCAAAATATGGCCTTTGCAGGTTTGCTGCTTGTTGGTTCTTAATGCCAATCAAGGTTCTTAATGCCAATCAAGAATTAATTTTTCAAAATATGGCCTTTGCAGGTTTGCTGTTGTTGGTTCTTAATGCCAATCAAGAATTAATTTTTTCAAAATATGGCCTTTGCAGGTTTGCCAATCAAATTAATTTTCAAAATATATATCGCTGCTTGTCAAGAATTTTTTTTCAATTTTTTCAGGTTTGCTGTCTTTATGGTTCTTAATGAATTCAAGAATTAATTTTTCAAAATATGACCTTTTCAAAATATGTTTGCTGGTTTGTTGGTTCTTAATGCCAATCAAGAATTAATTTTTCAAAATATGGCCTTTGCAGGTTTGCTTAATGTTGGTTCTTAATGCCAATCAAGAATTAATTTTTCAAAAATATGGCCTTTGCAGGTTTGCTGCTCGTTGGTTCTTAATGCCAATCAAGAATTAATTTTTCAAAATATTGCCTTTGCAGGTTTGCTGCTTATGGGTTCTTAATGCCAATCAAGAATTAATTTTTTCAAAATATGGCCTTTGCAGGTTTGCTGCTTGTTGGTTCTTAATGCCAATCAAGAATTAATTTTTCAAAATATGGCCTTTGCAGGTTTGCTGTTTGTGGGTTCTTAATGCCAATCAAGAATTAATTTTTCAAAATATGGCCTTTGCAGGTTTGCTGCTTGTTGGTTCTTAATGCCAATCAAGAATTAATTTTTCAAAATATGGCCTTTGCAGGTTTGCTGCTTGTGGGTTCTTAATGCCAATCAAGAATTAATTTTTCAAAATATGGCCTTTGCAGGTTTGCTGCTTGTTGGTTCTTAATGCCAATCAAGAATTAATTTTTCAAAATATGGCCTTTGCAGGTTTGCTGCTTGTTGGTTCCTAATGCCAATCAGAATTTCAAAATTAATTTTTCAAAATATGGCCTTTGCAGGTTTGCTGCTTTGTTTGTTCTTAATGCCAATCAAGAATTAATTTTTCAAAATATGGCCTTTGCAGGTTTGCTGCTTGTGGGTTCTTAATGCCAATCAAGAATTAATTTTTCAAAATATGGCCTTTGCAGGTTTGCTGCTTTGTTTGGGTTCTTAATGCCAATCAAGAATTAATTTTTCAAAATATATGGCCTTTGCAGGTTTGCTGCTTGTTGGTTCTTAATGCCAATCAAGAATTAATTTTTCAAAATATGGCCTTTGCAGGTTTGCTGCTTGTTGGTTCCAATGCCAATCAAGAATTAATTTTCAAAATATGGCCTTTGCAGGTTTGTTGCTTGTTGGTTCTAATGCCAATCAAGAATTAATTTTTCAAAATATGGCCTTTGCAGGTTTGTTGCTTGTGGTTCTTAATGCCAATCAAGAATTAATTTTTCAAAATATGGCCTTTGCAGGTTGCTGTTTGTTGCTGCTTGTGGTTCTTAATGCCAATCAAGAATTAATTTTTCAAAATATGGCCTTTGCAGGTTTGTTGCTTGTTTGTTCTAATGCCAATCAAGAATTAATTTTTCAAAATATGGCCTTTGCAGGTTTGCTGCTTGTTGGTTCTTAATGCCAATCAAGAATTAATTTTTCAAAATATGGCCTTTGCAGGTTTGCTGCCTTTGGTTCAATGCCAATCAAGAATTAATTTTTCAAAATATGGCTGCTTGTTGGGTTCTTAATGCCAATCAAGAATTAATTTTCAAAATATGAATTAATTTTTTCAAAATATGGCCTTTGCTGCAGTTCTTAATGCCAATCAAGAATTAATTTTTTCAAAATATGGCCTTCTCAGGTTTGCTGCTTGTTGGTTCTTAATGCCAATCAAGAATTAATTTTTCAAAATATGGTTTTGCAGGTTTGTTGCTTGTTGGTTCTTAATGCCAATCAAGAATTAATTTTTCAAAATATGGCCTTTGCAGGTTTGCTGCTTGTTGCAATGGTTTTTTTCTATGTTTCTTGTTGGTTCTTAATGCCAATCAAGAATTAATTTTTCAAAATATGGCCTTTTCAGGTTTGCTGCTTGTTGGTTCTTAATGCCAATCAAGAATTAATTTTTCAAAATATGGCCTTTTCAGGCATTTTGTTGGTTCAGGTTTGCAAAATGCTTGTTTGGTTCTTAATGCCAATCAAGAATTAATTTTTCAAAATATGGGCTTTGCAGGTTTGCTGCTTGTTGGTTCTTAATGCCAATCAAGAATTAATTTTTCAAAATATGGCCTTTGCAGGTTTGCTGCTTGTTGGTTCTAATGCCAATCAAGAATTAATTTTTCAAAAATATATGCCTTTTCAGGTTTGCTGCTTGTTGGTTCTTAATGCCAATCAAGAATTAATTTTTCAAAATATGGCCTTTTCAGGTTTGCTGCTTGTTGGTTCTTAATGCCAATCAAGAATTAATTTTTCAAAATATGGCCTTTTCAGGTTTGCTGCTTGTTGGTTCTTAATGCCAATCAAGAATTAATTTTTCAAAATATGGCCTTTCAGGTTTGCTGCTTGTTGGTTCTTAATGCCAATCAAGAATTAATTTTTCAAAATATGGCCTTTTGCAGGTTTGCAATGGTTAATTTTTCAAAATATGGCATTTGCAGGTTTGTTGCTTGTTAGTTCTTAATGCCAATCAAGAATTAATTTTTCAAAATATGGCCTTTGCAGGTTTGCTGCTTGCAGGTTCAGGTTTGTTTGTGGGTTCTTAATGCCAATCAAGAATTAATTTTTTCAAAATATGGCCTTTTCAGGTTTGCTGCTTGTTGGTTCTTAATGCCAATCAAGAATTAATTTTTCAAAATATGGCCTTTGCAGGTTTGCTGCTTGCTGCTTGTTGGTTCTTAATGCCAATCAAGAATTAATTTTTCAAAAATATGGCCAGGTTTGCTGCTTGCTTTGATTTTTCAAAATATAGTTGGTTCTTAATGCCAATCAAGAATTAATTTTTCAAAATATGGCCTTTGCAGGTTTGCTGCTTGTTGGTTCTTAATGCCAATCAAGAATTAATTTTTCAAAATATAAAAATATGGCCTTTGTTGCTGTTCTTAATGCCAATCAAGAATTAATTTTTCAAAATATGGCCTTTGCAGGTTTGCTGCTTGTTAATGTTCAAAATTAATGCCAAATCAAGAATTAATTTTTCAAAAGGTTTGCTGCTTGTTGGTTTGCCAATCAAGAATTTTCAAAATATAGCCTGAGTTTGCATAGTTCATTTGCTGCTTGTTGGTTCTTAATGCCAATCAAGAATTAATTTTTCAAAATATGGCCTTTGCAGGTTTGCTGCTTGTTGGTTCTTAATGCCAATCAAGAATTAATTTTTCAAAATATGGCCTTTTGCAGGTTTGCTGCTTTGTTTGGTTCTTAATGCCAATCAAGAATTAATTTTTCAAAATATGGCCTTTTCAGGTTTGCTGTTTGTTGGTTCTTAATGCCAATCAAGAATTAATTTTTCAAAATATGGCCTTTGGGTTCAGGTTTGCTGCTTTGTTGGTTCTTAATGCCAATCAAGAATTAATTTTTCAAAATATGGCCTTTTTTGCAAAATCAAGAATTAATTTTTCAAAATATGGCCTTTTCAGGTTTGCTGCTTGTTGGTTTTAATGCCAATCAAGAATTAATTTTTTCAAAATATGGCCTTTGCAGGTTTGCTGCTTGTTGGTTCTTAATGCCAATCAAGAATTAATTTTTCAAAATATCAAGGTTTGCTGCTTGTTAGTTCTAATGCCAATCAAGAATTAATTTTTTCAAAAATATGGCCTCAGGTTTTGCTGCTGCTTGGCCTTTTGGTTCTTAATGCCAATCAAGAATTAATTTTTCAAAATATGGCCTTTGCAGGTTTGCTGCTTGTTGGTTCTTAATGCCAATCAAGAATTAATTTTTCAAAATATGGCTTAGGTTTGCCTTTGCAGGTTTGCTTGTTGGTTCTTAATGCCAATTTTTTTTTGTTTTCAAAATCATATGGCCTTTGCAGGTTTGCTGCTTGTTGGTTCTTAATGCCAATCAAGAATTAATTTTTCAAAATATGACTTAATGCCAATTTGCAGGTTTGCTGCTTGTTGGTTCTTAATGCCAATCAAGAATTAATTTTTCAAAATATGGCATTTGCAGGTTTGCTGCTTGTTAGTTCTTAATGCCAATCAAGAATTAATTTTTCAAAATATGGCCTTTTCAGGTTTGCTGCTTGTTGGTTCTTAGGTTTTTTCAAAAATATGCCTTTTCAGGTTTGCTGCTTGTTGGTTCTTAATGCCAATCAAGAATTAATTTTTCAAAATATGGCCTTTGCAGGTTTGCTGCTTGTTGGTTCTTAAATCAAATTAATTTTTTTCAATCAAGAATTAATTTTTCAAAATATGGCCTTTTCAGGTTTGCTGCTTGTTGGTTCTTAATGCCAATCAAGAATTAATTTTTCAAATATGGCCTTTTCAGGTTTGCTGCTTGTTGGTCAAGAATTAATTTTTCTTAATTTATGCCAATCAATCAATTAATTTTTCAAAATATGGCCTTTTCAGGTTTGCTGCTTGTTGGTTCTTAATGCCAATCAAGAATTAATTTTTCAAAATATGGCCTTTTCATTTGCCAAAGAATCATGGCCTTTTCAGGTTTTGCTGCTTGTTGGTTCTTAATGCCAATCAAGAATTAATTTTTCAAAATATGGCCTTTGCAGGTTTGCTGCTTTGTTGGTTCTTAATGCCAATCAAGAATTAATTTTTCAAAATATGGCCTTTTCAGGTTTGCTGCTTTGTTGGTTCTTAATTTGCCAATCAAGAATTAATTTTTCAAAATATGGCCTTTTCAGGTTTGCTTGTTGTTCTTAATGCCAATTGTTGGTTCTTAATGCCAATCAAGAATTAATTTTTCAAAATATGGCCTTTTCAGGTTTGCTGCTTGTTGGTTCTTAATGCCAATCAAGAATTAATTTTTCAAAATATGGCCTTTTCAGGTTTGCTGCTTGTTGGTTCTTAATGCCAATCAAGAATTAATTTTTCAAAATATATCCTTTTCAGGTTTGCTGCTTGTTGGTTCTTAATGCCAATCAAGAATTAATTTTTCAAAATATGGCCTTTTCAGGTTTGCTGCTTGTTGGTTCTTAATGCCAATCAAGAATTAATTTTTTCAAAATATGGCCTTTTCAGGTTTGCTGCTTGTTGGTTCTTAATGCCAATCAAGAATTAATTTTTCAAAATATATCCTTTTCAGGTTTGCTGCTTGTTGGTTCGTAATGCCAATCAAGAATTAACTTTTCAAAATATGACCTTTTCAGGTTTGCTGCTTGTGTCCAGAGGCCATGCCCTTCAAAAAATTCATCTTCAAGTTGTTCTAGCAACACCTTAGACGGTTCCATTGGTTTTCAAAGACTGCAGATGTAACTGATGGATAAAAAAAGTAAGTTTTGTAAACAGTTTTAAATACTAATAGTATATTAATGTATTAAGTTAGTTTCCCTAACCTCTTCTGTGGTGTTGGGTCGCTTTAGAACATGATTCCACTTGGTTTGAAGCTAATACTTTCTAAAATTTAGTAATTCAGCTTTTCTAGAATTTAACGGTAACCTTCATATGGTACGGTAGTAAAACCATTATTTTATTTCCCACTGTAAAGTTAAATTAAGTTTCGAAGTTCATCCAATTTGTGAAATTAGACAGTCAGTTAAATGAAATAATGAAGCATATGAAAAATGACAAAGGTAAACGGTGCAGCGGTTACATTGTTTCGGAAAGAACCTTGTCCTATCAGTGGTTTTTGAAAGCTTGGTAATTATCAGGGGTAGGGGACATTCTGATAAAAAGTGATGGGTATCTTGTCTGATAAAAAGTGATGGGTATCTCGTGATGTCTTTTCATGTTGGTAGAGATTTTAAATTCCTAGTACCTAATTAGGGGGCATTTGTTAACTTTGTGCAATTGAAAGTGGAGTCAGTTTACAATGGAATATGGAGTTTAGGCCAAAGGCCAAGCACTGAGACCTATGAGATCATTCAGCGCTGGAAAGGAAGTTGACAGTAAGAGGTTTGAAAGATGTAACAGAAGGGTAACCTCGCAGTTGCACTGTGAAGTAATCGTTAGGAGAGGGTGGATAGCAAGAATGAAAGGGGTTGCAGCTAGGGGCCGAAGGGGCGATGCAAAAAAACCTTAAGTAATGCCTACAGTGCACCTCAAGGGGTGCCCTAATCTCCTACGGGGGCCAGTTTACAAGTTTAGGGCGTATGAGCTTGAAGGCAAGAATTTAGTCACACTGACCGCTACAACGGTGGCGTAAACTTCGGTTTCATTTCAGATACTGGATGATTTACTAAACTATAGGGACATCAATATGTAGAAAGACTAGGAAATTAACTCCTGTTATAAAATTAGGGTTAAAATTAGGGGGAGTTAAAATTAGGGGGAAGAGTTAAAATTAGGTGGGGAGTTAAAACACTTTTAATTTTAACTCTCCCCCTAAAATTAGAAGTTAATTTTTAACTCTCCCTTAATTTTTACTCTCTCCCATTAATTTTTTAACTCCCCTTAACTTTTTAACTCTCCCCCCTTAACTTTTTAACTCTCCCCTTAACTTTTTAACTCTCTCCCCTTAACTTTTTAACTCTCTCCCCTTAACTTTTTAACTCTCTCCCCTTAACTTTTTAACTCTCCCCTTAACTTTTTATCTAAAGAGAATTTTTAAGGATAGAGAGTTGCGTAGTATCTCCAGCTTCGACGAATTAAACTATTGCTCTGTTAAGTGGAGCGAACAAAAATGGTACTCTTGACTTTTTAGAATGCGTTGCTTGGATTTATCTTTTTTTAATAATTTTTGGTTAGCCAAGGAAGATCAATTCTATTGAGTCAGAATAATCAATGTCCCCTAGAAATGACTAACCTTAATACTAAGGCTCTGGAAGCGTACTTGAAGTGAAGGTAAATAAAGTACTTAATTGCAATGGGGCCCTTAAACCAAAATCGTGAACATCAAAATCAGGCTTAAGAGATAATTGGCGTATTCTTAGACGCTAAAATCAAAGTGCAGATAACCAAAGTTAGGGTAACTGTAAATGTCGAAATTTGGCACTGGCGTATTTTAAGACTTCGTATAAAGCTTTTTGTTACTGCAGGCTGGAACACACTCTCTCTCTCTCTCTCTCTCTCTCTCTCTCTCTCTCTTTTAATTTCTCTTTTTTTATGATATCGCAACTTAGTTTCTACGAGAATTGAATTAAGCATATTTGCACGAAAGAGACGTGTACTAAGTTTCACCAAGGACGGCAGATGTATTGCAGGTGAGAATTAGGTACTCTCCGATAGTTTTTATGTACTTTAGTAACTATCGATTTTTTCTGTGTAATCCTCTCTAAGCATGTTTTTTAATGACGTTGAATGCCGTATGTACTTTATACTAGAGAGTTCACGTACGATATGCGGAATCATTTGAAAGACTCCCAAATGCCCCGCCGTCCAATGAACTCTTGGAAGCTTACTTCCGTGTGAATAGGGTCCATCTTCTGAATCTCCTGGTAACCATGCCTCAGTCACCTTATTTGTCAGGGTATGCCTCTTATTTATCCTCCTAAGAAAATGAAAAATTGGAAAGGCTTGGTGACGTATTAACTTTTTCAGTAAGGTGTTAAAATAGGTCATTATTTAAAGGCCTGTGAAGGGTGCTTTGCATATTCCTGTCATTGCTCTGGTCGATCATGCTGATGCATTTATGTAACGCCTTATAGCAGATTTGTATTTCACGGCTTAACTGCTGACAATGTCTTACTTGAAAGTGCTTGTTCAACTGACAGTCTTGTAGGTGCTTGTTCAACTGACAATGTCTTACTTGTAAGTGCTTGTTCAACTGACAATGTCTTACTTGTGCTTGTTCAACTGACGATATCTTACTTGTAAGTGCTTGTTCAACTGACGATATCTTACTTGTAAGTGCTTGTTCAGTTGACGATGTCTTGCTTGTAAGTGCTTGTTCAGTTGACGATGTCTTACTTGTAAGTGCTTGTTCAGTTGACGATGTCTTACTTGTAAGTGCTTGTTCAGTTGACGATGTCTTACTTGTAAGTGCTTGTTCAGTTGACGATGTCTTGCTTGTAAGTGCTTGTTCAGTTGACGATGTCTTGTTAGTAAGTGCTTGTTCCATGCATTGCACTGAAGCAAATTGTGTAAGCAAACCAAAGGGAAAAAAGGTAAAATCAGAAGAGATGGCAGTATATTCATAGGGTTTGATCAGGGTGAAGTGTGGTTTATTCATTATTAGGGATGTAGATTTTAATATATCCATAAAGCATACCGATAATACTTAAGGAAGCGAAGGCCAAATAATATAAGGCATATTTTCGATACAAACTTGATTAATGTTGAAATAGTTATCTTATTGCTATGGTAACTGCTGAAGTTTTAAAAGTAGAATAATACTTCACTGTCACTTCATTTTCACTGACTTACTATTGACTACCATTATAATCATTACTCAACCTGCCACCTAAGAGGGACGAAATACAGAAGCAAATAAAGAAATATGTAAGAAATAAAGAAAAGGCAAAATAAAAATTTTGAGCTTTAACCCTTCCTTCGAAAATACTTGTAGATTTTTTCTGCATTCAAGAAATTGTCCCTCGTAAAAATGTTTTAAAGGGTTTAACTATCCCCTTACTATGTCTCCTGATGAAAGCACTTAGTTCCATCTTTATATACAAGAAATGCTCATGCGTTGTGCTGGAGTCATTAACCGTAATTTTATAACATACTACACGCATTGGAGTTTTCTTGTCCTGTTTTTCCTAATTATTAATTTCCATCCTTAAAAGAGAAATATTACAGCTCCCTTCTCTTGTTTAACTATAAGGTTATGCCACCAGGAAACACTCAATTACACTTGTGTTAAGCTTGTCTTCAGCTGTGGGCTGTTAAATTTTAATTTGCAGTTGAAAAAAAGTACTGCACCTAATTTTTGCCCGGCAATTAACTTATTCAAATTCCACGTTGTAGTTTTTACTCTTTTTGAAGAATAACCTAAATCTGTCTTTAGTTATGGGAGGGCAGACCTTTCAAAAGTAACAATTTTCTGCAGTTAAAAGTACGAATGAGTGAGACCAAGGCTCTAACAATTGTTCGTTTTCCTTGTTGACAGATTCTTCGCGGGTGACCGGCCATCTGCAGTACAGGGTCAGGAAGACGACTCAATTCACATCTCTTGAAATCTATTGAAAGCTACGATCAACAAGATAGGAGGACTGCGTTGATTTTGTGACCACTGAAAATAGTGTATATTTGCGGTGACTACCATATGATTCAAGACTGATATTTTCTTGTTGGGTAGATGTATAAAGATACGTTGTCACAACAACTTGGGCCGAATATTAGAAGTTTAACCAGTTGCATATCCACCGTAGACATAGGATAGATTTCTGAGTATAGCTATTACAATGTTTAAATATAAAATTAAATTTTGAAGCTTGGAAGTTTATACTGGTCGCTGTAACTACGAAATGCAAGGACTATTATTGATGGTTAAGGCTTCCTGAGGCAATCACGCGATAAATAACGTCATTCAAATTATCAAAATCTGGTTTTGAAAATTTCTCACTATTTTTTACTCATTAATTTTGTGCCGCAGCGTCTGGAGATTATTTAAAGAAATTTTTGTGAGTGAGCAGTTAGTTCAACACTGTAATTTTAATTGTCACTTAGATAGTTCGGTGTGTAAATGAAATTTAGAGATTTAACAATATTTGTTCACTACTTTTGACAAAGTCGTAGAAATTCTCCGACATTTAGTCAATCGATAAGTCATTCAGTCTTAAGTGAGCCTGGGAATTTTTTCCTTTGCTAAAATTTTGTAAATTTACTTTCTTCATGTATTATTTGTTCGGGATTTTAGTTCAGAATTTAATTTCGATAAATGATAAAAAGACGAAAGCAAACTCTGGAAATTTCAACAACGTACCTTTCTTGTCAGTTTTATATCTGAAAAAGTTAAAGAATAACTCTTGAAAAAAATGTTCTTGTTTGACGTTTTGCACCTGACGGTGTGAATCGATTCGAAAACATTCAGAAATGGTATTTAGTATTACATTGCTGGTGGTTGTGGTTATTACTATGATTTTGTCCACTAAGTTAAAAATGTCTTTTTTTCGGACAACATGGAGTATAGTAACTATATATGAACCTTTTGTAGTAAGGTGCTGCGAATGTCTGAGAGCATATTGAAAATATAACTCTGTACTTTGTCACATTAACTGTGTACTTTGTTCATGACTGCAAAAATTGTAGAGTTTGAGTTAGGAAAACACACACACACACACACACACACACACACACACACACACACACACACACACACACACACACACACAGTACATATAACAAATAATCCCCATACAGATAGATGCCAGTTTAGTACAAATTGCAAGTAGCTGTTAGGTTCATAATTATGGTAAGAAAAAATGAACTGAGTTTATTATTGCATGGCTGAAGCAAGTGTGTTGACGGATCTTTATTCTGTTGCACCAAGGAGAAGTGTTTAGGGGGGATGTTGAATATTTGAGACAACTTTGATAAAGGAATCCTGAAATGTGAAAATGTTAGGAAGGGCAGTTACTTGATTATGCCCCGTTAGGGGGTAGCGCCATCAGTGCGCCTCATGCGGTGCACTGTAGGCATTACTTATGGTTCTCTGCAGTGTCTCTTCGGCCCTACTTGCAACCTTTCATTCTTTTGCTGTACCTCCTTTCGTATTCTTCAAGCTTTCCACCTCTCCTAACACTTGATTCATAGTGTGACTGCGAGGTTTTCCTCCTGTTAAACCTTTAATACCTTTTTACTGTCAATTTACGATTTAGTGCTGAATGACCTCAAAGGCACCAGCGCTTGTCCTTTGCACTAAATCCTATATTCTGTTCTGTTACATGTATAGGAGTAGGAAATAAGAATTGCTAATATAGACGGTATGGCCCATAAGGCTAAGTATTTAGTGTCTGATGAGAATGTCTTGTGTGTGTGTGCCAAAGAGAGGAATAATTTCATATCTTTGCTTCTCAATCACCAACTGATTTCTATTCTAACTACCCTGGAAAAAAGGCCACCAGCGTCACTAACAACACATCAACTGCAAGCATAACTACTACCACTGACAGTAACCTCGCAGGTAACACGACCATAACTACCAAAACTGTCATTACCGTCATAGCCAAAACAAGCACAACCCATTAACCTCGCAGACAGCACAGTCAAACTGCCATTAACAATACAGGCTACACATTCACAAGTCATTAACGTCACAGGCAACACAGACACAAGCACAACTGTCATTAACACAGTATTCTAACACTTGAGACACCAGTCACTTCAACGTTTACATGGCATTATACTGTATTTTGACAGTTTTGAAAATACTTTTTCAGTTGTAAGAAAATTTAAATGGCATTGTAAAACCATATATAATGTTAAAATGTTGGCATTGTAAATATATAATGTTACTAAATATAATAATGTTACTATGCAATAAAATACCATTGTGGTTTTCCACCCTCACATTGCTGGCAAAAGGGGATGGTGTGTTTTTGGATGTTCCAAAGGTGAATTCGACACTTTTTTTTTTTTAAGGGTATTGTTTAAGAGAAATTATTAAAGTACTTGACATTTTTTATTTTTGCTTGATATGGTCGCTTTTGCAACTTCAATAAAACTCTTGAAATTGAGTAGAAAGTGAGTCTTGATCACACTTTATGGAAAGTGCCAATCAGTGGCGTCACGCGGAAATGGACAAATTTGGTAATCGCGATAAAAAATCTCTGCTCTACCTTTTCTCTGCTTCAATAAACCTAATTATTTAAATCTTGATTTCTTTCTTCTTGACACGCTTCAAATCCATAGCACGGCTTTCTCTCTCTCTCTCTCTCTCTCTCTCTCTCTCTCTCTCTCTCTCTCTCTCTCTCTCTCTCTCTCTCTCTCTCTCTTCTCTCTCTCCTCTCTCTCTCTGCTCTTCTCTCTCTGCTCCTTCTCTCTCTCTCTCTCTGTCGCTCTCTCTCTCTCTCTCTCTCTCTCTCTCTCTCCTCTCTCTCTCTGCTCGCTTCTCTCTCTCTCTCTCTGCTCGCTTCTCTCTCTCTCTCTCTGCTCGCTTCTCTCTCCTCTCTCTCTCTCCCCTCTCTCTCTCTCTGCTCTTTCTCTCTCTCTCTCTCTGCTCTCTCTCTCTCTCTGCTCTCTCTCTCTCTGCTCTCTCTCTCTCTCTCTCTCTCTCTCTCTCTCTCTGCTCCTCTTCTCTCTCTGCTCCTTCTCTCTCTCTCTCTCTCTCTCTCTCTCTCTCTCTCTCTCTCTCTCTCTCTCTTCTCTCTCTCTCTCTCTCTCTCTCTGCTCTTCTCTCTCTCTCTCTTCTCTCTCTCTCTCCTCTCTCTCTCTCCTTCTCTCTCTCTCTCTCTTCTCTCTCTCTCTCGCTTCTCTCTCTCTCTCTCTCTCTCTCTCTCTCTCTCTCTCTCTCTCTCTCTCTCTCTCTCTCTCTCTCTCTCTCTCTCTGCTCGCTTCTCTCTCTCTCTCTCTCTCTCTCTCTCTCTCTCTCTCTCTCTGCTCGCTTCTCTCTCTCTCTCTCTCTCTCTCTCTCTCTCTCTCGCTTCTCTCTCTCTCTCTCTCTCTCTCTCTCTCTCTCTCTCTCTCTCTCTCTCTCTCTCTCTCTCTCTCTCTCTCTCTCTCTCTCTCTCTCTCTCTCTTCTCTCTTCTCTCTCTCAAACTTCTCTTTCTCTCTCTGCTCCTCTCTTCTCTCTCTCTGACTATCTCTCTCTCTCTCTCTGCTGACTCTCTCTCTCTCTCTCAGGAGGATCTCTCTCTCTCTCTCTCTGCTTATTTTAACTGCTCTTCTCTCTCTCTGTCTTCTCTCTTTTTCTGCTCTTTTTCTCTCTCTTTGGACTCCTTCCTCTCTTTAGATTTTTATCAAACTTTTTTTGTTTTTGAGTAAATTCTGACTATTCGTGACTATGTCAGGAGGATACCATGAACGTCATTTTTGAAATTTTAACAGTTTGGACTGCCACCTTAAATTTTTTAAAACTGATTTAGAGTAAACTAGTCATATCCATGAACGTCATTTTTGAAATTTTAACTTCGTTAAAGCTATGTACCAGGAGGAATAACCTGCTTGATTGCCGATTTTTGTTGGAGGAGTGGCCTAATACTTTACGTGTATCCAAATTTGCACGGTCTCTAACTACAGTTGAAATTTTTTTACTTTTTCAAGCCGTTTTTTGATAACTGCAAAGTTTGATACTGACCGCTTATTCCTTAAGACATATATATAACCAAAGAATATTGCACCATTTGTGAATCCCAAAAACACACCGAAAATACCCTACTACTGAAAGTTTTGAAATTGCTCCTGATAATCGAATAAAGATTTTTGCCTTAATTCCAACGTAATATAGCTGTTAACCCGCCAAAGTACCCAACTGTCTTGTTCTTCAAGCAGTGGTCTCTCTCTCTCTCTCTCTCTCTCTCTCTCTCTCTCTCTCTCTCTCTCTCTCTCTCTCTCTCTCTCTCTCTCTCTCTCTCTCTCAAATTCAGCCGAAAACTTGTCTACTGTAGTAGCGGAATGTGGTAATCCAGTCACTACGTTAGTTCTTCCATAAACTTGAAATTCCTAGTAAACTCTCTAAAATTATCTACTACATTTTGCTGTTAGTATACTTGCGTGCATTTGTTTCCTTTAACTAGCTTTTTCCATGGAAAGACATCGCATTAAGAAAGATGCGTTGCACAAGCATATATGGAGTAACCGTGTGCATCTCAGTGGTTGGCTTTATGCCTAAATCACGTATTCCATTCCACAAGCATATGTTCGATTACCTATATAAATACACTTCTCAACTCCCCTTAACTTCATCGGAAATATTTGTATTGCATTTTTTTAGTCAACGAATTTCTGTATAAAAAATATGCGTAACTTGTTTCCCGTACCAGCAAGTAGTTTTTATGTAATCTGTTTGTCAGTACTACAGTTGCTCGAATCTCTTAAAATGCTTCTCCCTTTTCTTTATTACTTAATACCTCCTTTTACTTATCCTGAACCATTTTGAAAACCATTGCATGGGAATGTCTTGGACCTTGTGAATTTCGTTTTATTCTTGAATGGCAAATTTGAGTCGCAAACTACAATTGAGTTTTCCCGTTCAATGCAATTGTTCGGTGCTTTCTTGACAGGTTATGGTTTCTTTACAGCTCCCGCGAATGATAAAATTTTTTGTCCACAATTCTCGTGAAATATATTGTCCAATTACAGTTAAAGCCAGTTACCGAGCCATTAACTACTATATTGTGAGCTCACTTTAGTACGAGCCGTGGAGATAGTTCTTGAATATTCATGTTTGATTTAGTTTACGTCAAGTTATTAGTGAACTTTTTTTTCCAGAGTTTAATTATTTTGTAAACCGACATGAAAAATTACATGATCTTTTCAAGCGTTCAGTTTTGACCAAGACTCGGCAGTTACCAAAGAAATTATTAGAATTCCTTGAATGTCATTTCATTTCTAGTTTTGAGTAACTTTCTCATATCTAAATGATTTGGGACACTTTAAACAGTGCTTTCAAACAGGGACCCTTAATTAAATTATCAGGAGCAATTTATCAGGACTTCAGTTTATCAAAAGCATTAATTTTGCACACTGTACCTCCTGTGCATTGGTGATGTGGAAAACCACTTTTGAGTATGCCACCAATTAGACCTAAAAATGTTTAGTTTTTGAGACTGCTGCTCTTATACTAGGAGTAAGCTGGATTTCAAGTTTATAATCAATATGGTAATATACACTGCATTGTCCTCTGATCTCTTAACAACCCTTATTTCCTAATCTTAGGACACTTTCGACGGTAGACTTTAAAACTCAAAAGAAAACGAAGTAGTTCTTGGTCTGGGATGGCTTTCTGACCTGCGTCTCAAATCATTGGGAAATAAAAGGTGTTAAGAGTTCTGAGACATTGCGGTGCATTTCACTGTACACGTGCTTCAAGTATACAAAAGCATTTACTATCGGGTCTCGAACATAAGCGACAACTAAAACCATTACTGTAAGTACGTACCCAACGTGATAGTAACTGATTGCAAGAGTTAATCACAAATCTAGATTATTTGCTTAAACTCCGTTCCAGGTGGCTGAAAATATCCATAGAAATAATGTATGGGATTTGTGGCAACCTCTACAAGTATAAATGAGAAACTGTCAATATAACCAGACTTTTTTCAGTAATGTTTAGATGTTTTGTGAAAATGTTGTAATTGTTACGTCAGATGTATCGAGCTACAATGATGCAAATTTTTTTCATTGTAAATTGCTGTAGACAAAGAAAAATATTTCAAATTGCTGTAGACAAAGAAAAATATTTCAAATTGCTGTAGACAAAAATATTTCAAATTGCTGTAGACAAAAATATTTCAAATTGCTGTAGACAAAGAAAAATTTCATAAATTGCTGTAGACAAAGAAAAATTTCATAAATTGCTACAAGTATGAGAAACTGTCAATATAACCAGAATTTTAGATGTTTTGTGAAAATGTAATTGTCACGTCAGATGTATCGAGCTACAATGATGCAAATTTTTTTCATAAATTGCTGTAAACAAAGAAAAATATTTCAAATTGCTGTAAAAGAAAAATTTCATAAATTGCTGTAGACAAAGAAAAATTTCATAAATTGCTGTAGACAAAGAAAAATTTCATTATAAACTGCTGTAGACAAAGAGAATAAAAAAAACTCAGGTGATTAAAACAATACTTTTATTTTCCCAAAGAACAAAAGTTTTTTAAAAGCATACATTTCTTAAAGAATTACAAAAGATTTTCACGTGCCCCTCCCCAAAAACCGGGGCTGGCAGTGAGGACTGAGTTGGTTGGTGCCAGTGTGCCCTCCCTTCTGTCCAGCTACAGAAACCAGTAATATGGGCATGAAGAACCCCAGAGCAACACCTGTAATAAGTGTGGAGTTATACTGCTGTTCTCCAAATGTAGACAAGTCAAGCAGTGTCTGGTACCTTCGAGTACTGAGTTGCCAGAGGTACTTCTCACTTGGACAACGTTGTCTGTGAATCTGACTCAAACGTACATCTAAGACAGATTGAAAACATAACCTAGAGATGATTATGGCTTTACACTGTGGTGTTGCTGAAAATTCTACATAACTTGTAAATTATTTCATGGAGACATCCTTTGACTCAAAGAAGTTTTAAAATGTCACAAAATCTAAGGTAACCTTGAACTTCTAAGGAAATGATGAAACCAAGTTCTAGATCTAATTTGTAACTTTAAGTCAAAGTTTTACAGTTCTGCTAAGCCGACTAATGTAAAATAGCCCAATGGAATTTTGACCCCTAGTGACTTCACAACTGGAATTAAGCTTTTAAAACCTCGTTAAATAATCAAAGATGATCTTAGTACAGCAGTTTTATAATTCTGACGAAAACCCATAGATTTTAGTGGTAAAACTACCTCCCAATTAATATGAAGACTAATGTAAGATTATCAGTTAAACATTGTTTATAGAACCAGTACTGGGTAATAATACTACAGAAATGAGAAGCAACATTAATATAAGACGTATTGAAGAAGAAGTGCAATTTTGCTCTGCAGCCTAACCCAATAATGCAGTGCATAAACTTGACTCAAACTCTAGTGATTCTGAGTTAGAATCTTTTGAAAGAAAGTATTTGTCATAGATCTTTTCCTGTGCCTTGCAAATAAAAACACTCAAAACAAAATATTCTCTGCCACAAAGATGCCAAATTGTTCAAAATATAAAAATATCATGAATATGGGTATCATTGCCAAGGAAATATTTCTTTGCCTTTATGACAAAGCAGATTGATTATCAAGAATGAATTTCTGTGTTTTTCAGGCAGAAACCTGTTTTTAATTAACCCCTGAACAAGAAGTCCCTAGTGCATGGTAAATAAGAAATAGGATTTGGGGAATACAGTACAGCTTTATGTGGCTTTGGGAATAAATGGCTTGAAATATAACTATATAATTGCATTTTTAAGTGCAGCATAAAATGTTAATAAGAAAACCATTAATTTTCTGACATTTTTAATTTATCTTAATATCCTAAGTAACCACCATAGACAGAAATCCTCATTTCAAACACAATTTATTATACCTAGTTAACGAAAACTTCCTTAAAACTAGTACAACTAAGTGGAAGCACAGCACAAGAAATTTCATGCCTTCGACACTTCTTGTACAGTAATGTATGTGCAAGAGAGGAAGGAAAAGGGGCTGACATCAATATCGCATACTTCTAACAAATGACATCCCTAGCACCAACTCAGCTAAAATAGGGCCATCTTTCTCTACAACGATAAGTTAGCATAGTCAGCATGGGCAAGATTCTGAAACATATATCACTGACACAATGAATACCTTCCATACCACAGAACAGCAGTAAGACAATTCCCTTAGAGGACAACTACTTGACCTTCGATGGACTTGATCTTCATCCACCTATTAGCTGTCCAGCTATTTCCTGCATACTCTGTAGACAAAACTAAAAATTGCTAATAGCCTTTGTACTAACAGCTGTCTTTTCTCAGTGTTCATTTTCTGTCAAATAGTAAAAAGGATACAGTATCCTTTAATCCTAAAGCAAAGTACAATTCCAATGAAGTCCATACAAACCCCAGTTACGTCAGTTGAAAATGACTTGATTCCTGTAGCAAGACTTTATATCAAACTAACATTCCAATCAAATCTTTGCCTAACCATGTCATATAAACTCAGTTCCTCTAACAAGTATGAACTATATGCTATAAGTAAAACAATGGACATGAGAGACCAGCCTAAATTTTCTTGCTATCATCAAGCTTTAACAGACTTACAATCAGAACACTATCAACACCAACCAGTGCAACCAAAAAGTAAGCTCAGAAAACAATGCAATGCAAAAGATAGTCTCATGAAAACTGAATTAGTAACAAGCAATGAGTATGCCAAATTCTAAAATCCAGATTCCAATATACTCTTATATCATCCAAACCAGTATTATTCAGAATTCATACAGAACACTTAAAGCCAAGTCATCTATTACCAATGACCATGCATGTAACAAGTACATCAAAACCTACAGTTCATCCTTAGCCATGAAAAATTTTGTATCATTTACAAAGTCATCCATAAATCAGGTACATTATCAAATACCATAATTCATCCACATTAAATTCCAATGGTCATCCACAAACCTATTACTATGTCAAAAGGTCATCCAGAAACTAAATACTTTACAGTATACAAGTTAAAGTATCACTGACAAGCCAAGTTCAGTGTACAAAATGAAGGTCAACTTTCTCATATACAGACGGACCAAGAATAAGAGGAACCTGTTACATCAAATATGATTAAAGACATGCAAGATTCCAGGAGAGCTAACAACATTGCTGTGATCTAAAGAACAACTGACAGAAGTTGCGACATTTATAAGTAGCAAAACCAGATCCATGAGCCCAATTTCTAGACTCTTGAAGGTCAGACCCATAGGATTTGTTCTTCAGTGAGAGGAAAAGTTGAATATAAGACTAATATTAAGAATAGGAGAAAGCAATAAGTAAGAATGAGCAGTAAAAATTTAACATAAATGCTTCAGGTACTCAAAGGAATGCTGTAAAGAAGCATTAGTACTGCCCACATGAAATAAAATCGAACCTTTGTAGTGAAAGCTTTCCTTTACGTTGACTAGGAACAAACAGTGCTCAAAAGCACAACAAACTGCAACTTAACAATAAAGAGTTGTTAACTATGGCTCCCTAAATAAAGCTTGATGAAAAATCCACATGCCCTTGGTACTTCTGAAGAATGTGGGAATGTTTGTAAAGACCTCACAGGCCAAATACTATAGCACTAATGAAAGATTAGAATTGTATACAGTACATACTATCAATTAAGAATAAACATCAAAGGAAGTGCTTGCTGGAAAAGAACACATCAGATATACAACATTTAACAATGGTAAGAAATAAGACCATGTCCATTAACTGAACCTTCCAAAGAGTACTAAAAACAATGATTTTTATGCTAGGAATGCAGGCACAAAATAACAGGAAAATAAAAAAGTTAAGTGTAACAGAATCCCATCACCCTGCAAGCCAGATTAAAGGATGTGGGAAACTATGGAGAAGGCACTGATGCTTTCTATATATTTCTGAAGTGAAGAGAACGAATTGATCAAAACAGTGAACGTCTGCTCAACATTCTTCACTCCAGTACAAGGAATGAGTGGCATAAGAAGTGTTAAAGAATGACATATGATCTGAAAGGTAGAGAGCAATAACCTTACATGGGAATACAGAAAGCCTAAGCTGGACAGAAGTCAGATAGAGAGATTTTAAATCAATCAAGTTAATGAATCTCGATTACTGGAAACAGTGAAAGGAGAGATTTCCAGAAACGGGAAAAACACTCATTATGGATTAAGTTCTTTGTCAAGTTAAGAGAATAATAAGTGCATGCTACCACTTAAAATAAGGCAAGCTGATGCAGGAAACAGTGGAAAGCAAAGTTCCACATTAACAAGAAATGGTACAAAGGACCGATAACACCAGTTTACTCTTAAGTTGGTATCTTCAATGTGGATTTTGAAGCCTGTTGAATGCGATGCAGATTTCCATAATCCACGTCAATGGGTTTTTAATGCAAGTGTACAGTATCAAGATTTTAAGAACATAATCACCTACTTCTGAGAAAACTTGGTGTTCTTTGATAAAGGAAAGACAACCCTTCAGATTCAGGAAAAAAACAATCCAGATTGGAAATTTTCTACTAAAGCGTCAAAACAATGCTTAAATGAAACATTCCAAGCATTTACACCAAAACAAGAAGTGTAACCGATCTCTAAACATGAGGCCAAAAGGATCCAGAATGGATTCAGGAATTCTGCCCCATCAAAATTTCCTGACAGGAAGGAAATAAAGTTATAACAGATTCAGTAGTATATCCCAAAAGTGCATGAATCTTCTACAGTGTTTGTTCAAGAAAAGTCAGTTATATAATATATGAGGGCTTTCTAGGATACCAAATTAAGATTAACATCCATGTAGAAATTACAAGATGAACTGGCATAAAACTGATGACCCAACGAAGAAAGAGAGCTTACAACACCAAAAATGCACTGAAAAGGTCCTAAAATGAACTTCAAGGAATGAAAATCTGCAGCAAAAAGAGAAAATAAAAAAAATTAGAGACCAAGTGACACCTAATTCTTGGAAAAAGAATATATCCAACATGACTCAACAGGCCCTGATCTGAAACAGTACAGTACTCATTACATTAATCAATTACTTTACTGCTACAGATCATATGCAGTAACTGTAGCCACAATATTCCATCAAAACAAGTTGTCTTGGTTGGTTGCACAGGGCCCAGAAGTTTACAACAGGCCTCTTACTCATTTAATGCTTAACCATGCTTACAGGGTACCTTTGGGCTGGGGCTTGTGGTGGCATAAAGCCAGTTTAATCTAAATTAATCAAAGAACAAACCAACCAAAAGCAATGAGTATAATTTGGAATCCTTTCCACTATGCTAGGGACAAAATATAGAAATAAATTAAGGGTAATGAAAACTCAGAACACTCTTAACTTCAGAAAGGAAAAAAATATCTTTCATGAATATTTTGATGCTTCCACTGCTGACAGATAAATGAACTGGTGAGGAGTTTCAATATTCATACCCACTGTTAAATATATCTCCACAAATGCAACAGAGTATGACTAATTTTGAAAAATCAAAACTGCCATGAGGGTAAAACTGTAGCAGCATTCTTAGGGTCGTCACCACCAGAGTGACTGTTTCTTTTCCAAACTGAATTCTCCCCCTGATACCTATAATCCCCAAAGGAGTGCAAAACGAGAGTTTGCTAATGACCTGATGTTATCAGCAAAATCAAAGGAAGAAGTTGTAGGTTATACAATTGCAGTACAACTGTTACAGAGATGGAAGAGTGGAATAGAAAATAAAGGACTGTAAATCAATGCAGGCAAAACCAAGCCATTGGAAACTTGAAAGGGAGCAAAGGAGAAATTATAATCGGGAAAGGGGCCAGGCACAGGTGTAGGGATGAGTTTATGCAATGTCTTCAATGTAAAACACAGTGTTGCACGAGATGCTCTGGACTGCAAAATACAGAGTATACAAGTAAGGGATTCTTCATGCCAGAAATAAATAAGTAAAGCAATCAGGGAAGACAGGAAGGAGTAAGGCACATGCTGCAGGAGAACAGGCCTTGGAAGAGGTAAAACATTTCAGTCACTTTGGTGACACTGCACTGTGAAGTACAGTACTAATAATTGCCATTCAGAAATAAGGCATCAAATACTATGGATAAAGTGGAAACAGACTGCTAAAATAATGGAAAAGATCTTCCATTAGTATACAGCAAAAATCTAAGATACACTTTGAAGCTTCTTTTACTCAAGGCTACAGAAGCATAGGCAATTACAAAGAAATTAGATCTCAAAGACTGAGAAAGCAAGGAAGTTGCTGAGATTTGTGGTGTTCACTGGCTGGATTACTGACCAATACCTGAAAGACAGGGAATGTGAGAACAGGGTCCCCAAAGGCTGGAGACTGGATTGAAATGTTGCAGAATGAGACACTAGTGAGGAAGTTGCTAAGAGACATGTTGCCAAAGGCTGGAGAATAGACTGAAATGTCAAAGAATGAAGAAGTTGCTGAGAGACATAGTGCCAAAGGCTAGAGAATAGGCAGAGATCTCAAAACCTAAAAATGGTGCAAAAGTTGCTAAGAGACATGGTTTCCTGAGGTTGAAGAACAGACTGAAACCTCAAAGACAGAGATGGTGAGGAAGACACTGAGAGACGTGGTGCCCAGAGGCTGGAAAATAACCTGAAATCTCAAAAACTGAGATGGTGAGGAAAATGCTGAGAAATCTGACGTCCAGTGGCAGGACAGACTTAACACTTCAAACACTGAGATGGTGAGGAAGATGCTCAGACACAGTGTTCCCCAGCTGGAGAACAGTCTTTGATGGTTTCTGTGTGTAATGAGTAGAAAAGAGAGCAGATATTAAAGTGCTAGAAAACACAGGTATCTGGATGAAACCAGCAGGAATATCTTGAAAATCATGGAGCATGGACCAGGTGAGAATTCTGACAGAAAGTCACAAAACAGCAGACAGTAGAGCAGAAATTTTCCACATCTTAACACTGACTGGGAAAATCATCTGGCATAAGATGTTAATAAGGATAATAATGATTCTTTTAATCCCAGTCTTTTAAGAGATGCGTCTATGCTTCAGAGTTAAACATAACTGCATTTTTCTTCCTTCTGACTCCAGTGAACCCTGAGTATTAGGGATTTGGGTTACCAATTCACTTAGCATACGAATGGAATGAGGCTGCATCTGATGGTTATTAAGATAAAAAGTTCTTATCTCTTTATCTTGCAAAAGTATTCAGTGACTAATACTGAACTCACTAGTTCTTTAGTGAAGATCCAAACAAATCAGAACCGACTTCCATCATCAAATGAAGCAAACTTCAGCAATTCACAAATTAAACTTAAATCTTACACAAGTACTAAAGGTTTTGAAAGACCAAAA
The DNA here is from genome assembly GCF_040412425.1 of Macrobrachium rosenbergii. Taxonomy (NCBI): domain Eukaryota; kingdom Metazoa; phylum Arthropoda; class Malacostraca; order Decapoda; family Palaemonidae; genus Macrobrachium; species Macrobrachium rosenbergii. The sequence goes on along the minus strand of NC_089749.1, from coordinate 51,823,854 downwards.
AATATACAGTATATTCTGTCATTTCTATGACAGACATAGAAATAATACAAGTAGATATGGATATAAACTAATAACTGTAGGAAGTCCCAAAAAGCTATGGAGTCAGGTCATAGGTAAAGACCTAACCCAGATAGGAATTCAGTAGAGTAAATCATTTTCCTGTTCAACCTCATAAAGGGAAAATCTGATGGAAAATGTTAATAATGACAGTGATATCTGTAACCATCTAATCAGAGCTAAAATGTACCCTGAGCATTTACTTCATAACATTAAAAGTCTGACTGTCAAGAGACATAATGTAGTTATTACAGTATGTACTGTACAGTAATTATACCCATGTCATTCTGCTAATGGTCTACTTAAGCAAAGGAGATTAATTAAAAAATAAAAAGCCACAATTATAAAATGTCCGAAAGTAACAGTGAGACTGCTATTATGGTAATTATTTGAACTAGGTGTTCAGTTTATAATCATAGCATAAAAAAGTACTACCATTCTTCAGGACTTGAATGCACAGTACAAAATCCTTTTGTAAAGCTTCCCCAAAAAGTTGGGCATGTGCCAATATGACACTCATTCCTCTCAAGAACTAGAGTACAAACAAAAATAAAATTACAGCACCATAACATACATGATGTGCTTCATTTGAACTGACCACAAATGCCTTTAAGTATACCAAGGTATGATGCAGAAAAGTCTATATAAACAGACATGAAAAGTTCAGTTACAAAAACAATTTTCAACTCCAAAATCTGAGACCACAACACCTGGATGACCAAAGCAACTCATATCTGCATGAAATTTTGTGAGAAAGGATACCTGACCACTTGAAAAGACCCCTCTTACACAGCAACATGTAAATTAATAATAAAAATTTGCAGAATTTTATACCGTGACCACACAACAAATTAGGCTTTTCTGCATTATGTCACGCTTAAATCTGGAATGTTACTTTCAGGAATATACAGCAAAGTTCCATCCAAACAAGTGACACAGGCACCTTAGCTAACAAAACAGTGCGAATCTACATTTCAGGAATCTTCAGCAACCTAAATATAAAGATTGTACTCAAAATGCTTTAATGCCCATATTGTACATGGGGCATGTTTTAACCATAAACTAAAAGTGTCCTTGAGCTAATGACATTCAAATTCACATTTTTCTGCTGTTGCAATGATAAAAAATATATTTCAAGCCAGTTACCACACCCCACAGTAAGCAATACTGTATTCTCAAATTCTACCAACTTATTAAGCATACATGAAATACTTCATTTCTGGATTAATTACAAAACAGATGTTTCCGCATGAAAAACAAGAAAAATCATTCTAATAATCAATCTAATCAGTCATAAAGTATATATTTACTTGAAATGGCTGTTCATATCTAAGATACATTCATATTTTGGAGCATCAGGCATCTTTATAGGACTACATATTCAGCTTTGCAAAGTATTTATACTCTCAAAGCACTCAGAAAGATCTATGAACAAAGGTTTGGTTTTCAAAAGTTCTACTTTCAGAGACACTGGACTTTGCATCTAGATTAAGCACCTCTTTCTGGAAGTTAGTATACAAAAAAGCTGAACTGCTTCTACAGTACATTTCATACAAAAGAGCATTTCAGCTCTATAATATAATTACCCAAATACTATTTTGGCCTTATAAACAGTACTTCATAATAATCTTCAGCAAGTCAGAATAATAGTTAGGGGCACTTTTACAACATCTGTTTACAGGTTCATCATTGGAATTATGAAAATACAGAACCAAAGATCTTTGACTTACAAAGAGGCTTCTAGAATCTTTATCCCAGCTGTTTAGTTCACTAGAATCCAAAATTCTACAGGGCAACTTTATGATTAGTCAGCTTAGTACAACTGTAAACTGACATACTGAGGTTACATTTCAGATGCTGAACTTCTTTCTAATCCTTAAAGGGTTCAAGATAATCTCAGGTTCTATAACATTTTAAATAACCACAAGAGTCAAAGTTTTTCTAAATAAAATACACTCTACTAATATGTAAAACGTTTCTCAGCAACACCACAATGTCAAGTTACAATCGTCCATAGATTAATGTAATCAAAGTGGTCTAGACACGTGTGAATAACATTCACCAGTTGAGGCTGTTCCAGTGACAAGGCACTCCTGGTAACTCAATACTCAGAGGTACCAAATACCACATGACTTATCGACATTAAGGGAACAACAGCAGCACTCCATACCTGTCACAGGAGTTACTCTGTGGTCCTTCATGCTCCATATTATGGCCTCTGGTAACAGGGCAGAAGATTGGACTCACTGACATTCACCAACCCATTTTGTCCTCACTGCCAGCCCCGTTTTGGTGGGGGGGTTTGGGAGGCAAGCTCCTTTATTATATCTTTCCAATTTTGTCTACATGCTACACCTGGAAGAGAACTTTGTTTGAGGGCAGAATACATAACAATGTCACAAGATTACGACATGAATTTCTTTCTGACATAAGTCTGCAGTCATGTTTTAACTGAAAAAAATACCGAATTTCTAAAGTCATTATTTACTAATCTGTAAAACGAACTACCTACAAACTATTTTAATAAGTGACTGTCATTCAATAACGATTTAGTTTAATACTTACGGTATCTTCATACCTGACTTATCAAAAATAAATTTACCTATGTCCTATTTTTTGATACCCAATTATCACTCACCTAGCTCCCCCTTGTTGCATTACAAACTACCTTTACAGTGCAAAGTACTGTTTAAAAAAAAAAAAAAAAAAAACCTGTGTACATGTTGAGACTGTTAGAGAGTCACCCCATGTGAAGCTTTAATGACCATTCAAAACCATCAACAACACCCTTCTGAAACCTCATCTATGACAATTCCTCCAAAGAATATAAAACAAACTTAGTACTCAAAACTGTAAATTCGTTCTGAATCCGATGCAAAAAAAAAAAAAAACTTATTTACCAAATACAGTAGTTCTTTTTTACCTACTTTAATTCTAATATCCACAAAATAAGAGTTCACCAAAATTTCTTTTATGCAGTTACTGTATTATCTTCATCTAAAAAATATAAGCAAAAAAACTACTATAGTTAAACAAATTTCCTGCCAAAAATATTAATTCTGATTCTCTAATATTTCTCTTTGTCCACTCTAAAAAATCAATTCTCATTCTCTAATATTTCACTTTGTCCATTCTACACTAAACAAATGTGAGCAATTTTCAAACAACAAAAACAATAACAGTATTTCTGTACCTAAATTCATACACAAATCAAAACTAGAATGAAAATGATTCTCCCTTGACCTTTGGTGAGAAGACAAAGAAACAACAGCAACAGAGATATACAGACTTCAGCCACAAAGATACACTGTGCAGACTCACATCAAAAGAAATTATTCATAAAAACATAAAAAGTTCTCTTTAACAATGATCAAAGTTTTCTTACATTACATTACTGTACGTTGCATACAGGTAATGCAAGCTATACCAAACTGCAAAAGGTGGCCAAATATATTTAAGGTTTAGATCTCTAAACCTGATGATGTTTAAAATCTACAAAATCTGAATTTTAATAAAAACAAAGCCGTCTCCAAATGTTTGTCATATAATATATTAAAAGGAATGTCTAAGCATGAAGTTTTTCTTTGCATTCAAGTCATTTACTTCAGAGACATTACTGGTAAATACCTTACTCAAGAAACATTCAGCTAAAGGGTTTACTGATGCAGTAAGCATATTAAAATTTATGAAACATCTGAAAACCATATTAGGGCAAAATGAAGCGATTGACATTTAAAAATGTAAAATGAAACTACTGTACAGTAATGCTACAAAACCAATCTTTTGACTACTGAAAAAACAATAAATAAAAGTTGGGTCCATAAACTAAAGCTTTAAATTTAAACAATGAAAACTACTCCATCTTTATCCAGCAAAATAATCATTCTATCTTTTAAATTCTTAAAGCAGTTATCATAAGCCCAACAATTACTTTGTCTTTTTGGGAGACTGAACAAACATGGCCACTGATGCAGTAAGGTAAAGCAGTCTTAACACTAACACTAATTTAAATATTACCAGGCAGAACCCATTCAAAGTATTCAAAAAAATTTAAAATAAAATAGGGACTGGGCTTGACAAATCTGTCCTGCCTGTCCATTACTGAATGACTGAAAATTTTATTAACTGTAAGACCAGCCAATTAAGATGGAATCCAGGAAACATCTCAGCATCAACAAACAACACACAATACAAAAGACTTTCTAATGTACACAAGACAAATGAAGAATAAAAAAACATAAAATACTATAATAACGAAACTTAAAACACTAGACTTCATACATATAAGCTCTGTGGTAAATTACCTACCACTTTAATTGACTTTGGTATTTCATCATCTACAAACCAGCTTTACATATCAAGTCTTCAACACTCATGATGTTGGGTTTGAAGATGCAAGACACAACTATCCAACTGAAAACTAGCTGACTAGTAAACTGGTGGGGTAACTTCATGTAAGGTGTATAAGCAATATGGAGCAAAGGATTTTACTAGCACAGAGGCTACAATGAAGAAAAATTGCAATTCAAAGCAAACTTGCTGCTAAAAATTATAAAGATATTAATAAGGACGAAGCCTGAAACGCCTTAAATTGCAAATATAGCTTCCACAGAAATGAATAACCAAATTTTGCATAAAGCAAAAAGGAAAAGAATATATCAATCTAAATTAGCAAACAGACAAACATACAAATTAGATAGCTATATAAGACAAAACTCAGGCACTAATGCTGGGCATTGTATTAGTGTTGAAGCCACAAAATATACAGCCATCGGAAATGCTCCACAGTTTCACAAAAAGGAAATTAAAGACCTTTGGAACTTGGTGGTGTGGCAATAGGACACCTTTACATAATGATCACATTGATGATCCACAAAGTACTATCATTGGTAAAAGCAAACTACCACTCTGACACTCTGTGCAGTTTTTAAGTAAAAGATAAAGACCCCAGAAAGCTATTCACAACCACACAGATTGAAAGTCCAACCATGCTAGAACAAAAGTTCTGATAACATAACATTCACACCATCATCAGAATAGTTAGAACTGAAAGTAACAAAAATATCACTGAGTACTATTTAGAGTCAAGTGCAACAATATGTAAGCAAAGCAAATAGGAAGGGCAAATATTCACTTACAAACCTGAAATCTGCCACCCCTGTGCCATCTTTTTTTCTTTTTTAAATACAACTGTCTACATAAACATAAAAACAACAACAAATACATAATTATACTGAAGTAGAGAGGGATTAGGGTTCCTTTAGTTCTATTTATACTAAGCTGGATGAAAACCTCAATCCACTAGAGGACTAAACAACATACAGCAGTAACACACACATGTTCAACCTGGATTGCATGCTGTATATTGTTATTCATGTTAATTGCACTGGCATGTCCAAAACAAGTGACCCATAAATACAAGAGCATCCACTCCTACAGCCATAGGGTATGGGATCAGCGATCAGTATACAGTACTATACCAGCAGCTGACTGCTCTTGGTTGTAGCAAGCAAATAAACAATCAGAGCAAAACATCCAAGACAGATACTTGCTCTTCTTCAGAACAAAAAATATTCTGATAAAGGGAGTCTTCCTCCAATGCTCCAGTGCATTTCCATTTGTTATCTATGAAATGTAATTAGATATAAAGACTGTAACATTCTGCACACAACAACAAAAGTTGCATACCACCTTATGTAAACTTTTGCCAAAAAGTATACATCAAGCAATCAATGTCTAATGGCTTACTAAAGGAATTAAGACAAAACTGTAGGGATAAAGTTAACAAAAATCAAAATAATATGAAATTCTTAAATTATCATTTCATAAATATCCAAAGAAACATAATGTTACTGGACTCATCAACTCATTATGCATTAACTACTAGTGGGCATTTAAAATATACCCTTGGCCAGTGATGCACTTCACTTAGCTTTAAATTATTTTTTTGAGTTGTCAAGACTGATGTCCAATTTAAGAGGTTTACCACAAAACTTGAATTTGTGCATGAACATAACAAAATTATTCTTTGAAACGTAAAATGGGTTCTACCTATTAATATTCCTCACAAAAAATACACATACAGCTTAGAAAACCATCGTCTTGGAAAGTTTACCACAACTTTTCCTTGCCTACATATAAACCCTAAACATATAGAAAGTACAAAATTCCAGGAAGCTTTTTGTAGAATAATATTCAAATACATACCTACATCAAGACAGAACTACATTTTGTTCTGTTAAAATCAAATGGAACTTTGTACCTTTACTAGTAACGAAAGCATACACTTCTCAACCCACAGAGTAAAAATTTTGTACCCACCCCATCTAGGTCAATTAAGGTTCTAAGATTCACTGTGTACTGTAATACATATTCTCCCCACACTAGGTATCAGGCCACAGGATCAGTTTTCTTTATCCTGTGGTTAATGAAAACTTTCTGCATTTTCTTTCAAATTAACCCTTAGAGACCTTGACTTTAGCAAAAACCATAATATGGACAAACAATGGTCTGCTATAACCATCTAGTAAATCTTTAATTTTAAACAAAACTATTCCTTCTATGATGATCTGAAAGTGCAAACTTTCAATTCCTCAAATGATTAAATACCAGTGACAAACCTGTCCCAATATTAAGTCCCAAGACCTCACTATCAATCACAGCATGAATCTAAATATTCTCCATCACCTGCTGCATCAAATGTAACTTAAAAATCCTATCTACGTCCATAAATTCTTTGTAAAGTCTACAAAATATTCTCCATCTACATCCACAAACTCTTTGTACTGCATTTCTGTTCATCTCCACATGCCTTTTGTTTTGAAGCTGCCTCATTTACCAACAAATCTTTTAGACTAGTATGAAATTTGACTTGACAACTCGGTTGAAGAAGCTTAAATTATCTACATTAGAAATTCAGCATGTACAGCAGTTATTATTACAAAAATAAGAATTAATGTTTCATAATTTCACAACTAAATCTAGTAAAACGGTAATACAAAAATTAAGCTTCATGTAATCTTTAAGACTAGAGTATAAGCTTCCTGGCATTTTGTATTGCTTTCATCATCTCTTTACAATACAATGTGAGACTATAAAACACACTGCTATCTCATTTAGAAATGTACATCTAATATTCAGTACAAGTTGCAAAACTGAAAAATGTTTCACATACGCTGACCTTCTAGGTAAATATTTCAAATACTGTAAGTAGGAAGTGTTTCTTCGTATGTCTTGCAAATCTTAATTATGTAACAGAGCTTTAGATGCTTCCTTTAAACAAATTCGTTTGTCTCATTTGTCCCTTTGTTTTACAAAGTCATGCAAAGAGCCTCAACTTCTTACAAACCAGAAAAACCTAGAAATAGTAAAATTCCTACAGGGAAAAATCTACAGAGCCACTAATAAAGCAAAATACTAACTTATGTTTCCATGGGGAAGATAAACGTAAAAATTATGAGAAAAAGACAGAAGGGGGAAAAGTGTGCTCTGCATGTAGTAATATGATGAAACAAATGATAATACTGAAAAATCCATGGAAGCTAAATAAAAGGAAATTTTAAACCAAAGCAAAAGATGCTTTCTACAACTTAGCCAAGTTCTCATCCATAACCTCACAGCAATCAGTGGTGAATCAACGGCAAGAGAAGCAAGTACAGTAAATTTTTAGATAAGTCTTCAATTCTTCAATGATAAAATCATCTACTGAACTGCAACTCATTTTAGAAGGTGTGCCATTTTAACAGTTGAAGTATTTTATAAAAATAATTTTTTATATTGTACAAAAATTATCTAGTCCTTCACTACACTGGAATTTCACACTACTGCAACAAACAATCTCTAGAATTATGAGAATTTAGATAGATGCTAGGCTCTTGGTATCATCAGAAATCAATAATAACTGACTAACCTATCTTGAGTAAATATTTTCTGTAGATTTTAAAAAGGTGTCATGTCTGGCAGTTCAGAGTACTGGAGTGGATTTTTCTTCTGTACGGGTGGAATAAGTTTTATTCATTTACCTATTATCGTAACTGTTTCATAGATCTGCACTATGGATTACACCACAACTAAAAGAACATCCCATAACGAGTGGGAAGTAACAACCAAAGTAAATTTACAGAGCTCTCATGAGTGTGACTGTAGTACTTGTTACAACACTTAAAAGACCAAAATCTAAGTCCAAGTTGAAATATTTTTTTAATCTTTCATGAAATTGTCAAGAATTCATGAAATTTCTTATGGAACACTGAATACAAGGGAAAGAAATGCATGACATTTCTCTCATCCATTCAACATCCTTGACCACATAAAGACAGATTGTACAAGCACGGACATAAGTCGTCAGACAGCCAACTGTCAAAAATGCACCAAACCTTTTGCCAGCAGACCACTGAGGAAAATTACTTTGTTTGTACAAAAATGCAGAAACTTCTCAAACAAAAGTCAACAACTGTGCTCAATATACTTGAATAAATACAACTTTAGTCCTTAATGTAGAGACACACTCATGAAGAATCTCTCCAGTACACGCATACAATTCAAGAATTTTCCCACTGTTCTATGACATAGCAAAGCTTGCTTCTAAAATTTGCCTTCAACATCCAGTATGACAATTTTCTGAACAAATGAGACACTTGTAGGATGGGATTATCATGCACTGCTTTCAAGTCTAGTTCAAGTGCCTAGGAATGTTTGCTAGTTCTGAAGTACATTAAACATTTCAGCCTATATTCATTAATTCAACACAGGTCCCAACATTCTTTTATCTGGACAAAGGAAGACTTTTCTCTCGCATGTAACATGAACTGCATTAAACCAGGTACCAACTTCATTCTATTACGGATAACATATTGACAGTCGTGAACTAAAACTTAGGTTAAATACACAATACAAAGTTAAGAGGGAAGAAAAAAGGCTAAATGCCAAAGTTTGGATTATAGAAAAATGATGAAGGGTTAAAAAGCCAGCAAGAAGCATTCACCAAGAACAAGAAACAAGACTCAACTAAAAAAAGAGAAAGTGGTATGCAGAAGCACACGTTTGAAAAAATAGTCACAGAAGCAGCAGCCATTCAGAAATACACATGCAGTTCGCATACAAAATGCACATAATTCCCACATTCCCAAACACCTCAAAATTTCTTTTATTTTAATTCTGAAGGGACAAATACAGACAAACAAACTCAGTCAAGCAAAGGCCTCTTCTTAAGCTATAAAAAACCTGCTCCTATTTGAGGAAATTGAGGAAAGCCAGTAACTCCACATTCTGAAAGGTATCTTGCACAGACTGATCAAACCAGTTGGCCCTGGAATACTTGATTTATACAGAGCACATACAAAGCTTGATGAAGACAACAAAGATGAAAGAAAACTGCTGATATATTTGATCCTGAGGGCTTTTGGAACTTTGCCATTGACAGTAATCTGAAACAGAAAGTCACATCTTTAGCTTTGCTACCAAAATTATACAAGAATTGCTGAGGTACATGATAACTACCTTACCATCCCATTTTAAAAGCTATACACTGTAGCAAACTTTAGTTTCATAGGAGAAAACATCTTCCAATACCTTAAACTTAAGTGGTCTACATTCATAAAATTCCACTGCTTAAATTTTTCTTGCAAAGTAAACTTAACACTGAATATCATAATATTCACAAAATGGATCTGTTTTAGATGTTTATTAAAATCTATATTAAAATTCCAAACTAAAATAAAAACCTGAACTGAAACCATTAATGTTAGTAGTGAAAAGAAATTCAAGTATTTTCTACAATACAAATTTTCTGCATCTGCTTTTATCTATAAGTGGTAAAGAGAGTAAACCATCAAAGGTGACATACAATTTGAACAGTGCCAGTGGAGATGAATTTAAAATGGAGACTCATCCCTCTTCCTCACTCACTATTAGCTTTTCTCATCTCAGACATCCAGTTAGCGAGTGAGGCAGTGACCGACTGTACAATCCAGATTTGTATTTCTGAAACTGATACTGTATCCTGAATACTGTACTACTTACTTGAAAAATCCCATCAAGTGGCCATAGTAGTGGAATTTATCTGTGCTTCTTGCCATTATGCCATCCAACTATAAGCTGAAAATGAATAAAGAACCTGATTTGTAAAAGCAATGTACTGCTGACATCACATACACACAGTATGGCAAAATCCAAGATATGTTTTGATATCCTGAGAACTTACTTGCAAAATCCAGTGATGTATTTGTAACAGTAGAATTTATCAAGACTATCCTCTTGCACAAGTTCGTCTCCTCAACACTGTGTCATTCTTTATATAGGATAACAATTCACCAGATGAGACAAACAAAAGACCTGACTACTCAAATACTGGTTTCAGCCTGGACAGAATGCACGTTCTTTGGGTTGCTTTCGTCCGTTTATGATCTGCTGCAACCTTAAGCTGCAAATGAATAAACAAATTTATATATAAAAGCAAGACGGTGCTTATATCATGCACCCGTAGTATGCAATATATCAGGATATGAAAGACATAACGTAAACTGAAAATTACTTAACTGTATATAAAATTTCACAAAATTAAATGTAAAATACTGTAGTTATAGCAAAAGAAAATTCCTGTTTTGCTGGTCAAATATCCTGGCCACTTTACTGTCCATCCATTATCACAGCCAATATGCCCTACTCACTCAAATCCAATTTTCAAGTTGAAAGTATGCACATCCTGGTAGTTCCCCATTTTTTATGAGATACTGCAATCGGCTTAAAAAAAAAGAGAAGCATGATTAATAAATACAATACATGCATAAAAGACACAGGATAACATTCAGTACATCACCTCAAACTTCATGCAGTAAGCTGTACTGTGTCAGACAGCAATTACTGTAATACTGTATATAATAATGCCTAAGATAACAAGTAAGTATGAGAGAGAGAGAGAGAGAGAGAGAGAGAGAGAGAGAGAGAGAGAGAGAGAGAGAGAGAGAGAGAGAGAGATCCCAACTGTAGTTTAATTTAGAAACTCTTGAGCTCTATGGTAAAATAAAGTGAAAAACTTTGAAAATCAAATAAATAATTCACATTTCCTTGAAATTTTCTTTTGACCTTATGTATTTACTGACACTATTGGCCTCAATTCCTTATAAAAACAATAAGTTCTTGTCATTACCACTATGAAGGTCCTCCTGACTCTCCAAGTTACAATACTGGTTCAGTACAACTATTTCTTAAAAGATGCCTCTCCCAACATATGCACTGCAATTCAAGACAAGTACTTTATGTGTCCAGTAATGTACACTACAACAGATGTGATTTGGACTATCACAAAGGTTCAATCTGAACAGAAAAGCCTTTCACCTATTTCAGAATCACTTTTCACTGTCCATTGTGACCCTAAAGGCTAAAATTACTATTTATGTTTATTCAGAGAAACACCCTGTATGTCTTTGCATCAAATATCAGTGAGTAATCACATAAATTTATCACTGTCATGGTTTTAGCTCTCAATATTCTGGTACATAATCTGAAATACAAAGTATTTCATTACTGTACTAGCAAGAATATTTACTAAAAATCTGTTATAAAAGAGGGTAGATATAAGCCGGCATTCCGCGGCGAGCCCCCACCCACCTCCATAGCTAATACGGCAAAATTGTAACCAGTAAACACCCCTAAAAATACCAACCTAACGTACCGTAGGAGTGCTTACTGGTTACAATTTTGCCGTATTAGCTATGGAGTGGGGTGGTAGGCTCGCCGCGGGATGCCGGCTTAGACCTACCCCGCGTTAGGTAATTCAAGTCGTGTAGTCTTCAAAGGTCAATTACATTTCAGTTACAGCCGGCCAACAAAATATTACTTTAAATTCTTGTAAAGCAAGTAAAATAACAGAAAAACGTCAATTGCCATAGTCTAATTCACCGCGGACAGCCAGCTTAGAATTACCTAAAAGAGTTCACATTTATCAAACAAAAGGAAAATTTACTGAGCAATGTAAGTGCACTGTTTGAATATAAAGTCTACAGCTATTAACAAGGGCCCCTGATCTATTACATCAACTAACACAGAGGTACTCTTCTTGCCTAAGTCTACCAGTAAAATTTACCTAACCTACTATTGGTTCCACGATAGGCTATACTATTAATTCTAATACTTTCAAGACTGAAGCTGTTGGAATTGTATTCAGTCTATTTCCTAGAGAATTTACTTTAAAAACAACTGCTGCATTCAGAGGATGAAGACAATTCTAGCCTACCATCTAGACAGCCTAGCAAAGGGAATGATGAAGTTGAGTAAGAGATGTCCAGAAACATTTATGACAGTTACCAGGTAATAAAAGGGACAAATCATCCACTTAGAAGCAGCATTCTTGATCTACTAAGATTAGTTTTAAATGCCAATGCTCTAGCCAACATTCACAGCAATTACCTGGGGGTACCAGATGAATATGACGGCAAAAGTTTAGGTTAGAAATGTCATTTTAGGTCAAAAGTATTCTTTTGCACTTCAATGTAAATACCATACTCTGAAATTTAAAATTTCAATACTGTCATCACACTGCAAAAGTCGGATTTAAAATTCTATGGGTACTAGTAAGCAAAACCCAAAGGTCAGGTAGTTGACAGTATTGCTGGGATCCTGGGAGAGCAAACCCTTTATTTTGTCTAAAATCCTTCATCCTGTTTGAGGTTACCAGTATTTTTTTTTATTTCT